>NC_048571.1:31155476-31481031 GCF_013265735.2 Oncorhynchus mykiss
TGATATTAATAATTTATGTACCAAGAAATGTATTGGTGAATTATTATAATCATGCATTGAACTGCATCCATATATTCTGGCAACAATGCCTTACTGTACATCATGGAATTTTGAGTCTAATATAACCTATTTTTGAAACCTCTTATGAAGTTGGTTTTGTAGCATGAACTGGGAATTTGATATTTTTCACTGACATGTTTGTCTGTTTCACACACTACACGACCAAAAGTATGTGGACACGTGCTCATCAAACATCTCCAAAATCGGGGCCATTAATATGGAGTTGGTCTCTCTCCCCTTTGCTCCTATAACGGTCTCCAGTCTTCTGGGAAGGCTTTCCAGTAGCTGTTGGACCATTGCTGCAGGGACTTGCTTCCATTCAGCCACATGAGCAGTGAAGTAGTGAAGTCGGGCACTGATGTTGGATGATTAGGCCTGGCTCGCATTCAGATTTCATCCCAAATGTGTTCAATGGGGTTGAGGTATGGGCTCTGTGCAGACCCAGTCAAGTTCTTCATACCGATCTCGACAAAACATTTCTGTATGGACCTTGCTTTGTGCACAGGTGCATTGTTATGCTGAAACAGGAAAGGGCCTTCCCCAAACTGTTGCCACAAAGTTAGAAGCACATAATCATCTAGAATGTAATTGTGTGCTGTAGCGTTAAGATTTCCCTTCACTGGAACTAAGGGGCCTAGTTCGAACCATGAAAATCAGCCGCAGACCATTATTCCTCCTCCACCAAACTTTACAGTTGGCACTATGCATTGGGGCAGGTAGCGTTCTCCTGGCATCCACCAAACCCAGATTTGTTCATCGAACTGCCAGATGGTGAAGCGTGATTCATCAATCCTGAGAAAGCGTTTCCACTGCTCCACAGTCCAATGGTGGCGAGCTTTACAGCACTCCAGCCGGCACTTGGCATTGAGCATGATGATCTTAGGCTTGTGTGCGGCTGCTCGGCCATGAAAACCCATTTCATGAAGCTCCAGACGAAAAGTTATTGTGCTGATGTTGCTTCCAGAGGCAGTTTGGAACTTGGTAGGGAGTGTTGCAACCGAGGACAGACCATTTTTACGCACTACACGCTTCAGCACTCGGCGGTCCCATTCTGTGAGCTATTGTTGCCTACCACTTCGCGGCTGGGATGTTGCTCCTAGATGTTTCCACTTCATAATAACTGCACTTACAGTTGACCAGGGCAGCTCTAGCAGGGCAGACATTTGACTAACTCACTTGTTGGAAAGCTGGCATCCTATGACGGTGCCAAAATGAAAGTCACTGAGCTTTTCAGTAAAGCCATTCTACTGCCAATGTGTCTATGGAGATTACATGGCTGTGTTCACTTTATACACCTGTCAGCAACGGATGTGGCTGAAACAGCTTAATCCACTAGTTTGAAGTGGTGTCCACATACGTTTGTGTATATAGTGCATCTGCAAATTAGTTAAAATTCTGTCAGCTCCACTTTAAGAACAAATTCTTATTTACAATGATGGCCTACCAAGAGGCAAAATGCACACCAAGCAGCCACAAGACAAGTGTCAGTAAGTGTTCATGATTGAGTCTTTGAATGTAGAGAATACAACTGTCCAGTTTGACAGTTTTTTGCAGCTCATTCCAGTCGTTAGCTGCAGCGAACTGAAAAGAGGAGCAACCCAGGAATGTGTGTGCTTTGGGGACCTTTAACAGAATGTGACTGGCAGAATGGGTGTTGTATGTGTAGGATGAGGGTTGCAGTAGATATCTCAGCTAGGGGGGGAGTGAGGCCAAAGAGGGTTTTATAAACCAGTGGGTCTTGCAGAGATGACCAGTATACAGAGATGACCAGTTTACAGAGTAATATAGAGATGGCCTTTGTGGCAAATCTGATGGCCGAATGTTAAAGAACATCTAGCCACTCGAGAGCACCCTTACCTGCCGATCTACAAATTATGTCTCTACAATCTAGCATGAGCCTTGGTTTCTCAAATGATTGCCTCACTTGGTTCACCAACTACTTATCCGATATAGTTCAGTGTGTCAAATCTGAGGGTCTGTTGTCTGGACCTCTGGCAGTCTCTATGGGGGTGCCACAGGGTTCAATTCTTGGACCGACTCTCTTCTCTGTATACATCAATGATATCGCTCTTGCTGCTGGTGAGTCTCTGATCCACCTCTACGCAGACGGCACCATTCTGTATACTTCTGGCCCTTCTTTGGACACTGTGTTAACAACCCTCCAGGCAAGCTTCAATGCCATACAACTCTCCTTCCGTGGCCTCCAATTGCTTTTAAATACAAGTAAAACTAAATGCATGCTCTTCAACCGATCGCTGCCTGCACCTGCCAGCCTGTCCAACATCACTACTCTGGACGGCTCTGACTTAGAATACGTGGACAACTACAAATACCTAGGTGTCTGGTTAGACTGTAAACTCTCCTTCCAGACCCATATCAAACATCTCCAATCCAAAGTTAAATCTAGAATTGGCTTCCTATTTCGCAACAAAGCATCCTTCACTCATGCTGCCAAACATACCCTTGTAAAACTGACCATCCTACCAATCCTCGACTTCGGCGATGCCATTTACAAAATAGCCTCCAATACCCTACTCAACAAATTGGATGCAGTCTATCACAGTACCATCCATTTTGTCACCAAAGCCCCATATACTACCCACCATTGCGACCTATACACTCTCGTTGGCTGGCCCTCGCTTCATACTCGTCGACAAACCCACTGGCTCCATGTCATCTACAAGACCCTGCTAGGTAAAGTCCCCCCTTATCTCAGCTCGCTGGTCACCATAGCATCACCCACCTGTAGCATGCGCTCCAGCAGGTATATCTCTCTGGTCACCCCCAAACCAATTCTTTCTTTGGCCACCTCTCCTTCCAATTCTCTGCTGCCAATGACTGGAACGAACTACAAAAATCTCTGAAACTGGAAACACTTATCTCCCTCACTAGCTTTAAGCACCAGCTGTCAGAGCAGCTCAGAGATTACTGCACCTGTACATAGCCCATCTATAATTTAGCCCACACAACTACCTCGTTCCCTACTGTATTTATTTTATTTATTTAGCTCCTTTGCACCCCATTATTTTTATTTCTACTTTGCACATTCTTCCACTGCAAATCTACCATTCCAGTGTTTTACTTGCTATATTGCATTTACTTTGCCACCATGGCCTTTTTTTGTTGCCTTTACCTCCCTTATCTCACCTCATTTGCTCACATCGTATATAGACTTGTTTCTACTGTATTATAGACTGTATGTTTGTTTTACTCCATGTGTAACTCTGTGTTGTTGTATGTGCCGAACTGCTTTGCTTTATCTTGGCCAGGTCACAATTGTAAATGAGAACTTGTTCTCAACTTGCATACCTGGTTAAATAAAAGTGAAATAAAAAATAAAATGAGTAGGATGGTCATCTGAATCAGGGTTAGTTTGGCAGCTGGGGTGAAAGAGGAGCGATTAGGTAGAGGAAACCAAGTCTAGATTTAACCTTAGCCTGCAGCTTGGATATGTGCTGAGAGAAGGACATGACCTTTGATTTGGAGGTGTTCAGAATAAGGTTGTATTTAGACATAGCATTTTTAAAACAAGTTGTTTCATTATCTTTAGAATTTGCTCTCTTTTTAGGCCTAAACAATAATGAATTTAATGTTGCTTATTGACAATTTGGCATGTCCATGCTCAGCCATAATGCAATTTGCAGTAGGCTTAGCCCCTATATCAGTGTGAATGCTATGTACTATATATATTTCCACATTGAAGTCATACAATTAATTACTTAGAACAATGTCGACTGCAAACAGGTTCAAGTTAACTAACATTTAGCATGGGATAGGTCTACATTTTGTGATTTTATTTCTGTAAGCTGTTTAACAAACTATAACGGACTAACATTGAAATTGGAGTTGATTCCAAAGCAATAGATAAAAAACCATGAATGTGACTCACCACCTGGATTCGGTCTCATGTAGCAAAATTTGAAATTGTGTTTTTTACATTATATAAATGTAGAGACTCAGACCTACAAAATTGTATATCATACACTGCATTTGAGGAACAATGGGAAAGTAATTATCCTTTGAAAGTTGATAAACTTGTAAACTCCCTTTTGAGAGAATCACCTTTAAATGTTTTGTTATCTAGTGAAGAGCTCTTCTTTGTCTATACCCACATTCAGCATCGTTCATACCCTCACCCTAAGCTTTAGGTATCGAAGCGCACACTTGATTCTCTGGCCGATGATTTGTTTACCTCTGGATAATATGAAAACAGCCTAACCAGCTCTTTTGGCAACAATTTCATGATGCTTTTTTGCAGACGTTTACTGACACCGGCCATATTCAACGGGTGTTGTACACACGTTATGTAAAGTTAGCTAATGAGCCAGCCAGCCAACATTAGATAGTTAAACAACAATGAACAGTGCCAACAATGCCACAGTGCTCGGAGCTAACCAACCATGTTGGCTAGCTAACATTAGGCTCTAACTAGAACAGCACACAGCTCTGGGATACAAATAATAACGTCAGCTAGGGAGCCAGCCAGCTAACGTTAGCGAGCTAGTTAACAGTACAGTTTAGCTTGAGACATATAGCTTGCTAGCTAGGTAAACAACGTGTAAGTTCACACGTCACATAACGTTAGATAATGAGCCAGCCAGCTAACGTTAACTAGTTAAACAATGAACAGTGCCAACAATGCCACAGTCCTGGGAGCTAACCAACCATGTTCAATATTAGCTAGCTAACATGAGGCTCTAACTATAACAGCAAATGGCTCTGGGGAAAGGATAATAACATCAGCTAGTTAGCTAACAGTACACTTTCTTTTGAAATTAAACCACTTTATGTCAAAATGAGAAAACATGTAATATCTGAAAATGTAACAATAGCTAGCTATCTTACCTGTATACATCATCGTGCATGGACGCGTCTCCCTGTCAGGAATACCATGGCACGGTTGCCCTTAGTTTGAAGATGTAATCCGGAGGTGTTTCCTTCATCTCTTTAGCTATCATAATCTGATTCCAATGATATCAAAACTTGATCCTCCAGAAAGTGGAGAGCCACACTTATGCAGCTCCACTACACAATCATTTTTTTTTTAAAAGCCGCTTTGGACAGGATTACCAACACAGACTGACGAGCTTCTATGGCAAACCAATCCAGCCCACTCATTATCCCCAATCATGGCTAGTGGGAAGGTTGCTCGCTTTTTCTGTGGCTTAACCAACAAGGCTCTTAATTTAACAATTGTATTTGTATTTACAGATGGCATACGAGTTTGTTATTAAGGCACATGTTCAAGAAGGCATTTCTGCCAAAAAACGCATTTTGATAAAAAAATATATACTTTTTACGTTCAAACAGCTCTCCTGTGAAGTCGTGGCTTGCGGCATATGCCTAGTTTCCTGAATCGGGTCACAAATACACAACTTCAAGCAACCACATATTTAGCCATGGCGCATCTTCTGATTGGCCAGTGAGGGGCCAAGGCTCGAAACACCCATAACTTGTTTAATCAAGAAAACCAAACCCTTTTGCTCCAACGCCAGCAACTACCCCGATAATTGTGGTTGTGAATATGGCTAAAATACTTATGACAATCCCGAACTTATAGCGCTCCTGTCAGCGATTAGATTTACCATTGCGTTAGGTTTGTTAAAATAGAGCCCAGAGGGTGAATGACCAAGAAACAAATGTAAGTGCCTTTAGAACGGGGTATGTTAATTTGTGCCAGGCGCACAGTTTTGAGTGTGTCAAGAACTGTAATACTGTCACGCTCAACAGTCTCCCATGTGTATCAAGAATGGTCCACCACCCAAGGACATCAAACCAACTGGACACAACTGTGGGAAGCATTTCAGAACACGATCTTTACTGTCCTAGATGAGTATTTAAGTTCTGGTCAACCTTTTGGCTATTCAACACC
The DNA here is from genome assembly GCF_013265735.2 of Oncorhynchus mykiss. NCBI lineage: Eukaryota > Metazoa > Chordata > Actinopteri > Salmoniformes > Salmonidae > Oncorhynchus > Oncorhynchus mykiss. Next base: position 31,161,409 of record NC_048571.1, read on the forward strand.
CTAAAATGTGTAAAGGACACCAGCAGTATGATCTCTATTATTGAATCTCTTGATCCTCTCCCTGAGAATACTTTGTTAGTTACTTTTGACGTTGAGTCGTTATACACACATATTCCACACGAGGGCGGTATTGAAGCTATGGAACATTTTCTTCTGCAACGTGATCCTAATGAACTACCTTCCCACGCATGCATTATAACATTGGCTGAACTAGTACTCACACACAACTACTTCATCTTTCTAAATTGTTTCTTTATTCAGATGAAGGGTACTAGGTGCTAGGGAGGGGTGCTATGGGATCCCCCATGGCTCCTAACTATGCTAATTTGTATGTGGGTTACATGGAGAAACAGTCTATTTTCAATCCTCTAAAAAATGTTTTCTTGCCTAACATCATTATTTGGAAATGGTATATTGATTATATTTTAGTTCTATGGAGGGGTGAATCAAAACGGCAACAGGCGTTCCATGCTCTTGTTCTGAGCATCTGAGATTTACTGATACACGTCAAATCAGTTCTTGTGTGAAGATAATGTTCTATACACTGATCTTTACAGGAAACCTACTGAACGTAACAGTTTGAGGGCTGATAGTTGTCACCCACTTCCCTTGAAAAACAGTTTGCCTTACATCCAATTCTGTCGAATCAAAAGAATTTGTAAAGAAACAATCAGATTTCGACAGATATGGCTGAGACGTCAGATTAATACTGCCATTGATGAAATTCAAAACAAAACATTACCTTTTTCAAGGTCAGTCTAACAAAAAGAAGCATTCTTGCATTCTAACTACCGCTATTCAAAGTGCTCTGAACAAATTAAGGGAATCGTTCACAAATATTGGCACATTCTAAGATCCGATGATGGTCCGAAAACACATTACCGATACTTTCCCTTGGTCGTATTCTCGCGGGGCAGAAACCTCAGAGATCAATCGTTTAACTCTGATTTACCACCCCACGATATCCCTGCACAACGTGTATTTGCGCCCCTACTGGATGGAAACTACAAGTGTAGTGGCTGTGCTCAATGCAATGGTACTTATAAATGTAGATCCTTCAAACAGGGAAACAGATCCCAATTAAAGGTGTTATCACGTGCTCCACTAAGGCAGTTATTTATCTTATAACTTGTCCTTGTGGTAAAAATTATGTGAGTAGAACAAAGCGTGAATTCAAAGTACGTATCTCAGAGCATCGTAGCACCATTAGGTGCAAAAACTTGACTTACCCAGTTGCGGCCCACTTTTTGGAAGCAAACCACTCAATTTCGTCTCTACGTTATATTGGCATCAAACATGTCACCCTCCCTAGGAGAGGGGGTGACCTCGACAATTTATTGTTAATACGAGAGGCTGCCTGGATCTTTAATTTAAAGACCCTTGCCCCCTTCGGTCTCAACGTAGACTTTGATCTGAAGCCATTCTTGTGATTATTGTGATTTTGCTATTGTAAATGTTTGCAGGCTTATGTAGCCAAATTGTATCTATGATCCTACGGTATCCCATTTATGTTTTTTGTATGCTATTTTAATATATGAAAATTAACCAATGATATCAGGCCACACCCGGCCATGATTACAGACACCTTATAAATGAGTCACCCCGCAGTGTTTGTCATTATACCCTGATGAAGACAGCTGTCAAAATGTTGGACATACATTTTTTTGCATCTGAGCTCCTAGAGTGTACGGCGCTCCTTTATTTTTTAAAGTCTTCCACTCCGCTAGCCAGCACCTCGCCTAAATAGGTGTGCGTTTCTTTTGCCTATGGAAGCATTGGAGTCAACACGGGCCTACATCCCTGTGGAACACTTGTGACACCTTGTAGAGTCCATGCCCAGACGAATTGAGGCTGTTCTGAAGGCAAAATGGCATGCAACTCAATATTTTGTGCACTCAGTGCATATGTGTATGTGTGTGTGTTTGTTTTCCTTCATTATCAGGACCACAATGTCTTAACAATTCACCCGAATGCCCTGAAAAGATAGGAAAACAATAACGTTTCTGAAAAGTCTGGAATTTGTTCAAATGCTAATTAAAATGTAAGGGTTAGGTTCAGGGTTTTGGAATTTAGGTTTAGGGATTTGGGGGTTAGGCTTAGGTTTCAGGGTTAGGGAAAATAGGATATTTAATGAGCAAACATTTTGACACTCCAAAAAGTGAAAAACAAAGGTGTGTGTGTGTGTGTGTGTGTGTGTGAATACATAGGTGTGTACAGTAGGCTTGGGCAGTATCCAGATTGTCATACCTTCATACTGACGTTGTGCCATACTGGGATAATCCGTAATACTGGCAATGAACACAACGGGCGCTATTTTCAAACCCCACTGAGTCTCTGTAATCCGAAGTGAGAATAATAACTAAATACTAATGGGCACATTGCAAACATTTTATACAGTCTCTGACCTAAAGTATTTCCAGGACAGACAGCCCAGCTCATAAAGTTATACAAGTAACTATAGTTTGCTGCACAAACAAAACAAATATTACACAGCAAGGCTCTTGATCTAGGATGGGATGTTCTGCTATTACCAAGCGAAGCTTGATTTTGGAAGAAGCTAACCACTTAGCTAGATAGCTACTAAATGCATAACTACAGAGCATTTAGCACATTTTACACAGTTAACTTAATAGTTATAAGATATCTAGTTGGCAAACATTTAGTTGTGAATTCCATACTGTACCTAGATCACCTGGCTTGTGCTCCACAACAGTGAGTGACTCACAAGGCTCCGGTCGTTCATCGTGGTGTGCTTGTAAACAAACACCACATGACGGGAGACAGCTGGTAAGCTTCATAATGAAAAATTATGACAGGTGAAATGAAGAATGCAATGCTCAAATCAAATTAAATCGGTCACATACATATGGTAAGCAGATGTTATTGCGGGTGTAGCGAAATGCTTGTGTTTCTAACTCCAACTGTGCAGTAATATCTAACAAGTAATATTTTACAATTTCACAACAATACCCACAGTACACACACATCTAAAGTAAAGGAATTAAGAATATATAAATATTTGGACGAGCAATGTCAGAACGGCATAGACTAAGAAACAGTAGAACAGGATAGAATACAGTATATAAATATGAGATGAGTAATGCAAAATATGTAAACATTATTAAAGTGGCCAGTGATTTCAAGTCTAATGTGCTAGTGATGGCTATTTAACAGTCCTATGGCCTTGAGATATAAGTTGTTTTTCAGTCTCTCGGTCCCAGCTTTGATGCACCTGTGCTGACCTCGCCTTCAAGATCATAATGGGGTGAACAGGCAGTGGCTCAGGTGGTTGTTGTCCTTGATGATCTTCTTGGCCTTCTTGTGACACCGGTGCTGTAGATGTCCTGGTGGGTTGGCAGTGGACCCCCGGTGATGTGCTTTCTTCACCACATTGTTGGTGTAGAGGTCCTCAGTGGTGTGCACGGTCAGGAACTTGACACTTTTGACCCTCTCCACTGTCTCCAGTAGTCCACGATCATCTCCTTAATTTGCTAACATTGAGGGTGAAGTTATTTTCCCGGTTGGAAGTCTTTGTTGTCAGTAATCAGGCCTCCCATTATTGTGTCGTCAGCAACCTTGATGATTGAGTTGGAGACATGCATAGCAACATTGTCAGGTGATCTGATCCTTAATTAGCCTCTGAAAGCACTTTATGATGACAGAGGTGAGTGCCATGGGGTGATAGTCATTTAGTTCAATTACCTTTGCTTTCTTGGGTACAGTAACAATGGTAGACATCTTGAAACAAATGGAGACAACCGACTGGGATAGGGAGAGATTGAATATCATCGCTGTTTGATGAAACCTCTAAAATCCTTTAAAATCTCCAAAACAAACTTTTCAGGAAATTGAAAAAACTGCCATGTTTTCCCATTAATAAACATACAAATATAACATTTTAAAAGTTATTTTGAATATAGTTTCTTCATCCTAGAGTCATTAAATGTTCAGAGTACATTAAGGGGAGTTACTGCTTTCAATACATGTAAAAAAAAGAACATTGGCAAAAATGGAAATAAAACGTTTATCAGACAGCAACAATATGTCCATAAACACTCCAGCCAGCTGGTTTGCGCATGCTCAGAGGATGCGGCTTGGGATGCTATCAAGGCCAGTAGTACGCGGCGTAGCTGGCGTTCCCTTTATAATCCATGATTGTCTGGAGTCCCTGTACTGTTGTTTTGCCTCAGATTGCCTTACAGAGGTCATAGCTGGTCTGTTTGTACATGTCCGTGTTCCCAGTCACCTTGCCTTGATTAAATGCTGTAGTTCACACTTTCAGTTTTCCTCAAGTGCTGCAATCTATCCACATTTTTGGGTTTGAATAAGTTCCCTGCCACCAGTATCTGGTGCATCTGGATCCCCTAACAGTGTTGGGTCCGCTACAGCTGAGGCTATGAGGAAGGAGGTGGTGTACATCCAACACGATCATAAAGCCCTCACGTTTTCATGAAAACTGGACAGAGCAGACTCTCTAACGAAAGAGGAATGAATTGCCATGATAGAGGATCAGATGCATGCAAAACCGACTGAGAAACAGAAGGCCAATTGGGTGTAGAATCTTTTAGAAGGTGCAGCTTGTACTGATATCAAATATGTGCCTGTAGGGGAGAGGGAGAGTTGCTGTGATTTTCAACGTTTTGATGGAAATGTATGGTTGTTTGCATTCCCACATTTCTCTGCAGCACATCTTTTAATCGTAAGCAATGAGAGGGAAAGTCCCTTCTGGACTACTCTTATGCCTTGATGGCACTAAAGGATCAGGTTGTAAAAACTGATGAACAAGCTAGTGTTAAATCTCAGAAAGTCCTTGGTGATACATTTTGTGATGGGATCTGTGACCAGACCCTTGGTGAATGGCTGAGGGACAAAGTGAGCTCAAACCCTCCATGGACAATTTGTTACGTGAGGAAAGAAGCTGCCCAGTGGGTGGCATAGTAAAAAGGCAGGTCATTTAAATCCAAGTATAATCCGTTCTCTCCTGTGTCTAGTGAGGCTACAGATGCAAACCAGTCTGAATATTCAGAGCTAAAAGCCCTCAATAAATCCCATCAGAGCCAGCTAGAAATTTTAATGAAGGCACTTGGGTCCTCAAAAGCAGTGCCAAACAGTGACCCATCCACCAGATTCAGAAAGGATCCAGATGGTAAACCAATTTGTTTCAGGGGTGACTAGGGTAGGATACAACGCATTACTGCTCAGTTTTCAATTAAACTTTGCTCACCTTCAAAATGGCTACATTGAAGATTTGGGCTGGGACTCAAAGCAGCAAATGGTTTAGAGATCCAATATATTGGTTACATTGACCTACACATTACCATATTGGGAAAGTGTATACCACGCAGAGGTCTTCTGGGAGTTAGAGACCCTATTGACCAGCACACGAAAAGCAAGAAAATGTGGACCCCGGGATGAATGTGATTAACATGAGTTGTTTGAACAGCATGGCCACCAACCTCTTTGAAGCCCCTGAAGTGCAATCGGAAGCTCCCGGGAGGAGATGAGCTTTCAGACACTGCTAGATGGCACAGGCAGTAGCTTTTCCATCCAAGACCACAAGGTCAGGGTACAGGTTAAGGGTTCCAGTCACCAACGTTGGGTACTTTGACGTTGACTGACCCCTCACAGGGTTATCTTGTTATGGCTGCAATCCCGCTAACGGGATTGATATGACAACTACCAGTGAAAATAGAGGGCGCCAAATTCAAACCACAGAAATCTCATTACAATTCCTAAAACATACATGTCTCATACCATTTTAAAGCTATTCTCGTTGTTAATCCCACCAAAGTGTCAGATTTCAAATAGGCTTTTCAGCAAAAGCACTACAAATGATTATGTTAGGTCTCCACCAAACCACAATAAGCACAGCCATTTTCCAGCGAAATATAGCATTCACAAAAAGCAGAAATAAAGATAAAATTAATCACTAACCTTGAATTATCTTCATCAGATGACACTCATAGGACTTCAGGTTACACAATACATGCATGTTTTGTTTGATAAAGTTCATATTTATATAAAAAAATCTGAGTTTACATTGGCATATTAGATTCACTAGTTGCAATAACATCAAGTGATTTTGCATAGCCACATCGTTTCAACAGAAATACTCATCATAAATGTAGACGATAATACAAGTTATACACATGGAATTATAGATATACCTCTCCTTAATGCAACCGCTGTGTCAGATTTCAAAAAAAGTTCACGGAAAAAGCAACCCATGCAATAATCTGAGATGGCGCTCAGAACAGAAGCCAAATTAGCCTCTATGTTAGAGTCAACAGAAACCAAATTCATGATAAATGTTTCCTTACCTTTGATGAACTTCATCAGAATTCAGTCTTAGAAATCCCAGGTCCACAATAAATGCTTTATTTATTAGAAAATGTCCGTTATTTATGTCCAATTAGCTACTTTGGTTAGCGTGTTTGGTAAACAATTCCAAAGTCACAAAGCGCGTCCACTATAACGTGACGAAATATCCAAAAGTTCCGTAACAGTCAGTAGAAACATGTCAAATTATGTACTGAATCAATCTTTAGAATGTTATTTACACATATCTTGAATAACGTTCCAACCGGAGAATTAGAATTACTTCAGATGACCGGTGGAACGAACGCAAGTCCTTCCCCTGTGAATGCTCCTGGTGAAAGCATGGTCCACTCATGGCAGGGGTGACTATTTCCTGTCTCATTCGACCCCCCTTCACATTAGAGTCATCAGACAAAGTTCTATTGACTGTTGACATCTAGTGGAAGGCGTAGGAAGTGAAAACTCATCCATATCTCGCTGTAATTTCAATGAGAGCTTGGTTGAAAATCTGCTACCTCCAGAAAAGAAAAAACACAGGAAGTGGAATTTCTCAGGTTTTTGCCTGCTATGTGAGTTCTGTTATACTCACAGACATAATTCAAACAGTTTTAGAAACTTCAGAGTGTTTTCTATCCAATACCAATAATACTATGCACAAATTTGTTGAATATGGGCACCTCTGTGCACCTTTCATCCAAGCTACTCAATACTGCCCCTGCAGCCATAAGAAGTTATAGCTACGGTACAAATGGCTCAAGTAGTAGTTGAAACTGACCCCCAAGTAGAGTTCCTTGTAGATGGGTTCTCCCTTGACTGTACAGCCTTTGCCTCTTTCCTCAGGTAGTCAAACAGTTACTGGAGAGTCAGATCATCAGGGAGAGTAGCAACCCTTACTCGTCTCTCATCGTACTAGTGCTGAAGAAAGACTGAAGCATAAGGATAGGTTGACTATCGACAACTGAATGCAAAGACCAGGAAAGATGATTTTCCCCTGCCAAGAATTGAAGAGTCATTGCATGCCCTCACCGGGGCTGCGTAGTTCTCACCTCTTGATTTGACTGCCTTTTTGCACACCGTTTGTCCTATTTGAATTCAATCATATGCCCTTTGGATTATTTAACGCTCAGAATACATTCTAGCGCCTCATGGAGCGCATGATCGGAGACTGTCGCTTCCAATCTTTATTTTTTTATGTGATTGTGTTCTAGTTCTCAGTGCAGCAACACCTTGAGAGTGTAGAGGAAGTGTTCTCCTGGTTGCACCTGCAAGGACTGAAGAGTGTTAAAACTAAGTGTTATTTCTTTCAGAACCCGGTGTAGGAGAATGGCTACATTTCAGACAATGAGTTCAAATTTATTTTCAATGGCAGTATGGCATCTTTTTACCTTCTTTCAAAAGTCCACAAACATCTTGAAAATCCCCCAGGCAGACCAGTCATTAGTGGTAATGAAAGTCTGACAGAACCCATCTCTAAGTCCATTGATTACTTTATTAAGCCTTTTCTGACGTCACTCCCAGCCTATCTTCAAGATACCACAGATGTGTTGAACAATATAGGTTCAGCTTCCTTTTTAATCACCATGGATGTGGAGTCTCTATACACCACCACTGAGCATGAACAAGGTTTGGCAGCCATGCACCATTTCTTGAGTACCCGGCCTGAAACTGAGATGCCTCCTACATAATTCATTGTCTCACTGACTGAATGGACTCTTAATCATAACATCTTTATCTTTCAGGATAGTATTTCTAAACAGGTCAAAGGATGTGCCATCGGAGCTACAGCCCTTCCTACGTTGGTTTGTACTTGGGTAAATGGGAAAATGACTTCATTTCTGATCCTTCTAATAACCATTTCTTTGACCGGATTATATGGTGGGGACGCAATATTGATGATGTTTGCCTGTTTTGTCCCGGCTCAGAAGATGAACTTATTTCCTTCCACCAATACCTTAACAACATTAACCCTAACATCAAACACCGACTCAGCAAATCTCTGCTATTTTCTGGTATTTGCCGGATGTTCAAAGCAGGTTTTGCCAAGATGGCAGCACACCTCCACCAAGTAGTGGCCAAGCTGACCCCTCCAGGTAAAAAGGGAAAGACCCTTAAGAAACCACTGGCAGTGGCTTGGACAACAGAATGCAAGGCATGTTTCCATCAGCTCAGACAAGCTTTGAACTCAGCACTTATTCTAGCTCTAAGATGTTCAACCTGTGACTTTTTTTAAATGCTTAAAAAATATAAATTAATCTTTGGTAAAAAAACATATAAATAATTTAAATAATTTGATTTTAATCTATTTCTATGTGACTTTTTGCAAACAATGTTTCAAAACATCCTTCCTTCTGATGGCCTGTACATTGTGCACAACGTGAAATTGACAAAGGCATAGCAGCCCACCTGAGAAAGCACATGTGGTGAAGTGGCCTGTGTAAGTGGTGCAAGCTCAAACCAAAATTAGCTAGCTAGTCAAAGAAATCCAAAATGACGAGGTGGTTAGAATCAGGTTCGCTTTAAAGAAAATGATGATCGTGATCTCCTAGAACCAGCAGAAGTAGTTCACAACCAAAAAAACAAAAAGTGAGGGGAAATTACAACAGTACTTAGCACTGGGATTTACTTACACAGGCACGGAAGATGAACCGATGCCATCATGTGTGGTATGCCCTGAAGTTCTCTCGAAGGCAGCCTTAACCTATTGAGAGGTTGGAAAAATAATGTTCCCAACGTAAACGGGCTATTTTTCAGGACCAGATAATAGAATATGCATATAATTGACAGCTTAGGATAGAAAACACTCTAAAGTTTCCAAAACTGTAAAAATATTGGCTGTGAGTATAACAGAACTGATATTGCAGGCAAAAGCCTGAGAAAAATCCAATCAGGAAGTGATTCTTATTTAGAAACCCCTGCGTTCCTATGCGTCCCTATTGAGCAGTGAAAGGGATATCTACCATATTCCTTTTATATGGCTTCCCTAATGTGTCTAGTGTCACAAGACATAGTTTCAGGCTTTTATTTTGAAAAATGAGCGTGAGCGACAACATTGCGTAAGTAGTCACCTGGTGGCTCTCAGAGTGATTTGTGCGTAATAGACAAATGCGGCCATTGTTTCTCTCGCTCCTACTACGAAGCAAACTGACCCGGTTGATATATTATCGAATAGATATTTGAAAAACACCTTGAGGATTGATTATAAAAAAAGTTTGCCATGTTTCTGTCAATATTATGGATCTAATTTGGAATATTTTTCGGCGTTGTCGATTTCTCAGCCAAACGTGAAGAACAAACAGAGCTATTTCGGCTACAAAAATAATCTTTATGGAAAAAAGGAACATTTGCTATCTAACTGATGTGAGTGAGTGAAAACATTTGAAGCTCATCAAAGGTAAACAATTTAATTTGATTGCTTTTCTGATTTTCGTGACCAAGCTGCCTGCTGCTAGCTAGGCATAATGCTATGCTAGGCAATCGATAAACTTACACAAATGCTTGTCTTGCTTTGACTGTAAAGCATAATTTCAAAATCTGAGATGACAGGGTGATTAATAAAAGGCTAAGCTGTGTTTCGCTATATTTCACTTGTGATTTCATTCAGTTGCTAATATATGCATATTATTATTAGTATTGGATAGGAAACACTCTAAAGTTTCCAAAACTGTCAAAATATTGTCTGTGAGTATAACAGAACTGATATTGCAGGTGAAACCCTGAGGAAAATCAAAGCAGGAAGGGGCTTCTATTTTGAAAACTCCATGTTCCATAGCCTCCCTTTGCTCCATTTAAAGGGATATTAACCAGATTCCTTTTCCTATCGCTTCCTCATGGTGTCAACAGTCTTTAGACATAGTTTCAGGCTTTATTTTGAAAAATGAGCCAGAAAGATAATATTGCGTCAAGTGGTCACATGAGTTTTGCTCACGCAATAGAGTTTGGATAGGTATTGCTATTCCCTCTCCTACTGTGAAAGACATTTGCAGTTGATATATTATCGATTACATATTTTTAAAACGACCTGAGGATTGATTGTAAAAAACTTTGACACGTTTCTGTGGACATTATGGAAACTATTTGGAATTTGTCTGCGTTGTCGTGACCGCTCTTTCCTGTGGATTTCTGAACATAACGCGACAAACAAACGGAGGTATTTTGGATCTAAAAATAATCTTTATGGAACAAAAGGAACATTTGTTGTGTAACTGGGAGTCTCGTGAGTGAAAACATTCGAAGATCAAAGGTAAACTATTAATTTGATTGCTTTTCTGATTTTCGTGACCGAGCTACCTGATGCTAAGTGTACTTAATGTTTTATCGTGCGATCGATAAACTTACACAAACGCTTGGATTGCTTTCGCTGTAAAGCATAATTTCAAAATCCGACATGACAGGTGGATTAACAAAAGGCTACGCTGTGTTTTCCTATATTGCACTTGTGATTTCATGAATATAAATATTTATAGTAATATTTATTGTATGTAGCGCTATGCTATTCAGCGGTTGATGACACTTATCCTGATATCGGGATTGCAGCCGTAACAAGTTAACCTGTATTGACACCCCATCCCGTGAACGGGACCGTTGTCATCATCTGACACTAATTAGCATAACGCAACGGACATAAATCTTCCTAGAAAATATTCCTATTCATGAAAATCACAAGTGAAATATATTGGAACACAGCTTAACCTTTTGTTAATCACCCTGTCATCTCAGATTTTCAAAATATGCTTTACAGCCAACGCTAGACAAGCATTTTTGTAAGTTTATCATAGCCTAGCATAGCATTTTGCCTTGCTAGCAGCAGGCAACCTTGTCAAATCAGAAAAGCAATCAAATTAAATTGTTTACCTTTGATGAACTTCGAATGTTTTCACTCACGAGACTCCCAGGTAGACAGCCAAAGTTCATTTTTTCTCAAAATATTATTTTTGTAGGCGAAATAGCTCCGTTTGTTCTTCACGTTTGGCTGAGAAATCGCCCGAAATTGCGGTCACCACAACACCGAAAAATATTCCAAATTAGCTCCATAATATCGACAGAAACATGGCAAACGTTGTTTAGAATCCATCCTCAAGGTGTTTTTCTAGTATCTATTTGATAATATATCCGTTGGGACAATTAGTTTTTCACTAGGACCGATTGGAATAATGGCTACCTCTGTATTTTATGCGAGAATCTCTCTCGGAGCCACCATGTGACCACTTACGCAATGTGGCCGCCTATGGCTATTCTTCAACAGAAATGCGTAAAACTGCGTCACAATGCTGTAGACACCTTGGGGAATACGTAGAAAGCGTAAGCTCGTTGATGGTACATTCACAGCTGAATAGGGAGTCATTGGAACACAGCGCTTTCAAAACCTGGGGCACTTCCGGATTGGATTTTTCTCAGGCTTTCGCCTGCAACATCAGTTCTGTTATACTCACAGACAATATCTTTACAGTTTTGGAAAGGTTAGTGTTTTCTATCCAAAGCTGTCAATTATATGCAGATTCTAGCATCTTTTCCTGACAAAATATCCCGTTGAAAACGGGAACGTTTTTTCCAAAAATGAAAATACTGCCCCCTAACACCAAGAGGTTAAGAGTAGAAAGTACTTTATGTAATATGCATCAAATGGCAGCGATAACTCAACTCAAAAGCAGTGGAGGCAGAAGGATGTTTAGACATTGTTTGCAAAAAGTCGCCTCGCTTAGCGTTCTTAGGAAACTATGCAGTATTTCATTTTTTTATGGATTATTTCTTACATTGTTACCCCAGGAAATCTTAAGTCTTATTACATACAGTCAGGAAGAACTTTTGGATATAAGAGCAACGTTAATTTACCAACATTACGACCAGGAATACGACTTTCCCGAAGCGGATCCTCTGTTCGGACCACCACCCAGGACAATAGATCTGATCCTGGTAGCCGACCCAAAACAACGACACCGCAGAAGGGGCAGACGGAGCGGCCTTCTGGTCATGCTCCATAGAGGTGCTCATCTCTCACCGCTCCCGAGTATACTACTCGCTAATGTCCAGTCTCTTGACAACAAGGTAGATGAAATTCGAGCAAGGGTTGCCTTCCAGAGAGACATCAGAGATTGTAACATTCTCTGTTTCACGGAAACGTGGCTCTCTCGGGATATGTTGTCGGAATCAGTTCAGCCACCGGTCTTCTCCATGCATCGCTCCGACAGAGAACACCTCTCTGGGAAGAGGAAAGGTGGAGGTGTATGCTTTAAGATTAACAACTCATGGTATAATCATATCAACTTACAGGAACTCGAAACCTTCTGCTCACACGACCTAGAATTCCTTACAATCAAATGACGGCCATTTTAACTACCAAGAGAATTCTTGTCAGTTATAGTTACAGCTGGGTACATTCCCCCTCAAGCGAACACCAAGACGGCCCTCAAGGAACTTCACTGGACTCTACTTAAACTAGAAACTATATATCCGTAGGCTGCATTTATCGTAGCTCAGGATTTTAATAAAGCAAATTTGAGAACAAGGCTGCCTAAATTTATCAGCATATTAATTGCATGACTCACAGGGCTAATACTATTGACCACTGCTACTCTAACTTCGCATACAAAGCCCTCCCCCGCCCTCCCTTCAGCAAATCCGACCACGATGTCATCTTGCTCGTTCCATCTTATAGGCGGAAACTCTAACAGGATGTACCAGTGACGAGAACCATTCAAAGCTGGTCTGACCAATCGGAAGCCACGCTTCAAGATTGTTTTGATCACACGGACTGGAAAATGTTCTAGTCAGCCTCAGAGAACAACATTGACCTATACGCTGATTCGGTGAGTGCGTTTATAAAGAAGTGCATTGGAGATGTACCCACGGTGACTATTAAAACCTTCTCTAACCAGAAACCGTGGATGGATGGCGGCATTCGCACAAACTGTAAGCACAATACACCGCATTTAACCATGGAAAGAGGTCTGGAAATATGGTTGAATATATATGGTGTAGTTATTCCCTCCGCAAGGCAATCAAACAAGCAAAATGCTTGTACAGGGACAAGGTGGACTCGCAATTCAATGGCTCAGACACTAGAAGTATGTGGCAGGGTCTACAGGAAATCACGGACTACAAAAACAAAAACAGCCACGTCACGGACACCGACGTCACGCTTTCAGATAAACAAAACACTTTCTTTGCCCGCTTTGAGGATAATTTAGTGCCACCGTTGCGGCTCGCTAACAAAGACTGCATCCCCCCCTCTCCTTCTCCGTGGCTGACGTGAGTAAATCATTTAAACTTGTTAAGCCTCGCATGGCTGCTTGCCCAGACGGCATCACTAGCCGGATCCTCAGACATACGCAGAGCAGCTGGCTGGTGTGTTGACGGACTTATTCAATTGCTCCCTATCCCCGTCTGTTGTCCCCACATGCTTCAAGATGGCTACCATTGTTCTTGTACCCAAGAAGGCAAAGGTAACTGAACTAAATTACTACCGCCCGTATCACTCACTTCTGTCATCATGAAGTTTGCATGTCACCCAAAACCCTGACAAACTTACACAGATGCACAATCAAGAGCATCCTGTTCGGCTGAATCACAGCCTGGAATGGCATCTGCACCACCCTCAAACGCAAGGCTCTCCAGAGGGTAGTGTGGTCTGCACAACGCATCACCGGGGGCAAACTACCTGCCCTCCATGACACCAACAGCACCCAATGTCACAGGAAGGCCCAATAGATCATCGGCATTCGTGCAAAACTGAAAGCACAATACACCACATTTAACCATGGAAAGAGGTCTGGAAATATGGTTTAATATAAACGGTGTCACTAGTCACTTTAAACAATGCTACTTTAAATAATGTTTACATGTCTTACATGGCACAGGGCGAGACCCAGATTCAGACAGGGGAGGCAGATGGCTCGAGTCTCTGATTTTTAATAGTATCCAAGGGGCAGGCAAGAGAATGGTCGTGGATAGGCAAAATATCATAAGGTCAGAGTACAGGAGGTACAGAGTGGCATGCAGGCTCGAGGTCAGGGCAGGCAGTATGGTCAGGCAGGTTCAGAGTCAATGCAGGCAAGGGTCAAAACCGGGAGGACTAGCAAAAACAGAGAAAAGGAAAAAGCAGGCGCACGAGTAACACGCTGGTTGACTTGACAAAACAAGATGAACTGGCACAGACAGAAATCACAGGTATAAATACCCAGGGAATAATGGGGAAGATGGGTGACACCTGGAGGGGGTGGAGACAAGCACAAGGACAGGTGAAGCAGATCAGGGTGTGACAACATTACTCATATCACATGTATATACTGTATTTTATACCATCTACTGCACCTTGCCTGTGCTGCTCTGCCATCGCTCAGCCATGTACTTATATATAAATATTCTCTTTCACCCCTTTAGATTTGTGTGTATTAGCTAGTTGTTGGAGAATTGTTAGATTACCTGTTAGATATTACTGCACTGTCGGAACTAGAAGCACAAGCATTTCGCGACACTCACATTAACATCTGCTAACCATGTGTCTGTGATTAATAACATTTTATTTTATTTGGCATCCTACCGAGGAGCCGCGCACAATTGGGAAGGAACTGATTTTGCCCGCCACTAAACAGATAGTGGCCGGGAGAGAAGGCTTGCAAGCAAATAAAACAGGTTTCATTGTTGGATAACACAGTCAAATGTAGGATTTATGACATGGCCCATCATGTGATGGAGCAGCTAATAACAAGGTGTCATGACGTTGCCCTCTTTGGGTACAGCGAGCACCATCCCCCTCTCTCTGCACAATCCCCCCCTCTCTCTCTCCTACACCCAGGCTGTTGTTAGGCAGGTCATAAATTCCTGGAGGAGATTTGAAAGTTATATTAGGAAAATTATAACTTTGTATTTTGAATATTTTCCTTGGTGCCCCGACTTCCTAGTTAATTACAGTTACATGATTAAGTTAGTTTAATCTTAATAATAAGATAATTATTGATAAAAATAAGTCTTCAGTTTAATGATGCCAAAGACATGACAAAGGATACGAGAAAGTCGCTTCAAACCTGCTGGTCTATGTAAGGTATGAAAACAACTGAGATACATGAGGACTTTCTCTTTTGCAAATAGATACCCACACTTAACTGCCTAGGCAATTTTTGACATTCTGAACAGTTTCATAGTCTGAAATGGTATTGATTATTCAAAATGTGTGTCTGTTAGCACTGATGGTGCATCTGCACCTGTCGACACATTGAGGTTGTCACACGTGTGAAAGCAGTGGCCCCGCAAGCAACATCTGCAATGCATGATGCACAGGGAGGTCTTGGCGGCAAAGAAAATGCCTGCAGATCTAAAGACGGTGTCTGTTTTTGAAACACCGAAGTACGACGGCTTTCATGGGGAAAGGTACTCACTTGCCTTTTCAAGTTACAATATGAAGTGAGAATCTTTTTCCTTGACTCAGTGTGAACTTTCAGATCCAAACTGGATTTTTATCCTTAGTCACTTAAATGTTCTTAATCTTGGGCTCCAAGGAAAAGCAGTAAATGTTGTGCAGAGCAAGATAGAAGCCATCATTAAGAAATTGGAGATCTGATCCAGATGACTTGATCAGTCAAGCTAGAACTTGTTTGAAAACCTATCAGAATTTCCAGTAAAGGAAGAAATGCAGCTCCCCCCAACACCGTGACCAGCAACATCCGAGATCACCTGCAAGGTTTGAAAACACAGATGCGGGAATACTTTTCCGTACCTGATGTGTAATGCAACTGGATGGAGAACCCCTTCACCAGCCATGAAGATGAAGCCCTTGCAGACCACGAGAGAGTAAGACAGCCTGGTGGAACTGTCGTGTGACAGTGCTCTAACAGCTTTTTTCTCTGAACTAACTAACTTTTGGCTTGGAGTATCCTGAACTGTCCAACGGATCAGTGCTGTTTCTGATGCCTTGCCCGACAACCTACCTCTGTGAAACTGTTTTTCGGTGCTTGTGGCATTAAATACCAAATATAGGAATAGACTGGATGTTGAACCAGATTGCGATTCCGACTGCCTGGAGGCTGACATCCGGCATTTGACAGATGAGAAACAACACCCGCACTCTCATTAGGTAAGTCCATTTTTATATGTTTTTAGTGGGTCTAGTTCTGCAGAAGCTAAAGTGTGATGTGTGTGAGACAAACGTATCACACAAGTCAGTTATACTTAAACAATCTTTATTAGTGAGAGCTCTGCAATAGCGATGGCTGGTCGACGAACCACCCTCAGATGATTCGTTGAGAGCCCCGACACAAAGGGTACAAAATTATTTTATAGCAAAGATACACACCCGTAGTCTACATGACAAACAGATGTGTGGAATGGGTCACAAGGTGAGACTTGATACATGAGAAAAGGAGTATCACCCAGCCAGATAGCATTTGCTATAAAGACTTCTTATGAAGACTGCCCATTACAACAAGCCTCCGATCTCGTCCTTGGTACTTCATATTACAGAAATACCAACTCATTCTATGGCATAAGTCAATTATCAACTCCAGATACCCCTATCTCAAGTAAAACCCATATCCTTGACCACACGCCTAGATGAGCTCACTGAGGGGAGTGAGCCTCTAAGTCATACACTATCCCAGGATAGGTGCAATATCAGAGATGACGTACAAGGGTTCCAGACACTGCTCCACAAATCCTGTCTCAGACCTTATCTCCCCCAAAGCCGAAGGAGGGAGTGACTGGGCACAGACATTGTGGGATGGAGTTATTAATGGTTCCCCAGACAGTGCGTCTGTCTGTGGCGCTGAATGGGAAAGCTCGTCCAACTGTCGGCCGTTTGTCTTTATTCTTCTGGCACTTGTCTTTTGTTAGGTATCAACGAAACAGCAGCCTTTTTTGGAGGGGGAAGATTTTACTTGACTGTCATATGTGGTTGTCTACCTTAGAAAAAATGCACTGACTAAGTCGGATAAAAGTGTATGCTAAATTGGCAAAAATGTAAATAACTACTCACTGTAATAACGCACTGAACTGACAGTTGTTAATTTGACTCCCTGCTTTGATTTTATCTAATTAAATGCATGTTTCCAAACAACGTGTGTGTAGTGGTCTGCAAAAGTTGTTGATGTTGATCAAGTGGTCCGTGGGATGGAAATGGTTGAGAACCGCATTAGTTTGTGTCCCTTACGCTAGGCAGGTAGGCTTTGTTATTTTGTCTAGTCCGCCCTAGCAAGTGAGCTGGTATTTCAGGCCAAAGATTTGGGTTTGCATTTTTTCTTTATGGTAAATTGTTTGTCTACCTGTTTATTTTGTCCCCAATTCCCCAGGGACTTCCACGTCTGGGTGTTCTTAGGTGGGAAGTATTTAGTTAGCTTCCACATTCTAATTATCACAGGTGTGCCATTTTACAGACTGTGAATTGATATTCATATTACATAGTCTGCATGCTATTCTCCTAGAATTGGTTAACATGACATGTAGACTTCGGGGGTCTCCGGAGAATCATATACCTTCCAAACTTCCTCCAAGAACTCCTACACACTGAGGCAGACAACGGACTGTTGCTACTACACCACAGTAGCCCAGGCAACTGCCCTCCCAGACATCAGCATTATGATGTACTCTATCCGCGAGTGGTCCAAGGGGAACGAAGAAGGCTGCAGCACGAAAATGAGGTAGCACTGGGAGAGAAAAGCTCGGGCAGGTTCCGGAATCTCCAGTGTAATGCTCCAGATGAGGTAAGCAGTTCTCGGGACCTTGGGGTAGGCTGCCCAGCGGGGAATCCGTGGAATTGCTCCAGCAATGTATCAAACGCCTGGTCAAGGTGTTCTGCCAGGGTATGGAGTCCCTCCATAAGATGTTGCAGTAACTCATTGTGTCTTAAAATGGTGGCTCCTTGCAGGGAGACAGCATTGTGGAGCTGATCTGAGTCTGTTGGGTCAGTCATGGCCAGTTCGTACTATCATAACTCAAGATAAGACCCAGATGCCGGCAGCTAGAGTCACACATGTTTATTGACCCAACAGGCTGCAGGCAAAAGACAGGCTTGGGGTCAGGGCAGACAGAATGGTCAGAACCGGGGAAACTTGGATTTAGAACTTGAGAAGGGAAAACACGCTGGTAAGACCTGACAAGATGACCTGGCAACAGACAAACCAGAGAACACAGGTATAAATACACTGGGGATAATGAGGAAGATTTGCGACACCTGGAGGGGGGTGGAGACGAGCACGAAGACAGTTGAAACTGATCAGGGTGTGACAACTTGTTATTATCTCTTGCCTTGCTGCTAATTCATTGTGTGTGCCCTCTAAGCCGTAGTTCCAGCCAGTGATTCTATTCAAGTTGTGGTGACCTGTTTTATACATTTTATTTATTGCCTCTTATCTGTAATAAACCTTGTTGCTTTGGTACACTCTGACATTTATTTGACAGACCTGTTTTTTACTTATTCAGAGGACTTTGCCACATGTAACAAAAAGGTGGCGTAGCACAGTTTACATTAGTTTACAGTTAAATCTTCAGGAACGATAGCATATGTCACAAAGACATGAAACAATTCAAACAATAACTACATCTAAAAACGTACACTCGCTCCGCTAGTCAAGAACATACACACAATACACATTCTCCAGGAATTCTACCACCAGCTACTAGTAGGTTACTTCGGAAATTCTTGGACTCATCTTCTTCAATTTAATTTGCCTCCACACTTCAACACACACACACACAAGGTTTGGACAATCTCACCAGAATCCCTGGAGTCGACGGGCCATGTCAACTCCCGGTGAGTGTTGTGTTGCTCCTTGTGGAGTGCATTATGTGGCTGCCATCTGCTTCTTTCCATAGCCTTCTATTTGTCTGCTTCTATTTGTCTACTTCTCATCCACGCTTGCTTCGTCGCTGCTTCTGTTAGATTGGTAGCTAGCTGGCTGTGGCTGTTGTGCTAACGTAACATTTCGTTTTGGCGTAGCTATACAAGAGCATGAGGCTGAAGCTCTGACTGGTACCGAGTATGGGAGGAGAGCGGGAGAAAGGTGCATCGATCCCTCATTATAAGGGAAGCCAAGCAGGTGTGCCCGTTCAGGCAATTAGAAAGCAACGTAACATGTTTTGGGCTCACACACACAGGGAGGGTTAATGGCATAAGATTGACACATCGTACATGAATCACAACAACCCCCACTTTGCCATATATGACACTAGTATACACTTTTTGTTCTAGAAAAATGTGGTTTCTTGAAAAATATAACATCCCTAAATAAAATCTAAAGACTGAACAATAATTTGCTTTCAACGGGAAGCCATAAGAGATAATGATGCATTCAGTTGACAGTCATACGGATGAAGCAATGAAGAGCTAATCTGGCAGCCGTGTTTTGAGCAATTTTTTTTAAAATATTTTTTTGCTGCAGATGACCATATGACTGCTCTAGGTGTTGTCATGACGTTGGCCTGGGGGTAGGTTTATGACCCCCCCCCCCCCCCCATATAGAATCTGGGAATATCAAAAGGTGGGGGGAAATGAACCATATTTCGGTAATCCATCCAGTTGAAAATATGCGTTGGTACTTAATGAATATGATGTCTGTTCGGTTGTCATCTGAGACATTCTTATTAATCATAGGATGACAAACTGTATCTGGGAAAGTCTACACATTATAGTTATGAGATTCACATGGAATTGTTGTCCAATTTAAATGTTTTAATATGAAACTATTTGTGAAAAGATAAAGGAAATTTTAGCTTATAAATGAGAGAATTGGGTTTTCATAAGGTTAAAGCTCTGCTCAATCAGTGGCCCGCCCCTGTGAAGAGACATTGGTTATAAACTATGAAACACACCCTTCTCTCCCTCCACTATATAAGCCCTTTACGAAAATATAACTTTCTGTTCCGAGGACGTGTGAATGACGGTCCTACGTTAAAAGGGCTCAGATAATATCCTAACGAAATGAGCATCGTGATTCAATGTGAAGGTGACGATAGACACGCCAAACAGATGAATTTTGACCATACCAGACAGAATATAGCATGAGCTTAAAGTATGGCAACTGGGTATGAACTTTGAACTCTTATTTACTAAAGAAGTGATACCTCCTAGCCGTTGCGTTTGCAACCGCAGCTGTAAACGTGGGCTAGGGAAGGACAGGCAAAGTTTCTATTCTAACAAACTACACAATACTACCAAGTATCCAGTTTACCACCAGAGACACTCTTCAAAGGACAAGGAAAATCTCTGTTGGGCAACATGGCCAGCATCTACGGCCAACCTACTGCAGCTCAGAGTAAATATTTATTGCATTCTCCTTTTTCAAATGTGCGGTAATTTAGAATGCATAAAATACTGTATTTAAGATAGCATAGCATCTCCCTTTGTTCCTCAGTCTTCCCGCTCTTTCACTCAAACCCAACCCACTTTCCTTTGTGTAACCAGCAGTCATGTCGGCTCCTTCCACCAGGGACGTTTTCTGTATGACATCAAATCAAATGTTATTTGTCTCATACACATGGTTAGCAGATGTTAATGCGAGTGTAGCAAAATGCTTGTGCTTCTAGTTCCGACAATGCAGTAATAACCAACGAGTAATCTAACCTAACAATTTCACAACTACCTTATACACACACAAGTGTATAGGGTACATAAAAATATATGAATGAGTGATGGTACAGAACGGCATAGGCAAGATGCAGTAGATGGTATCGAGTACAGTATATACATATTAGATGAGTAATGTAGGGTATGTAAACATATAAAAGTGGCATTGTTTAAATTGGCTAGTGATACATGTATTACATAAAGATGGCAAGAGTACAGTATATACATATGAGATGAGCAGGGTATGTAAACATTATATTAAGTGGCATTGTTTAAAGTGGCTAGTGATAAAAAAATGTACATCAATTTTTCCATTATTAAGTGGCTGGAGTTGAGTCAGTATGTTGGCAGCAGCCACTCAATGTTAGTGGTGGCTGTTTAACAGTCTGATGGCCTTGAGATAGAAGCTGTTTTTCAGTCTCTCGGTCCCTGCTTTGATGCACCTGTACTGACCTCGCCTTCTGGATGATAGCGGGGTGAACAGGCAGTGGCTTGGGTGGTTGTTGTCCATGATGATCTTTATGGCCTTTCTGTGACATCGGGTGGTGTAGGTGTCCTGGAGGGCAGGTAGTTTTCCCCCGGTGATGCGTTGTGCAGACCTCACTACCGTCTGGAGAGCCTTACGGTTGTGGGCGGAGCAGTTGCCATACCAGGCGGTGATACAGCCCGACAGGATGCTCTTGATTGTGCATCTGTAAAAGTTTGCTTTTGGTGACAAGCCAAATTTCTTCAGCCTCCTGAGGTTGAAGATGCGCTGCTGCGCCTTCTTCACTACGCTGTCTGTGTGGGTGGACCAATTCAGTTTGTCTGTGATGTGTACGCAGAGGAACTTAACTTACTACCCTCTCCACTACTGTCCCATCTGTGGATAGGGGGGTGCTCCCTCTGCTGTTTCCTGAAGTCCACGATCATCTCCTTTTGTTTTTATTGACGTTGAGTGTGAGGTTATTTTCCTGACACCACCGTCTCCTCGTTGTTGGTAATCAAGCCTACCACTGTAGTGTCGTCTGCAAACTTGATGATTGAGTTGGAGGTGTGCATGGCCACGCAGTCGTGGGTGAACAGGGAGTACAGGAGAGGGCTGAGAACGCACCCTTGTGGGGCCCCAGTGTTGAGGATCAGTGGGGTGGAGATGTTGTTACCTACCCTCACCACCTGGGGGCTGCCCGTCAGAAAGTTCAGGACCCAGTCGCACAGGGAGGGTTCGAGACCCAGGGTCTCAAGCTTAATGACGAGTTTGGAGGGTACTATGGTGTTAAATGTTGATCCGTAGTCGATGAACAGCATTCTCACATAGGTATTCCTCTTGTCCAGATGGGTTAGGACAGTGTGCAGTGTGGTTGCGATTGCGTCGTCTGTGGACCGGTAATATCCATTCTGTTTTCATGTAATTCTGTGTGATTATTTAGGTATTTAATAAATAAATAATTAAACCAAAGTTTGTATTGCTGATTCAACTTGTTAGCCAGGGTTCGTGAAGATAACCAAGAATTCTACGATGTTCAGATGAGACTGAAATAAGGTGACGGTTAATATTGACTCCAATTGATGTAAAAGATTACTAGGTCTTTAAGAGTTTACTCAGAAGATAACAGCTCTATAAACATTATTTTGTGGTGCTCTGACTTTCTAGTTAATTATCTACCTGATTAGCTTAATCAGGTAATATTAATTTCAAAAAATGATTTTATAGAATAGCTTGTCATATCACTTAATCCGGCATAGCCAAAGACACGACAGTGTGATAGAACCAAAGCTTGAATCTTGAAACTGACCTGATCAGCGTCTATGGGCAACTGCACTCTACACCTGTATGTGCAGGGGCCATCAAATCCAAAATGTCTGCTCGTTTCCCCTCTCTCTTTGCTAGGCTACTGATCAGTTGCTTTATGTTGGCTCGCTAGAGTCCACATACCGTGTCTAATCAGCAATTCCAAGTTCGGATTTCAAGTTCTAAATAGGTTGCTGGCAAAAAAGGCAAGGAAGGAAACCAGTGGGTATTAATGGACTCATCAGGATCATGGAATCTGGGCGTAGTGACTTAACTCATCCAGTTTAGCAACCATGTAATGTTCAATACCATTGGATTATTTTCATACCAAAAACGATTGTCAATGGTTGCATCCTAAATGACACTATATTCCCTGTATAGTGCACATATTAGCCCTGGCCAATGTAGTGCACACTATATAGGGAAAAGGGTGCCATTTGGGACACATCCAATGTCCCATGTTTAGCATGTCTACAAATAACTTCAAACCAATTTGTCAGTCAACAAAAGCTATTTAAGAGATGATTTGGGCAAGAAATGCCAGAGATGCTAAATGGGGGACACTGACTTACATTGGGTTTTGGCCCAAAAATGCTAACATAAGCAGTTGGTGGCATCAATAAACAAAGTGCGGATTGTAGTCTCTTCACTGATGATTTGAAGAAAAGTCTGAAACCGATGCATTACCACTGATACTACAGTGGAAGTGCTGCTTTAAATAAATTGTACAGATCGGAAAACAAACTCTGAGTTAGAAACCATAATGGAAAAATCTGAGATGAATTAAAATATGTGTAACAGAGTTGAGATTGTACCGTATTCTCACTCCACAGCTTGAAATGTTGGTATCTTTTCTTTGGTGCAACTGGTTTGTACGTTGTCAAGCAGGGTGGTCACGTCTGTTGGCAAGCAGACGATCACTAGTTCGAGCCGTGGTACGGACAGGGACAGTGAAGGATGTGATCCTGATAGCAGCACGGTGACACCTGTTACATAAGGTCACTATAACAGATAGTGGCAGTGTAATCTATGGGGGGGTAATGTTCCAATCACAGCCGTGGAAAGGAATCTCATTAGCAGAGTGACTTAGTGCTACTTACAGGATCATTTGGTGGATAGTATTACATGCATTCGAGGACATGGTCATGGAGTGGAGAACTTTGTCAATCTTGCCAATGCTTCACATAAGGCTGTCTTCTACCATATCGTTATTCAAGTGCATAGGTGCGTGAGTTTGAAAATAAAAATAATAATTTTACGATAAAGTATTGTATGCATCTATAATGTAAGATAGCATACTGTTCCTAATTTGATGAGTAGATTGGAGTCATAATTTATACAACTGACTCACTGTTTGCAAAAAATACCATTCTGCTTTTCTTCTTTCTTTATACACATCCGAATCAAAAAAATGTGGTCACATACACATGGTTAGTAGATGTTATTGCGAGTGTAGCAGCCACAGCTAGAGAGACATTTTTAAGGAGGATCCGAGAAAAATATTTCCTTTTACATACACATTTCATGCAATTCTACGACACATTACTCTCCATAACTGGAGACAATAGCAGAATTTTTAATACCACAAAAATGACATGGTAGGCTACTCTGCTGAGACTGACATACTGTCCTGTCCCCAGTGAAAGTTGCACCCTTGCACAATACTATTTAGCACATAGCATTTAGTAAAGAGTTGCCTATACAGTAAGCCACAACCGCAATGCAGTAGTGAGGGCAGGTGGATTTTTCCAAAGTGCAGTAATTTACATAAATTAAATCAAATAGCTTAGTACACACACCAAAACCTCAAATGTTCAAATCAAAAGGTGATTTGCAAATTCAGAACCGCTGGAAAGCAACACAATAATCAAAACCACTGATCAGAATGACTTAAGGTTTGATCCATAAATTAAATAATGAAAAAGGTAGCCTAGCCTACAAAACTAAAATAATCCATGTGTTCAAATCAAAAGGCCTGATTAACATGACATCAATAATGCAGCCACATCCTGAGTCCTTGGTGCCGACACCTTCAGAAATCAAAATATGGTTAATTATTTAGTTTAAAAGCTCTGACGAAGGCCAAGAAAACAATAAATAGAAATCCACTTTGTTTTTTTTTACCGAGAACTTTCATTTTCAAAGAAAGATGTATCCTACGATGAAATACTCATGATCATTTTAAGGAAAACAAAAACTACTCAACCTGTATTTAAACACCACCACAGAAGCTTCGCTATTTGGCATCTTCCCATTTAAGTAGCCTAGTTTTGTTGTTTCCCTACTTGAAGAGAACTACTATAGGGCCTATAACTCACAGCCCACCTCTTCCAATGCACTGTGGAAAAGTGTGCATAGAATTCTACTAGATGAAGAGCCGAAATAAGTATAACATCCCGGCATTTAAACCATATTCGATTTTCAAACCATAAAACATAACGTTTTCGCATACTGAGTTTGCAGTATGCATCTCTATATCTAATTGATCAGCTGTGGTGAAAGCCAGAATCAATATGACATCCGGGCATTTAAACCATATTCGATTTTCATACCATAAAACATAACGTTTTCGCATACTGAGTTTGCTCTATATCTAATTGATCAGCTGTGGTGAAAGCCAGAATCAATATGACATCCGGGCATTTAAAGTATCTTTCTTTGTCTCCGCTCTTTTCAGCCTGATCTCATAGACTAGACATAGTAAACATCAATCTGGGACAGTGAAATTAGTATGACATTTTATGTTTGGTTGGGGCGGATGTGTAGGCGTATAACGCAAACTTCCAGCAACCCAAAGGTTGCATGTTTAAATCTCATCACGGACAGCTTGAGCTTTTTTATCTAATTAGCAACTTTGCAACTACATATTACTTTTTAGCTACTTTGCAACTATTTAGTATGTTAGCTAACCCTTTCACTAACCCTAAATCTTAACACTAACCTTAATCCTAACCCTAAACCCTAACCCCTAGCCTAGCTAATGTTCGCCACCCAGCTAACGTTAGCCACAACAAGTTGGAATTCGCAACATATCATACAAAAGGGATGGTAGACATCCACAAATTAATGCATAGCATACAAAATGGAACATATCATACTAATTGGATTGTCCTGGATTTACCTTTACGTTCTGTCTACCCCTGAGTCCAGGTTGCTCTTTTGTGTTTTTCCAGAAATTTTCATGAGCCTATTTTTGATGATTTTCTCTGACAGCTGCAAATCAACCAACCGCTATTTGATTTGCTGTGCGTGCTGCACAAATTCCATACTTCCCGAAGGTAGGTTATGCCCTGGCCTTCTGGTTTAAAACAATCCACAGCTATTTTTTTAAAGAAGCTAATGATCCTCTGTGACTAAATCATGTTCTCTGGTGTAGTGTTATTAAGGATTTTATTTATTTTGGTATAGACAGGAGTAATTAGAACATTTAAGCAAGTTCAATTTCCTTAAGGGGAAGCTTAGCTCGTATGATCATCCTGATCTTGCGAACTTTCGCTACACGGACGAACTTTCGCTACACGGACTCGTAGAATCTAAGCTTGCGAGATCGGGGTGGCCATAGGAGGCTATGTATTTGTACCTTCTTATCCATGATCATTATTTTGAAAACAACTTTCCACTCCCCATATTTTGCTTTTACCTTTTTCTATAGCCATTATTCCAGTGAGAATGACTCATTAATTAACATACAATCATAGGGCGACAGGTACCCTAGCGGTTAAGAATGTTGGGTCAGTAACTTCAAATCCCTGAGCCGACTAGGTGAGCAAGACACTTAACCCTAATGGCTCCTGTAAGTCACTCTGGATAAGAACATCTATAAAATGACTCAAGTGTAAATCTAAGCACAGAAGCAGGTGGAACAGATTGACATCCATATGGTTGTTGCCATGAATTGTGAAGGCAGGAAATTTTATATGTGAATGGATGCATTGTGAGACAGTCTACAGCTTTCATGTATGGAACAGTTGGGGTGTATCATAATGTGAGCAGATGTTCTTTGAGGTACTCAGTGAGCTCCTTCTGTGTTTATTGGCAATAATGGTTGAGCATTCTACCTCAACGTAAATAGTACGGGTGGTTGCGGAGCAGTTGCCATACCAGGTGATGATACAACCAGTTAGGATACTCTTGATGGTGCAGCTGTAGAACTTTTTGAAGATCTGGGGACCCATGACAAATCTTTTCAGTCCCCTGAGGGGGAAAAGCTGTTCTCGTGCCCTCTTCACAACTGTCTTGGTGTGTTTGGAACATGATAGTTTGTTGGTAATGTGGACATTGATGTAAATGGGGGCCTGTTCAACACTCTTTTTCCCGTAGTCCACAATCATCTTCATTGTCTTGCTCACATTGAGGGAGAGGTTGTTGTCCTGGCACCACACTGCCAGGCCTCTGACCTTCTCCCTATATGCTGTCTCATTGTTGTCGTTGATCACGACTGTTGTGTCATCAACAAACTTAATGATGGTGTTTGAGTCATGCTTGGCCATGCAGTCGTGGGTGAACAGGGAGTACAGGAGGGAACTAAGCACGCACCCCTGAGAGGTCCCGGTGTTGAGGATCAGCATGCCAGATGTGTTGTTGCCTATCCTTACCACCTGGGGGCGGCACATCAGGATGTCCAGGATCCAGTTCCAGCGGGAGGTGTTTAGTCCAACGGTCCTTAGCTTAGTGATTCGATTTTTTGGCCCTATGGTGTTGAATGCTGAGCTGTGGTCAATGAACAGCATTCTTACACAAATGTTCCTTTTGTCCAGGTGGGAAAGGGCAGAGTGGAGTGCGATTTAAGCTTGCATCATCTGTGGATCTGTTGGGGCGGTATGCGAATTGAGTGGGTCTAGGGTTTCCGGGATGATGGTGTTGATGTGAGCCATGACCAACCTTTCAAAGCACTTCATGACTACCGACGTGAGTGCTACTGGGTGGTAGTAATTTAGTCAGGTTACCTTGACATTCTTGGGCACAGGGACTTTGGTGGTCTGCTTGAAACATGTGGGTATTACAGACTCAGTCAGGGAGAGGTTGAAAATGTCAGTGAAGACACTTGCCAGTTGGTCAGCGCATGCTCTGAGTACACGCCGCCCTAGTAATCCGTCTGTTAAAAATGATGATGCAACAAGATTTTAATACCACTTTGTTACTTGGGTAATTTACACCGTTACTTCACAGGCAGGACAGCAATTTAACGCAAAGTGAGAACCAGATCATCCACCTCTACTCCTGCACCTCAAGCTCAAGTTCACGCACACAACTGTAAGCTTTTTAATGCATTTTGCAATGGAAATTGGAAATTCACATTTATTATTGGACAAGTCCAGGTAGTCCCTCCCTGTTTCAGTATGTTTGCTTCCATTTGGTGCCAAATTAACATGACTCAGGTCAAGGCCCTGTCTTACCCCTAGGGGGAGTGCCCCGGCACCCCATGTCAGCAGATCAAACGGGTCTCCATGCCAAGGATTACTGCTCCTGGCTGATAGGATCTTGCCTGACTCAAATTGAATTCCTTCACTGCTCTATGTTCTCTACATACTTCACTCTGAGATTGCCATTGTTGAAGTCATTTGTGGGGACGTCAACATGAGGGGTGTTGTACAAAAAAAAGTCATCAGCGATTGGGTATCAAAGCCAATGCCGATTTTCAAAACGCTGCTTTACCCATGTTTATTCTTGCTCTGGCCGAGCCAATCGGTTAGTGGGACCATTTCGAGAAATTGTCAGGGAGGTACTCCGATCTAGATTCACTGCGGAGAATAAACTAACGTCCTTGGGTGTGGCGTAGCGTTTGGCCAGAGCAAGGAGTTTGGGTACGCATGCAAGACAGGAACCATGACACAAAAAAACGGCAAATGTTTATTTGATTACAAAATCCTTTTTGGTAAAATATATTATCTAACTTCACTTGCACCAGGTTGAGAGTGTATAACCAAGTGTTTATGGAAGTCAGACTCAATTGCATTTTACCAGTTACTTTTGATGTTTATTCCATTATTGACAGGCTCTTCTGTTCTCTAAGGTCCTGAGATGCCATTTCCTTCATTGAGTGCCTTCATGTTAGAGGACTCTTAATATCCGTCAAAGGTATTCATTACCCAGAGCCTACACTTAGCCGCCACGCCACCCAGCAGTGGAGTCGGGTGGGCCCTCATGCTCCCCATCAGGAAAAAAGCCCACGTCTGTATCAAAAGGCCACCGAGGCCGTTAGCATGCTATCATGCTCCGAGGGGATAATGTTGAACACATTAGTTATCCTATTAAATAGTTATGCAGGGCAAGTGTTGTTAAAGATTTTTAATTGAAAGAGAAGTCCATGGAGAGAGCAAGAAGTCCTTGTGATCATATTTTAGCCTCAACGGGGAGATTCCTGGATCGTAGTAGTAAACAAATACTGGCCACATTAACCTGTTGTGTGAAGTCTCGTGGAGTGGAATGAGTCATCGCCACTGGACAATGCGGTTCGGTGGGTCTGACTTTAGATTGACTAATAGTGGCACGGCCCCAAATTAAGATATTTTACTGCAAAAGTGGTTAAATTGATAGACTTTGTGACACACAAATGTCTTAGGGCTCGACCCCTTTTTTTTCTCAATTTCCTGCCTGAATGACGTGCCCAAAGTAAACTGCCTGTTGCTCAGGCCCTGAAGCCAGGATATGCATATAATTGGAACCATTGGAAAGAAAAGACTTTGAAGTTTGTCGAAATGTTAAAATAATGTTGGAGAATATAACACAATACATATGGTAGGAGAAAATCCATCAAAAAACCAACCAGATAATTTTTTTGAGAGAGAGAGCATCCTCTTACAATGCAAGTACAAGGGCATACTGAAAAATTAGCTCCAAAACATTAGCAGTCTACGTTCAAGGTTGCAGGCTTGTAACTTCAAAAATAAATAAGAAATGTCCGTTTTAGTACAGGGACATAATCTTGGAAATTTGTATTTGCACGTGCCATGAAAAAGCACACACCCGCTAAAATCTGTATCCTATTGAACATACTATATATTATAGTTTGATTAAAATTTAGAGTAACTGAGGAGTAAATAGAAATGTATTTTGACTTGAAACAAAGTTTAGGGGTAGATTTTCAGATTCCTTTCTCTGCATGTTGAATGAGTAGAGTACTCTAATCAATGGCGCCAACTAAACAGACTTTTTGGGATATAAAGAATGATTTTATATAACATAACGACACTACCTGTAATAGCTGGAACCCTTTGGATGACAAATCAGAGCAAGATTTTCAAAAAAGTAAGTGAATATTTCATGCAATTTGTGAATTTATGAAACCTGTGCCGGTGGAAAAATATTTTGATGTTGTCACGACTTCCGCCGAAGTTGGCTCTCCTGCCTGTTCGGGCGGTGCTCGGCGGTCGTCGTCACCGTCCTACTAGCCACCACCGATCCCTTTTTCGTTTGTCTGTTGGTTTTGTCTTATTAGTTTCACCTGTGTGTATTTTAGTTTAATTAACGTCCTTATATGTAGTAGGTTGTCCCGCCCTTGTTTTGTGCGGGATTGTTTGTATTCATGTATTTGGTGTAATACGTGTATGTTATTTCTCCGGTCTATTTTTGATCCTGTGTTGGATTATTTCACCCTGTATGTTGGGTTGACCGTGTTTTTGTGCGCCGGAGAATAAACTGTTGAATCACTGAAACCTGCTCTCTGCGCCTGATTCCACCCACCTTGATAATACGTGACAGATGTGGGGCGCTGTCCTCAAACAATTACATGGTATGTTTTCGCTGTAATAGCTACTGTAAATCGGACACCGCAGTTAGATTAACAAGAATTTAAGCTTTCAACCGATATAAGACACTTATTTATACCTAAATGTTTAATATCCATAATATTTATGATGATTTGAATTGCGCGCTCCCCAGTTTCACAGGAACTTGTCCCGCTAGAGGGACGCCTAGCCCTATTAACGCAAACAGTGCAGAATAATGCCTGGCTCAAATTTGGAATACAAGTAGTCAGGTGTCTGCCTTAAATACACAAACAAACAGCACTGGGACATCTTCATGTATCTTGTAAATGTAGACCTGTAAACACACAGATACAACAGGCAGAAATATCAACTATGAATATTTATGATGAATGCAAATTTCAATAGAGAACTTTCAAAGTCAAATGTGCTCTCTTTCAGTGCTGTACGGTTCTGCCTGACAAAAATGCATTCAGTTAGATGTTTTTTAAAATGTTGTGACATGTCTGAGGACAACCCCTTGCAGGCAATGAGCATCCCTGACCTTCCCAAGATGCTGGTCCTGCTGCCAATCTTGTAGAATGGGAGTAAAAAGTTGAAGTTGAGGAGAATGGTCCCCACTGCTGGAGATCCTGTCACTTCACACCATCAGAGATAGACTTCAATGACACCCTGTTTGGTTTACAAAGCTCCCTGCCTATCCCCTCAGAGAATCTTTGTTAAACTGTTCCTTAATGAGGAATTGTTGGAAAGTGTGGTGCAGGAAACTAACTGGTTTGTGCATTACCATATTACAGAAAACCCAAGGCTCTCTTCAAATGTATCAAAATTCAGAATGCCTTTAGCCTGCCTACTAAATATGTGACCGACTGGCTCAAATCGGTAGCAAAATCCAATTTTACATTGGATAAAAGTGGAGACAGAGCTACAAAATTGTGTATTATACACTACAGTTGAGGGACAATGGGAAATTAATTTTGCTTTAAAAATTGATAAACTTGTAAACGCACTTTTGAGAAAATGGTCTTTGAATGTTTTGGTTATTTTTGTCTTTAAATGTTTTGTTCTTCTATTGGAGAGATCTGAACATTCTGACCTTACAATGGCAGACAAGCACCCAAGCTAACTGGCTAACATTGGCTAGCTTGCTAGCTACTTCCAGACACATATTGCAAGAACACCCCACTCTGAACATTTTACTTGCCCTAGCAGAGCTGGTTAGGCTGTTTTCATGCTATCCAGTGTGTTGGTGACTGTAACTGTGCTGCTGGAAACAATTTAATTACGCTTTTTTTGCCAATGTTTACTGTTGAGTTTTTGTAAATTCATCAGTTATTCTGCACTCTGGCACACTAAGCTGAGAGTCTTTTGTTAAGACATGTAGCTGTCATACCCTGTTCTTTTTCACATGTCCTCATTATTGTCTCCACCCCTTCCAGGTGTCGCTTGTTTTCCCCAGTGTATTTATCCCTGTGTTTCCTGTTTCTCTGTGCCAGTTTGTCTTTGCCTTTTCTCCTTTTTCTAGTCCTCCTGGTTTTGACCCTTGCCTGTTCTGGACTCTGAACCCGCCTGCCTGTCCATTCTGCCTGCCCTGACCTCGAGCATACCTGCCACTCTGTACCTCCTGGACTCATCTGGTTATGACCTTTTGCCTGTCCACGACCATTCTCTTGCTTATTCCCTTTGGAATTATGAAAGATCTTAAACTCCAACCATCTGCCTCCTGTGTCTGAATTTGGGTCCTGCCTAGTCTCATGATAGTAGCTAGCTAGGTAAACAATGAGCCATAATCCCAACTCATGACGTTACTACCCAGCATGAATCTGCAGGTAACTAACCAACCAGGCTAGGTTAGGCTATAACTAGTGGCTATGAGATTACGAATTATAAGATCATACACGTAACGTTAGTTAGCGAGCCAGCCAGCTAATGTAATCTAGCTAGCTAACAGTACACTTTAACTTAAAATACCTTGTCAAAATTAGAAATGTGTAATATCTGAAAATATAGCTAGCTAGACTACCTTACCTCTGGTTTGAAATCGGAGTAGATAGCCAGAGCGAATTTACCAGCTAGTACGTCTATCAACAACTGTTGCAGGGACATTCTTTTGAAATGGATATTTGCATAGTGGAGTCTTTTGTTAAGACATATAGCTAGCTAAACAATTAACCATATCCCAACTCATGGGACTACATTGCATGAATCTAAGGTAGCTAAACAACCAGGCTCAATGTTAGCTTGCTAACATTAGGCTATAACTAGTCAAGCGAATGTGTCTGAGATACGAAAAATGAGATCATACACATAGCGCTAGCTAGTGAGCCAGCCAGCTAATGTTAGCTAGCTCACAGTACACTTTAACTTGAAATTAAACCACTTTCTCTCAAAATTAGAAATGTGTAATATCTGAAAATTTAGCTAGCTAGACTATCTTATCTGTATATATCATGTTTGGACGCATGTCCTTGTCAGATGACATGACTGCCCATAGTTTGAAGATGTCAGACAGGATTACCTAGACATACTGACCAACTCAAATAGACAGAAGCGTGCTATATGGCAGACCAATCCAAACTCATCTCTCGGCATTTCTAGCCCACTCGTTATCTTAGCCAATCATGGCTAGCAGGAAGGTTGCTTCCTTTTTCTGTGGCTAAACCAACTAGGCTCGTAATTTTATTTATTTATTTGTATTTACAGATGGCATACAAGTTTGTTATTTAATCACATGAAAGTTCACATGTTCGAGAATGTTGTGTTCTGTAAAAAAACAAACATTTTGATCAACAACAAAAAAGTTTACGTTCAAGCGGCTCTCCTATGAAGTAGTGACCAGCGACATACGCCTAGTTTCCTGAAACGGGTCAAATATGCATATTTGTTTGCAGGTATGCTCATGAACTGAAAGAGAAGACTACTGTAGAAGGGAAAAAGGAACGCTCTCAAAATATGTAAACCAATACCATCAGTGAAACGTATAGCTTCCTGGTCAAGGTCCTGCAGATGGGGCTAGTAAAGAAGGGTTATGTGAGGGACTACTAGACGCTTGACCCCATGCTGCAGACCCCTTTTTCCCAACCCTTTTCTCCCAATACCGCTTCCTTGTCTTGCTGAGAGCGCTCCACTTTATCAACAATGCCATTGCCAACCCGATTCACACAATTATGAATATCCTGGGCAGCTTGACCAGAGCATTTGCTAGTGTTTGCGCCTCACAATGACTTGTGCATTGATTAGTCTCTCATGGCTTGGAAAGGGAGGCTTGAATTCCACCAATACTGTACATCCCATCAAAGCAACACATATTTGGAGTCAAAGTCTTTGTTTTATGTGAGTGTCTGACAGAATATGTACAGGACCTGATCTTCTACACCGGCAACACCACAGATATGCCAAGACCCTCAACATGACTTATATCTGGGTCAGTGGTGATCATCAAGCTTCAGAAGGGGCACACTGTATTTGTAGACAGCTGGTAGAGTAGCCCTACCCTTTTCCAGTACCATTTGAGGGAGAACACGAGCCTGTGGCACAAAGAGATCCATCAGGAAGTAGATGACTCTATTCAAAAAGAATAGTTCCAAACGGGCAGTGAACTGGCACGACAAAAGCAATATCCATGTTCTGTCCAATGTGCTGTTATAAAAATGAATGTAATGGTAAAATGTATTTAAATGTCTGACTTGTCAGCAGAGTAGGCTACCTTGTAATTTTATATCCTATTAAAAAAGTTTGTGCTAATATCTCCAGTCATGTAAAGTGTAATAGAATTGCATGAAATGTGTTCATAAAGACCAAGAAACGTATCTGTTATAGCCTAGGCCTACTCTACGCCACTGCGTGTAGTATCAGCGAGTATTTGAACAGTCTTTTTGGCAAACAGTGATTGAGTTATATTATTAGCGTAAATTATGATGATCCAATCTACTCATCACATTAGGAATTGTAGGCTATCTTACATACAGTAAGTCTGCAAATGCGATGATGTGTGGAATGCTTTACTATAAAGGTTAATTGTTATGGTGAAAATTAGCTTCCCCAAACTTTTCCCCAAATTCACGTGCTGCCTATGGCTACAGAAACACAGCCAGCCAAACATTACAGTATGGCTGGTGCACACCTGAATTAAATGGTAACTACTCAAAAAAAATCAAAATTTCTCAGATTTTTCCCAGACATAAAGAAAATGTCCCCCAGATGTAGTTTTAAGCATTTTTGTGGACGTACAACATTTAATGTTGTTGTTTATCAATAAAAAATGTGTGATTTCTACAGCGAACATCTGTTAAAACTGGGGGATATTACAGTCCTCCCAGTTGTTTTTGCTGCGGTATCATTTTGGTATCAAGTATAGTTTTTTTCAAATTGTGCCCTCTAGAGGAGTTAGCAGAAAATAACACATGTGAGGGACTGCTCAAGGGCGCTGTACTGCAGCGCCAGCTGTGCCATCAGAGACTCTGGGTTCGCGCCCAGGCTCTGTCGTAACCGGCCGCGACCGGGAGGTCCGTGGGGCGACGCACAATTGGCCTAGCGTCTTCCAGGTTAGGGCCGGGCGCAGTGCGCGCTAATCAAGGTTGGCAGGTGCACGGTGTTTCCCCCGACACATTGGTGCGGCTGGCTTCCGGGTTGGATGCGCGCTGTATTATGAAGCAGTGCGGCTTGGTTGGGTTGTGTATCGGAGGACGCATGACTTTCAACCTTCGTCTCTGCTGAGCCCAAATGGGAGCGATGAGACAAGATAGTAGCTACTAAAACAATTGGATACCACAAAATTGGGGAGAAAAAGGGTAAAAAAATAAAAATAAAATAACACATCAAACAATAAAGACATTTTTCACTTTATTTTAAGTCTCTAGAGCAAATCAAATCAAAGTGTATTTGTCATGTGCCGAATACAACAGTGAATTACAGTGAAATGCTTACTTACAGGCTCTAACTAATAATGCAAAAAAGGTATTAGGTGAACAATAGGTAGGTAAAGAAATAAAACAACAGTAAAAAGACAGGCTATATACAGTAGCGAGGCTATAAAAGTAGCGAGGCTACATACAGACACCGGTTAGTCAGGCTGATTTGAGGTACTTTGTACATGTAGATATGGTTAAAATGACTATGCATTTCTATGATGTAACAGTAAATCTTGCCAAATCAATGTAAGAACACAAGGGCATGCTAATTTAAAAGATGACTAGTCATTATGAGCCTGGTTCTGTAAGGAATGCAGGCACATTATGGGAAACAGGCCAGGTAATTATCTTTTTTTTTTTAAGTGTAAGGAAATTGGTGTGACCAAATCATGTGCTGGTACCACCAACTGAAGAGGTTGGTTGCATCAGTGCCACCAAGTTAATGTAGTTAACTAACTTAATGTAGTTAATATCTGCCAGAAAATTATTATTCCTTTCTTGGCCTTTCAATTCCTGTAACTCAACTATAGTCTAATTTTGCTAAATCATCTTTATGGAGTCGGATAAACATTTCAATAGGCTAATTGCTTAGTCTTATCACAGGTCGCATGTGAGGCATAAATAATCTAAATATGAAATATTACCCCACTACAGTAAATTGTGACCCCAATATAATATATCATTAGGAATGTGTGTATTATATTGATAACTTTAGATGTCCGGTCCGGCGCGGGTGAGTTTGTTTTTTCTAATGTAGAGGATGGGCATATCCTTCACTGTTGTATACCCATCGGTCTGTAGAAAGTTTTGACAATTCCATTTCATTGGGTAGCAGGTCGCCAATCGGTTAAAGAGCGACTGCCCCTAAAAAAACTGCTAGTTCCTTTGAAAACGGCCTATGTGGCAGCGATATGAGTCCGAAACATTTATTTTAGTGTCAAAATTGATAATAAAGTCAGTCTCTAAAACAGAGTTTGGAACCTGAGTGAGAGCAAATTAAGTTTGGGTTCCGCCCACTATGCTTCCGTTCACTGAATGGGTCTCCATTGTTTCATCGTGCCCCAACGCATTCAAAGGATCATGGCCTGTTCGAGACTGAATCAATCAAATGTATTTATAAAGCTAGCAGTCAGCAGTTGTCACAAAGTGCTTATACAGAAACCAAGCTTAAAACCTCAAAGAGCAAGCAATGCAGATGTAGAAGTATGGTGGCTAAGAGGCCAGATCGTTCTTCAAGATGTTAAAACGTTCATAGATGACCAGCAGGGTCAAATAATAATCACAGTGGTCATATAGGGTGCAACAGGTCAGCACCTCAGGAGTAAATGTCAGTTTGAGAGAGAGAGTACACTCGGAACCAAAAAAGCACAACACAACAGCAAGCAGCTGACACTAATTGAGGACTCCAAGTACACAGACAACTTCTGGAAAAATTGTAAACCCCCCCCAAAAAAAATCTAAACGAGGAATTAGCGATACAAATTGGTGACACATGGACAACCCATTTTAAACCACCCTACAACACCGTTCAAATTGATGCGAAGTTGAATGGATTAGAAAAAGCTATGAAGAACAATCAAAAATCCACTGGACTCAACCAATTACTGACCAGAAGCTGTATATAAAACTTTAGGCTCTCAAATTTAAAAAAGCAATTCGGACCTGATGGTATCCTAAATGAGATGCTCAAATTCACTATTGCAAAATGTCAATAAGCTATATTAAAACGGTTTAATTTTGCCCTCCCGAGTGGCTCAGAGGTCTATGGCACTGCATCTCAGTGCTAGAGTCGTCAATACAGACCCTGGTTTGATTCCAGGCGGTATCACAACCGGCCGTGATTGGGAGTCCCATAGGGTGGCGCACATTTGGCCCAGTGTCGTCGTCTGGGTTTGGTCTGGGTAGGCCTTCATTGTAAATAATAATTTGTTCCTAACTGACTTGCCTAGTTTAATAAAGGTTAGATAAAATCATTTGATTCTGAGTGTACAGTAGGTTATTTCCCTGACATCTGGAATCAAGGACTCATGACACCAATCTTTAAGAATGGAGACAAATTTGACCCTAACAATTACAGAGGTATTTGTGTGAACAGTAACGTGGGGAAGGTTTTCTGTAGTATTAGAAATGTAAGAGTTCT
The DNA here is from genome assembly GCF_013265735.2 of Oncorhynchus mykiss. Classification (NCBI taxonomy): domain Eukaryota; kingdom Metazoa; phylum Chordata; class Actinopteri; order Salmoniformes; family Salmonidae; genus Oncorhynchus; species Oncorhynchus mykiss. The sequence goes on from NC_048571.1 coordinate 31,198,802, forward strand.
AAACTTTCTTAATAAGCACAATGTCTTGAGTAAAAGCCAAATTGGATTTATACCAAAACATCGCACAATCGATCATATTTACACCCTGATAGATAAACATGTACCAAAATAATACTAAAATGTACGTGTCACGGATTCCCCTGGTACTGCTGCTCATTCTGTGCACCAGTTCCGGAGGTCTATGTCACCGGCCTCTAGGTGTCACTGAACTGTTTCATTACACACACCAGGTTCCCATTTCCCCTGATTAGTAATTGTATATTTGTGCCCTCTGTTCACCATTGTCTTGTCGGTTATTGTTCCTTAAATTTTCTCACAGACCAGATTTGCCCTCACGAAAAATGCCCCTTAGGTATTAATTTAGAATCCTCTAAATGTAATTATTGGCGGAGAGGCACGTCATTGGCGGAGAGTCAGGCAGAGAGTGACCTGTTTAAAAAAATATTCTATTTTATTTGGAATGGCAAGCCAGACAAAATTAAAAGGGACTATTGTCTCACCCCATGTTCAAGAATGGCCTTGTTTATCTTTATTCAGATTACAACAGCTCACTTTTGGTTATTTGAAAATGAAATAATCTCCAAAACATTGTTATTTTTTAAAACAAGGACTTGAAAATGAGATTGTGAAATCTGCAAACAACGTTTCCAGTCCAAGAATGAGAATGGTAAATGACTGTAATTAATAAATTCATTCAATAGATTGGAATACAAAAGAAGCCATCCATCCACCCATTATGGGCTATTCACAGGACAATAGCCTCTTGCCAAGAAGGAGGGTAAGGGGGAGAATTGTATCATGTATTTCTCAAGCCAAAACGTCTTGATGGCCTTCACCAGTGCATCTTTGCTTGTAGGCTTGGCTGAGTTACAGATGAATGTTTTCAGTTGAAGCCAAACAAGGATTTAAATCAGGATTTAAATCAGGAGACCTACATGTAAAAATATTTTTAGATATACTGTAGGCCTACCGTAGGTGTTGTAGGCCTTTTTTATTTAGTCTTTGTTTTACTACATAAAGGTCTACTTACTCTGCTGGAGTCTTGGCCCAGTTTATGCACTCATTTGCAATGCAAACCCAGGCGGCAGTGTGTTTTGGTCCAAGCAGACCCTTTCCCGGTGTACAGACACCGTTTTCATCAAGCCAGCTTTCTTCTATGGTGCTACCCGTTCCAGGTTTAGGACTGTTAACACCAGTGGACTTGAAAATGAGCCGGAGCTGAGAGGATCACCAAAACTGAAAGTATTTTGGTTTCAGTGCATTTTCTTAAAAACAATGTATATAGCCTATCAATGTGTACAGTGTAGGCATATCGATAATTGTTTACTAAAAACGTGAATGTGTTTTTACAGAACATACAACCATGCCGACAACCATCCGTTGAGCTCAGTGGACAAAGGGTTGGACAACGGGCCGCACTGAAAAAAATGCATGGTTCCACAGAATACCAACTGGGATGGATCCCGAGGCACATGTGGCTTACCAGTGAACCTCTGGGTGTTCATCATTAATACTGTGTCTCAGAAGCTTCTGTCCATGACTGATGCAACCTGAAAAAGCATTAAAGACAGAGTTAATGAGTACTTGAGGTCACCGAGAAAGTCTGGACATGGCCTGCTCTCCCTTATGAAAGGAATTAGGCACTTTACCATGTTTACTATGTACTGTAGGCTATGTTTACTTGTCAGACTACACAGTAGCCTAATAAACATATGCAGGCGGCTTCTCTCTTCAATATGATTTAAATGCTTTATTATCCAAATGTTTAAAGTGTGTGTGGGCGACCTCATGCAACAGCAAAATGTCGGATAAAGCATATACTGTACAGTACTTCTTCATCAACATCTTTATGCTTTCATTAATAAAATAATGATAAAAATACTTTGAAAAAGCAGATGTTTATTTCTTTATGGATCCATAACAAATTACTATGGGAATAAATATGACTGAATTAAATATTGGAATAAAGTAGGCTAATGAAGGCAACAAATTGTTGCTTACTGGAACACCCAAAGTCATCCAATTATTATAATAGGATTTGAAACAAAAAGCCTACCCGCATGTGGTCAACTATTTCAGCACCGTTTCGCACTGCTCTGAGACCAGCATGGTCTTGATAAATCAAGGAGATTTATCACTTAGCTAAAAAGTTGTGAAGAGATTTTTGATGTACCGATTCCATGGCACATGATTTATGAATAGACACACAATTTTCCGTTCCTCCTGAAAGCCCTAATCTGCTCACTTAAATTAATAGAGATCCTGGTCATGGTGCTTCCATATATTGTTACAGCATGATCATAGTGATAATGGACTATTAGCAGGACAGTAGACTCTTCAACCTTTACAAAAGGAAAGCTCGGCTAGGTGTAAAAAAAAAAAAATTCCAATATGCAATGTATTAAAAGTACTCTAAAGTTGAACATTTTAACTCCAAACCTCATGCAACCGCAAAATGTTGGATAAAGCATATACTGTACAGTATTTCTTTATCAACATCTTTATGCTTTCATTAATAAAATAATGATAAAAATACTTTGAAAAATAAATACTCTTTCAAAATTAATGGAAGAGGCAAGTGGAAGGGGGAAAAATGTTTTCAAACACTGTTTTTCACAAGGGCTATTAGCAGGACAATAGACACGATGTGGTCCCAAAAACACCTCTCTGACATAGAGTCCAGCATATCTCTTGATGTCTTTGAATGTCTCGCCAGCTTCAATCCATATCTGGGTATACAGCACGCAAAGGTCTTTGTTTGTCAGACGAATCGTATATATTTGTCAGACGAATCAAAAAAAATATATATTGGTCATACTGGTCATGGCTCCCTAGTGGTGCAGTGGTCTAAGGCACTGCATCTCAGTGCAAGAGGCATCACTACAGTCCCTGGTTCGAATCACATCTGGCTGTGATTGGGAGTCCCATAGGGCAACGCACAGTTAATTAAATAAAGGCTAAATAAACATACAGTATATCCACAGTTAAACGAGTCCTATATTGACATAACCAGAAAGGCTGCTCAGCAAGGAAGAAGCCACTGCTCAAAAACCGCCATAAAACAGCCAGACGTTTTGCAACTGCACATGGGGACAAAGATCGTACTTTTTGGAGAAATGTCCTCTGGTCTGATGAAACAAAAATATAACTGTTTGGCCATAATGACCATTATTATTTTTGGAGGAAAAAGGGGGAGGCTTGCAAGCCGAAGAACACCATCCCAACCGTGAAGCACGGGGGTGGCAGCATCATGTTATGGGGGTGATTTGCTGCAGGAGGGACTGGTGCACTTCACAAAATAGATGCATCATGAGGAGGAAACTTATGTGGATATATTGAAGCAACACCTCAATCAGTTAAAGTTAAAGTTTGGTCGCAAATGGGTCTTCCAAATGGACAATGACCCCAAGCATACTTCCAAAGTAGTGGCAAAATGGCTTAAGGACAACAAAGTCAAGGTATTGGAGTGGCCATTACAAAGCCCTGACCTCAATCCTATAGAACATTTGTGGTCAGAACTGAAAAAGCGTGTGCGAGCAAGGAGGCCTACAAACTTGACTCAGTTACACCAGCTCTGTCAGGAGGCATGGGCCAAAATTCACCCAACTTATTGTGGGAAGCTTGTGGAAAGCTACCCGAAACATTTGACCCAAGTTAAAAAATGTAAAGGCAATTATGCCAAATACTAATTAGGTGTATCTAAACTTCTGACCCACTGGGAATGTGATGAAAGAAATAAAAGCTGAAATAAATCATTCTCTCTACTATTATTCTGACATTTCACATTCTTAATATAAAGTGGTGATCCTAACTGATTTAAGACTGGCAATTTTAAACAAGGATTAAATGTCAGTTTAAATGTATTTGGCTAAGTTGTATGTAATCTTCTGACTTCAGAAGTGGAGGCTCCTCATAGGAGGAAGGGGAGGACCGTCCTTCTCAGTGAATTTCATAAAAATAAAAGATAAAACTACACTAAATATATTAATGTCACTAAATAATTGATTAAAACTGTTTTACAATGAAGGTCTACAGTAGCCTAAACAGCACACTGTAGGGTAGCCTGATTACACAGTAATTATGACAACTTCCGGAGGACGTCCTCCAACCTATCAGAGCTCTTGCGGCATGAACTTTAATGTTGTCCACCCAATCAAAGGATCAGAGAATGAATGTAATACTGAAAAGGAACATTTTATGAACGTCTGAATTAGGAGTATGATTGAAGGTGATGTGCTGCTGTGCTCCCTACATGGTAGATGGCATCAGTGTCTGATTCATATATTTTGGTCAAGGTGTTTGAGACAGACTCGATGCAACCTGTGCTGAACGGAATACACGTTGTCTCATTTGCATTAAAATAAGTTAATTATGTCTTGCACGGTGATGAGTTTGAACAGTCTGACTTGAACTCTAGGGGGCAACATACAATGATTATCAGATACAGGATACCTTTATGACGTCGACCACCTTGAAATGGGCCAACAACAGAGCCCTATAACCAATGGTCTTTTAGCCTATATTTACTGTATTAATACACTGATTCATAATTGGATTATTATCTCAGGTCAAAATGTCAGGACAAGTCCACAGCCCAAGTGGAGAGTGTAATCCCTCAAAAGCATGAAGTAATCAGATATAAAATCATATTAATTATAAATCAACACACAGGATTAGCCTATACTTTTGTGTCTTGACTAATCAACTGAATGATTAAGCTATCCTTCAATAAGTATTTTGAAATCCACAATTTACTGTTTATGTAGCCAAATGTCTACAGATGTCAATGTATTATCATGCCTCCCCTTTATTCTGCAAAATCTTGTCAAAGTCTTTGTAATCACGAATCTTGAAAAAGTAGTGAAATTGAGGATTGAAGTCAGTAAATAGCCTAGTATAAGCAACAGCTCACAGAGAGAGTAAGCCAGGGAGCAATAAATAGGCATATTTGTGCAATAATGAGGCATTGAATTTTACATCACAAAGAAATAGTAAATTGAACACAAAATCAATATTTTGCAATAGCCATCTCAGTCTCCGGACTTGAACCCCATTGAAAACGGGGAGGCAGGTAGCCTAGTGTTTAGAGCGTTGGGCCAGTAACTGAAAGGTTGCTGGTTTGAATCCCCGAGCTGACAAGGTTAGTTAGTCCACTGTTCCCCGGTAGGCCGTCATTGTAAATAAGAATTTGTTCTTAACTGACATCGCTAGTTAAATGAAGTTTAAAAAAATAAAAAATAACCTGTGGTTTGAATTGAAGAGGGCAGTCCATAAACGCAGTTGAAGGCTATCAAGGATCTGGAAAGATAATTTATGAATGGCTTTAAGAGCTCATAACATTTTTAGTAAAAGGCTCAGTAATGTTATCGTGCAAAGGGAGGTTTTGAAAACAGAGGTGCTAATAATTTTGACCCCTATGTTTTTTCGATTTTTTTTTATTACTTGTTAAACAAAATCTCGTTATTTATTTTCTATTGTATTAGTATAAAATAATATAATTTCCCCCAAAAAATATTAGCATACAATATGTATTGTATTATTTCTTTTATACAATATTTGTTGCTTATCTTTATCAGGGGGGCCAATGAAATCTCACTTTTGACATAGCTAAAAGGTTATCAAAGCGCGGGAAGCTTTCATTGGGCGCACGAAAGGCTGCTCTTTTTTTAGGAAGCAGCCGCACTTTCGGCATCAGAAGTGAGTGTCAGCACTGGAGAAAGAATAGCTCGCACACTGTCACGTCTTTCTTCTGCCCCAGCACAGCGGAATATAAGACTCCAACACAGAGATAGAGGTTCAAACGTCGTGTCGGAGCGGCAGGTAGGCTTTAGGGAACCCGGGGACATCGGAATGTTCTGCCACTCTCCTCGCTCTTCTCTATCTGTTCTCAACTCCGCTTGCCATCAGTTACTGATTGAAGTCATACAATCAACCGGGATTGCTGTCTACTGCCTTTCAGTAGGTCTACTCCCTCACTGCAATACCAATGCGAGGGTACTGTCAGTGTATACAGTCAGCGAGTAAACGGACGGGAGGCGCGCATGTAAAATAGTCAGTGACAAAATGGACAAAGGGAACTACATCATTGCTTCGCTTCTTTTTCAACTGCTGGACTTAATATGTGGACAGTTCTTTCCAGGTAAGTGTATTCTTGTTTCTCGGAAGTGCTTAGAAGCCTATAGGCTACTTTCATCTCAGTAGAGTCTGCTTTGGAGGTGGCATACGCAGGGACCGTGGGTAGGTGCATGCGTAGGAGTTAATGCTGCGTCTCCAACTTTTATTTTCGAATATTGTAGGCTACATAATTGAACCCACACGCACGCACGCTCCCAACACACGCACACAACACACGCACACAACACACACACACACACACAGACACACGGTATCAAAATGCACGCCCTTCGAGCACTTGTTACTCAAAGCGCAATTTGGGGAGCTTTTGGTCAATAATTTTTTCACATGTAGCCTGGGCTATAAAACATGACATTGACAAAGTCGAGAATATTGACGTGTATCTGTAATACAGACTCGTTATGACACAGATAGGCTAAACTATCCAACACGTAACCATTACACAAAGCAGCGGTAATTTCGGAGTAGTTTATAACGTGATAATAAGTAAACTACGCATAACGTTGAATAGGCTATACGTGGACCAACTCGAATAAACTCAGCTTTTTTTTTTTTTTTTTAAACAACATTTCACTATACACGAGGCTAATTCCTATAACCTAACCTAGGCTATGTACGGATATAATCATATTCATACTCGCGATTCGAAATTAGGTTTTGATTGGAAATAAGTGAGACAGACCCATTGCTACATTGTGGCAAAAGTTTTCGTGGAAAATATATTTGTGCTGTAACCTATATTTAAACAGTTTAACATGACGGTAGTTGGACGAAATTTTAAAATAACTTGATACCACGGAACAGACTGCTGTCTCAGTCACCTTAGCTTTTTCTTGCTCTCAAACTGTATTTAGTTGAATATCTGATAGTAGGCCTAATGAGCAAAACCATTAAATACATGTAGGCCTTCTTCAAATCCACTGTTAATAAACAGAAAAACGAATCTAAATAAGAAAATTAATAATCGTGACATTTATGAACGTGGTTGAAATCCGTAGACTGGAAGGCCAAATGTCAAAGATTTTATTTTATTTGTTTTACAATTTGTATCATACTTTTTCAGTGCCATTGAATTTCTTATCTCGTCTATGAGCAAGGCTACAAAAAGTATTCATCCGAGACAGATGAGAAAGCGAGACACACCACTGGCTGTTATTTTCTGGGGGGGTTTTCTGGTTAAATGAAAGTCAATGAATTATTTAGACCAGAACCTGCTGCTATTGCCTTGGGTGTCTATGGGACACACACTCAGTTAAGTTGACCGGGAGGAAGTTGATTTAAAAAAATATCAATGACCAGAGTGAATTATCTTCATTTATCCACCATATTCGGTGTTCATGAGTTTGATACGGTCTGCCTGCTGAGTTGTTCACCCGTAAGGTGGCGCTCTGGGCACATCATTATATTACACTCACCCACACCAGAGGATTATGCGCGCAAGATAACTTTACTAAACAGTGAAGGACAAAGGTGGTTGTAAATCCGAGACTCTTGGAATAACCTTTCTTCGTTAAAAAAAAATAAGGCAGTTTATTACTTACGTTTGTGGTTATTTATCGTAGAAATTGATGATCACACTTTATGGATTGGTGTCCATTTTATTTATTTCCGATGCATAACTCCATATGGATTTGGTGGTAGACTGATTTATTAACTTAATTCTTGGACAAAGGCATGGAAACCTCTCTTTTGTTGGTAATGTGCATTAGTTACACAACTTTAATATATAATGTGCAGTAGGCCCTGCTGTAAATCAGGATATTCTGTGTAGATATTTATTTAATTTTTATGAATTGATATGTCATGCCAGTCAGTCATCTGCATTTCAGCACCACTCTCCCAAATAAGCAGAAGAACAGACAACCAACATTATTCATTTCAGTGGGAAATAGTAGTGTTGAATGCAGCCCATGGTGTTTTTTTCATTGCCCCTTTGCCAAGGAAAGAAATCTAGTGGAAAAATGTTGCTTCTCTGCATACATTACCAAGGGCTCCCCACTCCTTTGCATACATCATCCTGCAGCACCCTAACACCTGCATTGTAACAGGAGACAGCAGTCACTCTGTATGCTGGAGAGGACACTCGCTAGCCAAGTGCTGCCAGACTAATGGTAATTCCAGGCTGATGCAGTGTCAGTGTTCAAGGCCCCTCTCGCCAGCTCTTCCATTTTAGGGAGCAGGTTCGTGTTTTTCGTCATAAATCTTGTTCTGGAAGCAGCTTTGCAAAGTGGTCACTAGCTGGCACAGCCACAAAGTCATAATATCTTAAGATTTTTAAACTAACCCTAACCTTAGGCATACTGCTAACGCCGACCTTAAATTAAGACGAAAACGCCCATTGTTGTTTTTATTTAAAAATATATATATATATATATATAGCCAATTTTGACTTTGCAGCTGGCCCCACTAAGGGAAAATCACTGTTCTGCCTCCAGGACAAAACTCATGACAATAAGTGTCAACCTGCTGTTAGGGAATGGACACACGTTGGCGGCTTAGAGATAGTGTGTGTGTGTGTGTGTGTGTATACCGTGAACTTCAGTTTGCTCCAGAGTATTTATAAACATTTCCTGTTAGGTTTTGTTGATATTCCACAATGGCTGAAGCCAAAAAGTAAGGGGTGTTATTTAGGATTGGTTTGACACATCTCCTTTGCATAGAGTTGATCAGGCTGTTGATTGTGGCCTGTGGAATGTTGTCCCATTTGTCTTCAATGGTTGTGCGAAATTGCTGGATATTGGCGGGAACTGGAACACGCTGTGTACACGTTGATTCAGAGCATCCCAGACATGCTCAATGGGTGACATGTCTGGTTAATATACAGGGCATTGAAGAACTGGAGCTTTTTCAGCTTCCATGAATTGTGTCCAGATCCTTGCGACATGGGGCCGAGCATTATCATGCTTAAACATGAGATGATGGCGGTGGATGAATGGCACGACAATGGGCCTTAGGATCTTGTCACGGTATATCTATGCATTTAAATTGCCATCGTAAAATGCAATTGTGTTCATTGTCCGTAGCTTATGCCTTCCCATACCCAGACTGCCACCATGGGGCACTCTGTTCACAACATTGGCATCAGAAAACCGCTCACTCACACGCCATACACGCTGTCTGCCATCTGCCTGGTACAGTTGACACCGGGATTCATCCGTGAAGAGCACACTTCTCCAGCGTGTCTGTGGCAATCGAGCGTAAGCATTTGTCCACTGAAGCCAATTACGACTTCAGTCAGGTCAAGACCCTGATGTAGATGACGAGCATTCAGATGAGACGGTTTCTGACAGTTTGTGCAGAAATTCTTTGTTTGTGCAAACTCACAGTTTCATCAGCTGTCCGGGTGGCTGGTCTAAGATGACCCCATAGATGAAAAAGCTGTATGTGGAGGTCCTGGGCTGGCGTGCTTGATTGAGGGAGTTGAAACCAGGTGTGAGGAAAAACAAGACAAAACACATGGAAAATGAAAAGTGGATCGATGATGGCTAGAAGTCCGGCGACGCCGACCGCCGAGCGCCGCCCGAACAAGGAGAGGACCCGACCTCGGCAGAAGTTGTGACAGTATGGTAGAGAAATTAACATTAAATTCTCTGGCAACAGCTCTGGTGGACATTCCTGCAGTCAGCATGCCAATTGTACACTTCCTCAAAACTCAAGACATCTGTAGCATTGAGTTGTGGCCGTTTACTGTCCCCAGCACAAGGTGCACCTGTGTAACGATCATGCTGTTTAATCAGCTTTTTGATATGCCACACCTGTCAGGTGGCTGGATTATCTTGGCAAAGGAGAAATGCTCACTAACAAGGATGTAAACACATTTGTGCACCCAAGTTGAGAAAAATAACCTTTTGTGTGTATGGAACATTTCTGGGATATTTTATTTCAGCCCACGAAACATCTGACCAACACTTTACATGTTGCGTTTATTTCTTTGTTCAGTATAGTTATTTTTAATTGCTCTGTCGCTATACTTCCATAATTGGGCTTTATTCCACAGGTAGGCAAACATACACTTTAACTTTTAATTAGGTATTGTGATTGAATAACAATTTCAAAGAGGTCTGAATATTGTAAAAGAAGATGGTTAAAGAAACTGGATTTCATCCAAACAAGAAATTGTGTCAAGCAATTCAACTGTGATTGCCCCAGCAAATGTAACTGGCAGTCACTCAAGCACTGATAGGGGAAACGACTACACTTCCAAAACTTCAGAGAGGGGGGAAATGTACTTCAAGTGGTCGAGAAATGAAACACCTGAGAGCACAAATGGGGTTGGGAGGCTGTCAGAGAGTTAATGAATTCCACACGCATGCCTATCCTTTGGGCCTTTGAGAAAAAAAGGTTGAAAACAGTAAAAAAGGTGAAAAATATAACTGGAACATGATTTTTCCCAATCAATCCATGAGAACCTGTCAGAAGCCTAATTGTTTCTTTCAACTCACAGTTATCGTCTGGCCCCTTGTGTTGCCGTGGCTACAGCGGGTCAGCAGAGAGGCAGGAGCACTTTTTGACAAGCTGTCTGTCACTCACCGGTACTGTCTGTTTAGTATGCTCACCCACCCGGTCACGTTCTCTCTTTTTTTCCAGAGAAGAGAGCTGCATTTGCTGTGTGAGTGGATGGAGCTGTATTTGCCAGTGGTCTGCTTATCTGCATGACTGTGTCACCCTAATCCACAGCACTTATTCTATTTGCCTGACTAAATGACAGCTTAATCCAGGGGCAGGCCTGTGCCATAGGATGCTAAAGTGCAAGCTGCTGGAAGAATGTCTCTCTCTCTCTCTTTTTTTTTCAATTACATATTTAAAAGCTAGATATCATGCCTGAAAACCTTGTTGTGAAGCACAGGAGGAATGCCTGGTTTTATTGCTGACCGAGGCTCATATTCTTTGTGGTGAAAACCAGAGCCTGTATTTATAAAGTGTACTCAGCACTCTGAGACTTTTTGTGATACATTCTGTAGTTGCTCAAAGTTTAACCTGATATTTCAAGGCACGAAGCACATAATGACTCAGTAGAAAGAGGAAGATAGAGGGAGATTGCTATGAGAGAGGGAGAGAGAAATGGAGAAAAAGAGAGAGTCGGTGCAGGGGTTTCCTGATAGCAGGGGATTCCGAGGGTATAAAAAGGTGATACAATTTAATTATGTTTTTCTCATTGTGCAGTGCTGGATTTACAGGTATTGCCCAATTATTGAGAGATTCATGAACGTACGGGGGGGAAATTTATCCGTTGTACTGTCACCTGGGAATTGACAGAGCAGGTCAAGACATAAACCGTAATTTGAGAAAACACCTCTCTCGCCAATGTTTGTGGTGTGAAAAAGGGACAAAGAAATGATCAAATTCTGACTGGCGAGGAATTGACACACAATAGGACTATTATCTAGGTAAAAAACACAAACATTGTTTTCCTCTATTTTCATGTGTTCTATTCCTACGCCATACAGTATGTGGATATTTTCTTATCAATTGATGGCGATTAGTATAGTTCTCACGTTAAAGAACCTGTTGGACTTGTGTTTGGATGTTATCAAGACTACACAGAAATACCAAATCATCCCTAAAGAGAGAACTCTAGTGTTGTAGCTAGCAGTTAATCAGCGACATCCATCTCATGCTATCATCTTACACTATACTGTGTCTTGCTGGAATTCTATTCAGAGAGGGAAACTAAAGCTGAGGATTTTAAGACCATACACAGGAGGCCAATCTCCCCACACCTTGGGTGTTTTCCAAATGGCACCCTATTCCTTACATAGTGTACTACTTTTAACCAGTGTCTATTGGCTCTCGTCAAAATTAGTGCAACTATATAGGAAATAGTGTACTATTTGGGAAGAAGCTCTTCATTACACAGTAGCAGAAACTCTACTACTGAAATCAGAGTGGTGAGCTAAAGGGAGATAGAGAGGGAGGGGGAGAGAGCAGGAGAGTGTGGAGGCAAGATAGGGAGAGGGAAGAGTAAGAGGGGAAGGTTCAGGTTAGATAGGAGGAAGAGAGTGTATGAGAGAGAATGGAGAATGAAAGGGATGGATAGACAGAAAGAGAACGCTCCTCTGTGTAGACTCAAGAGACTGTGCCAGAATAAGGAAGCTCCCCTCGAGGCTGTGGAAGCTCTGCTTACGGTTTGCTCAACAATCCTCCAGCTCTCAAACAGGCGTCTTTCGATGTGATGTTTGCGAAGTGAGCCTTCAATTCTCCCAGGACTCACAGTACAGTAATCCAGCATCTGCCTCCCATCTCCACTCTGCTCTCCCGTCAGCTTTGACTCTTATCTTTCTTTCTTCATTGTCTCTCTTTCTCCTAATTTTTCTCTTTCTCCTTCGCTTTCTCTGTCCCACCCACCCTCACACCAACAAATCCGCACCAACTAGCCAGATATCTTCATCGATAATGGCATGCACCGTCATTTCTCCATCTCTCCTCCTCAAAGTGTGAGATGGATGGAGAAGTACATACACATTCCCTACCCCCACCGTAATTGTCAGGATCCATCAAAAATATTACCGTTAATTGGACAGAGAGGAAGAGAGGGTTAACGTAAATTCAGACTTGATTAATAGATAATTACTTCTGTCATCAACGGAAATAATTACCAGCAAATTGCTGCTCAGATTGGAAGCCTCAAACAAAAAGCTGCTGCACTGCCAGCCGTCTCTGCCTCTCCGTCAAACATTTATTTCAGATTTAGAGGGTAGCCATGGAAAAGTGCTCCTCATATGAGATTTTACAGGTACAGTGCACCAAAAAGTTGGTGACCACTGTATTAGTCTACAGTGCATTCGGAAAGCATTCAGACCCCTTAACTTTTTCCATATTTTTTTCCATTATGGAATTATTCTAAAACGGATTAAATAAGAAACGTTCTTCATCCATCTACACACAATTCTCTATAATGACAATGCGAAAACAAGTTTTTAGAAATGTTTATTAAATGTATTAAAAATAAAAACAGAAGTACCTTATTTACATAAGTATTCAGACCCTTTGCTATAAGACTCGACATTGAGGTCAGGTGCATCCTGTTTGTTGATAATCCTTGAAATGTTTCTACAACTTGATTGTAGTCCACCTATGGTAAATTCAATTGATTGGACATGATTTGGAAAGGAACACACCTGTCTATATAAGGTCCCACAGTTGACAGTGCATGTTAGAGCAAAAACCAAGCTATGAGGTCGAAGGAATTGTCCGTAGAGCTCCGAGACACGATTGTGTCGAGGCATAGATCTGGGGAAGGGTAGTAAAAACATTCTGCAGCATTGAAGGTCCCCAAGAACACAGTGGCCTCCATCATTCTTAAATGGAAGAAGTATGGAACCACCAAGACTCTCCCTATAGCTTGCCGCCCGGCCAATCTGAACACTCGGTGGAGAAGGGCCTTGGTCAGGGAGGTGACCAAGAACCCAAAGAGGTCCAGAATTTCTCTGTGGAGATGGGAGAACCATCCAGAAGAACAACCATCTCTGCAGCACTCCACCAATCAGGCCTTTATGGTAGAGTGGTCAGACAGAAGCCACTCCTCAGTAAAAGGCACATGACAGCCTGCTTGGAGTTTACCAAAAGGCACCTAATGGACTCAGACCATGAGAAACAAGATTATCTGATCTGATGAAACAAAGATTGCACTCTTTGGCCTAAATCAGAGCATCACGTCTGGAGGAAACCTGGCACCATCACTACGGTGAGGCATGGTGGTGGCAGCATCATGCTGTGGGGATGTTTTTCAGTGGCAGGGACTGGGAGACTAGTCAGGATCGAGGGAAAGATGAACGCGGCAAAGTACAGAGAGGTCCTTGATGAAAATCTGCTCCACAGCTCTCAAAACCTCAGACTGGGGCGATGGTTCAACTTCCATCAGGGCAATGACCCTAAGCACATAGCCATGACAACGCAGGGGTGGCATTGGGACAAGTCTCTGAATGTCCTTGAGTGGCCCAGCCAGAGCCTGAACTTGAACCCATTATACCCAAGAAGACTTGAGGCTGTGATCGCTGCCAAAAGTGCTTCAACAAAGTACTGAGTAAAGAGTCTGATTTCTTATGTAAATGTGATGTTTCTGTTTTTTATTTGTAAAAACTGTGCTAAAATAGATAAAAAAACAGTTTTTGCTTTGCCATTATGGGGTATTGTATGTAGATTGATGAGGGGAAAAAACAATTGAACCCCTTTTAGAATAAGGCTGTAACGTAACAAAATGTGGAAAAAGTCAAGGGGTCTGAATACTTTCCGAATGCACTGTATATAGACAATGGCCTATTATTATGTGTGTTAACATATTGCTAGGCTATAATTTCAGTTTCTTTTGATGGTTTTAATTTGCAGTGTGTGACCTAATCTAGTTTGATTTGCCTCTGTGCCAGTCGATTTAAACTAGAAAAGCAGTCTAATAAATACATTTCATATGCTGTTTACAGCAGCGGAATTGGAAATACCCCCCAAAAACTTGAACGGTGTAGACTGCATTTGATAGCGAGGTCGTCAAAATTGGCAAAGGTGCAATCAATATAGAGGTCATTACACTTGATAAGGCCATTCCTCTGCCACAGCCTGAAAGTGGAATCCAGTTTAGCTGGAAGGAAGAGGTGATTATGACATATAGGACATTGAATAAAGAAATCACAGAAATAAAAATGTTGATTTAGTTGAGTTCAAAGTTTAAGAGTACTGTTAACAATTGGATTGGATGTGTAGGTTGAAGCTGAGAGAGGAATACTGGAGGTGACTAAAGCTGGCAAAGAGAAACAGGAGTTGGCTTCTGTTGACACTAGTCAGTTTCTGGAGTGTGAAGCCAGTAAATAATGTGTTGTATATTTGCTGCTCAGTAATAATATAATGTATTAAGTTAGGAAGGGCTTGTCCTCCGTGTGTTCTATCTCTCTGGAGGAATACTTGACTTGTTCTTGGATTCCCACCAGCCCATAAAAAGTAAGATATAAGTTTAACCATTGAAATGAGAAAAGACATGGTTAGAAAAAGAGGGAGACATTGTAACAAATACAGAAATCGGGGCAATACATTTATCTTGATACAATTCACTTTACCAGCTAAAGTAAGGTGGAGAATATTCCATCTCTGAAAGTCCAGACATGTTAATAAGGGGAATTAAGTTGTCATCATGGAGGGAAGACAAGGTACAGGTGATATTGATCCCTAAATATTTAAAGCTAGACATGGTCAAACGAAATGGAATGGTATCCTGCGGAATGTGTAATGCTAATTCATTAATAGTAAAACATTCACTTTGAGAATTTATTTTTATAACACGAACAAACACACCAAACCTTCACAGTAGATCCACTATATCCGGGACACACTCATCAGGATCTGATATATTAAAGCAAGTCATCTGCATACAAGGAAACTTTGTGTTCCAGTCCCCATTTGTAAATACTGTGTATTGAGGGTGTGACCTTTAGCATAATAGAAAGGGGTTCTATTGCCAGGGCAAATAACAGAGGGTACATTGGGCATCCTTGGTGTGTGGCCCTTGACAATGGGAAACACTTTGAACGCAGTTTGGTTATACTGACGCCTTGAGTAATGAGTAAAACAATCAGATCCAGGAAATGAAGTTCACTCCAAAGCCACATTTTCCCAGTACAAAGAATAAATAGTCCCATTCTACCATGTCAAATGCCTTCTCTGCATGTAAAGAGATAATTACTTCAGGAATGTCTGAAGATGCAGGACTGTATGACATTGAGCAGGTGCCGATTGTTAGAAAAGGAGTGGCGGACCCTAAATAAACCCTGTCTGATCCATTGATACGAGGTCTGTCATAGTTGACTTTAATCGAGAGGCGAGCCGCTAACATTTCAACATCTGCATTCAAAAGCTAGAAAGGTCTGTATGAGCCACACTCATATGCATTTTCGCCAGGTTCTCTATCAGAGATTGGGGTACTCTGGTCCAGGCCATGTTTGAAAATTTCAAGAAGGAGTGGTGCCAGTTTGGCAGAGAACTTATTGTAAAATTAGTTTGGCTAGCCATCTTGGCCAGGGGATTTCCCTTGCAATTATTAATTTCAATGGGGTTAACTGTTTGAATATGTGCGGTAGTGTACATTTTGGGAATCAGCTGTGAGGCAGATTTGCACTTGAGCTGTTGAGCTAGAAGTCGATTAGCCTTTTCTCCATGCTTGTAAACAAAACCACTTGCATGGAGTAAATGCTGCTTAGTTTTGGTGATGGAAAGGAGTATTGTTAGTCTAGTTCCAGAATAGCATTAGTCATCTGTTGTTGTTTTTTACATTTCTGTTGTTTTTTGAGAAGAGAGTAATAGGAAATGATTTTCCCAAACCATAGTTGGAGAGATCGAATGTGTTTTATTTGTCTCAATAAAGACATCAATGGTAATGAATTTTTTTGGGGAAAAAGTGAAGGGGTCTGAATACTTTCCGAATGCACTGTTTATTTGAATGAAACAAGCCTCTCCAGAAGTCGATGAAGTGACAATAGCAATCCAGCTCGGAGGACCGAATTGGCCGTTATGTTGTCGAAATGGGTGTCACAGCGCTCATTGCCTTTGATCCCAGATGGTTCCCAGGGACGGGTCCACCTCCTGGCCTCAGTCACGTCCACGAGAGGACATTGTGTCATCATGGGGGGCACATTCAAGATGCCCTTTTCTATCCTTTCCTGTTACCTCTTGTCAGGCCTTGAGAGAATTCATCGCATAATTTATTGGCTTCTGAGGACTTGACAGTGCTGTGTCAGAAAGAAATGGTCTATTCTGGAAGCTTTGTGGTTGCTCCTTTAGCTTCGCCAGGTGGAGCTTTTTAGCCACCAGTGATTTGCACTTTGTGAAGGAGAACGGTGTCCATCCATGCTTTGGCTTAGGTATGGTTCAGTATGAAGTTAAAAGTGCACACTCAGTTCACGCTGATCAGGGTGGTGTTTTTACTCATGGACTTTCTGGACCATGTCAATCTCCCTTGAACATGTTATTAGGCCCTATAACTGACATACTGTGTAACCACCGTCTTCAAATAAGGGTTCTCAATAAGACAACCAGTCAACCTTGTCTATGCGTCAGTTCTTTGGCTAACAAAAGGGCATTTGAAAAAAACAGTCTAAACCCCCTTTCTGAGGATTAAAGAAAGACAGCGGCAGACAAATAGGAGGGGAAAGTGAAAGTATTAAATTGCATTAAAGTCAATGTTAGCCCGGCAGAATGAAAGCTGGCAGTAATGAACTGGCTGAGCTCCTTCAAGACCTGGGGCTTTGTCGGAGTAATGCGCCTGGAAGGGTAACAAAGACCCCTTGTGCATTCTCTCCCTCCAGAGAGACCATTAACCTTTCCCCAGCATTCACACACACACTTCCCCCAGACACTTCCTCTACCGCCAATGACCCGCTTTGTTTCTTTGCGGGAAGATTAAATGCCCCTAATTGGCTAGGCTAATGTCAATTTGTCGGAGTGTACTAATGCCTGCCATATTATTTAGTCCCTTGTGAAAAGGTCAGGCTTGGGCGCTCGTGTGCCCTGAGATATACTACTACACTACAGTAAGTCTCGACCCTGCCCTGTCACTGGGTAGAAAAATAAACACTTGAAGTGAGTGTCTTTGTGAGTTCTGCCAGGACCGGTGATAAAGGTGACCAAAGCGTTGTTGTTGACACTGAAGCAGGTGCAGGCTTTGGCTGGAGTTAAAAAAAAAAATATTGTTCCATGTCATAAAGCCGTGAACACAAATGGGCGATAAGAGGCATAACTAATCATCGCCCTGCTCCAGATTGGCGAGGCGTGATTTGCAGACAATTGCACAGTCTTGCACAAACTGGCACATTTTCTGGCTGGCGCTTGCATTGTTGCATTGTTGTTTTCCTTACAAATAATAATTTAGGACATGTGTGCATTCCTATCAAATTAAGTGCCTTATTTTCTGTATATCGTGTTGTCATTTCTACTGTAGCATACAGTAGGTATGTAAGTATGTTTTTATGTATGTATGGAGCATAATGTATTTACAGTTTTATTCACGTTTTCAAGTACTGGTGACAAATAATTATTGCATTGATGGTAATGGACACCTATGATGTGTGTAAAATAATTTGTTGCATGTTGTAGTGATTATAATGAGCTAATGATAAGCTATTTACCAGCTATGTGTGGTGCCATGTATGTTGTACCTATCATGGGTTTATTATGATTTTCTTTGAGCTAAGTTAGCATTAGCTAGCTAGCTAGTCATTCACCTTTCTCAAGACTATGTATTAATGCTACAATCTCAGGGTTTGACTCCGGTTAATTGAATATTTTCATATGCTTTCTCGTAAGTGTAATGCCTTTAATTGTCTCAGTCTGTGTTTAGATATATATATCTATATATATATATATAGATTTTTACTTCTTGGTTGGACACTGTTGTTGGGATATTTTTGTTGCTATTTTTATATTTGTTTTTTTTTGGTCGCGTTTGCAGGATCGTTCCCATGCTGTCTTTATTGCAGTCGCGCTTTGGTCGCACTGCACCTGAGTATCAGGTTTTACTCCCTGTAGTTATGAACGTAGATGTTTGGGGACAAGGCATGGATAACGCCCCTAACACAACCCATGGGCTCAAAGTCTTGACCAACAGAAACCTTTTCTTTTACTATTGCTGTTTATTAGATAGAGCTAATAGAGGATACAGGTGACCGACTTTTGACAGTAACACTGTTTATGATTGAGCTCAAACTATTTAAAATTGGTGTTGTGAATACTTAGCTGTTAATAATTGGGAGCCCTCTTTTGTAGGTTATGTGACAGATGGTTAACCGGGAGTTTGATCTTATTTGGGGAAGCCTGCAGTCCGCCTTAGGTTCGAGCATAGGACAGTTTTATTTTGCTCTGTTTTTATTTTTTATGTATTATTATGAGGGTTTTGTGTAAGGTGGATGGGGGGGGGGGGGGGGGGGGGGGGGGCGTTTTTTCTACTTCTAATTCAACAGTATCTTGCCCAACTTTTTGGTACGTGCTTTTTTTAAATCACAGGATATGATTGGTGGTCTAATGCAGGGTTTTCATCTCTACTCCAGACTCAATTTAGTAATCTACATTTCAAATGACTGACATGTCAGATATTGGGGTGGGAGTTGCGGTCAGCTATTAGGTTTACAAGCTGGATGTCAAAGCAATGAATGGCCCGGTTAAATGAGCTAGAGTATTAGCTTATTTAAAAAAAAATTCAAACGATATAGCATTCCTAGAAGAAACATACAAGAATCTGTGAACAGCAGATCATGGTAGACTCCGTAAAGCTTTGGTGGGGCAAATATTTAATTCCAAATTCAATGCTAAGGCAACGGGAACAGCAATTCATAAGAAAGTACAATTTACTGCATATTGAGACAAATAAAATGCATTCGATCTCTCCAGTTACGCTTTGGGAAACACTTAAAGTTGTTCTTATTTCCTTTTCTCAAAAAACAACAGAAAATTAAACGACAACTACAGCTGATTAATGCCGCTCTGGAACTAGACCAAAAATACTCCTTTCCATCACCAGAATGTTACAAAGAAAGGATTTTAATGTATTGTTGGTCTAATTCCAGAATAGCATTAATCAGCTCTTCAAACTCAGTAAATTGTACTATCCACAGATAAAACTAAGCAGCATCTACTCCGCGCAAGTGGCTTTGTTTATGAGCATGGAGAAAAGGCTGGTCGACTTCTAGCTCAACAGCTCAAGTACAAATCTGCCTCACATCTGATTCCCAAAATGTACAGTACCACATGTATTCTAACAGTTAATCCCATTGAAATTAATAATTGCAAAGTGGGAAATCCCCTGGCCCAGATGGCTACCCAATCAAATTCTGGCACCACTACTTCATGAAATGTTCAAACATGGCCTGGACCAGAGTACCCAGCAAAGATGCATATGAGTGTGGCTCATACAGACCTTTCTCGCTTTTGAATTTAGATGTTAAAATGTTAGCGGCTCGCCTCTCGATTAAAGTCAACTATGACAGACCTCGTATCAATGGATCAGACAGGGTTTATTTAGGGTCGCCACTCCTTTTCTAACAATCGGCACCTGCTCAATGTCATACAGTCCTGCATCTTCAGACGTTCCTGAAGTAATTATCTCTTTACATGCAGAGAAGGCATTTGACAGGGTAGAATGGGACTATTTATTCTCTGTACTGGGAAAATGTGGCTTTGGAGTGAACTTCATTTCCTGGATCTGATTGTTTTACTCATTACTCAAGGCGTCAGTATAAACAAACTGTGTTCAAAGTGTTTCCCATTGTCAAGGGCCACACGCCAAGGATGTCCAATGTACCCTCTGTTATTTGCCCTGGCAATAGAACCCCTTTCTATTATGCTAAAGGTCACACCCTCAATACACAGTATTTACAAATGGGGACTGGAACACAAAGTTTCCTTGTATGCAGATGACTTGCTTTTATATATCAGATCCTGGTGAGTGTGTCCCGGATATAGTGGATCTACTGTGAAGGTTTGGTGTGTTTGTTCGTGTTATAAAAATACATTCTCAAAGTGAATGTTTTACTATTAATGAATTAGCATTACACATTCCGCAGGATACCATTCCATTTTGTATGTCCAAGTCTGGCTTTAAATATTTATGGATCAATATCACCCGTACCTTGTCTTCCCTCCCTGATGGCAACTTAATTCCCCTTATTAACTCATTTAAACTGGACTTTCAGAGATGGATTATTCTCCACCTTACTTTAGCTGGTGCAGTGAAATGTATCAAGATAAATGTATTGCCCAGATTTCATGTTCCTATATGTAATAATCACCTCTTCCTTCCAGCTATACTGGATTCAACTTTCAGGCTGTGGCAGAGGAATGGCCTCACCAAGTGTAATGACCTCTATTTTGATGGTACCTTTTCCAATTTTGACGACCTCGCTATCAAATGCAATCTACACCGTTCAAGTTTTTTTAATAGCTATTTTCACTTTTGTATACAGTAGGCCTATTGGATAACATAATAACCTGAAAATGTTAGGCTGATGTGTGTTTAATTTGTAACATTTAATTTTTGTAACTCAATGACTTTTCTTTTCTTTTAAGATGTGTTTGAAGGCATTCTGGCTGGGGGGGGGGGGGGGGGTGTTATGGGGTGAGGGAGGTTGAGGGGGAGGGGGGGACAAAAAGGGGAAAAATGTCCAATGTCTTAATATTTTATCCTCCACAGACCATACCCCCTCCCCTCCCCCTTTTTATCACGGAATACCGAAACTTGTGGTATGGTCTCAATAAAATGATCCATAGCCTATACTATAGGCTATAGCCCTAGGCTACATAAAGACCATGCTCGGAGAAGCACAGGGCAAAGTTATATTTTGAAGAAAATGTACTTCCTTCCCGAGTTTTTGCTTCAAAGGTCTATTTTACTAGGATGTCCGCACACGTTCATCCACTTGCAACATATCTCCAGCCTCCAAACAGTGGTGAATGGAAAGAGACATATTTTACACAAAACTCCACAAACTGCAGGCCTAATGACATTTGGCAATGGTCATTAGGTCATTGAACTTGAACAAATTGCCATCGATAAAATGCTAGTGTTTTCATTGTCCGTATCTTATTCCTCCCAATACCATAACCCCACCACCACCATGGAGCACTCTGTTCACAACATTGACATCAGAAAACCGCTCGGCCCGACACCATACACGTGGTCTGCGGTTGTTAGGCCGGTTGGACGTACTGCCAAATTCTCTAAGATAAATTAACTTTAAATTCTTTAGCAACAGCTCTGTTGGGCATTGCTGCAGTCTGTACGCTCCCTCAAAACTTGAGACATCTGTGGCATTGTGTTGTGTGACAAAATTTCGCATTTTAGAGTGGCCTTTTATTGTCCCAAGGTTTAATCAGCTTCTTGATATGCCACACCTGTCAGATGGATGGATTATCTTGGATAAGGAGAAATGCTCACTAACAAGGGTGTAAACAAATTTGTACCAAACATTTTAGAGAAATAAGCTTTTCTTTGTGGAAAGAACATTTCGGTGATCTTTTATTTCGGCTCATGAAACATGGGACCAACACTTTACATGTTGCGTTCATATTTTTGTTCAGTGTATGTTGGTTGGTGATATGGATTCACACCCACTTCGAAAGCCATGATGTCAAGCTGAGTGAACAGCAGATATGTTTGGTGTTTTTGATGTTTGATGCTGTGAAACTTGGGGAATACTTCTGAGATTAGTAAATCCTGTCATGATCACTTGGTTGGTACAGGCGAGCACATCAGTGGTGAAGCAGGAGCTCAAATGATTGCTCTCTGTCTCATGCAAATAGTTGCAGTGTTTTAGCTAACTAGTTGGTTGTTTTGTCTTGTTTTAATCCATGCAATTCATATGGAAACGGCCCAAGCTGCTTGCTATAGCTAGCTAACTAGCTAGTCTGTCATGCAAGGAAAGTTGTGTGTGGCTATAAATTTGGGCTGTGCTTGCAAAGTCTCAACCTCAGCTGTCACTATCGCTAGCTGGCTATACTGACACCCAGCTAACTAGCCACCAAAATGGAGATTAGAGTACTTCGTGTTTATCTTAGGTCATGGTTGCTAGGTACATATATTCATAGGCTATACATTGCCTCGTTTTCCTATTATTTGACAGCTTAGCTGTCATGTTAGGGTATATTTATTTTATTTATTTTACCTTTATTTTACTAGGCAAGTCAGTTAAGAACAAATTCTTATTTTCAATGACGGCCTAGGAACAGTGGGTTAACTGCCTGTGCAGTGGAGCTTATATGATATTGAGTTGCAGTGATATTTGTTTACATACTGTAGCAGCTAACAAGTTGCTTGTTTTGTCCTGTTTCTACTGATGCAATTCATTTCTACCGCTGAAATTCACCCTACAGGGTGATTATTAGGAAGAGAGTATGTGTATGGTTTAGAAAAAGAGAGGAAGGAAGATAGAGAGACAGTGTGAGTGACAGAGAGAGAGAGACCACAATTGTATCCTATTTGTTGCTCCGTTCCCCTCTTTCCTCCTCCCCTCTCCCTCTGTTAGTCTGTTCCTCTACGTCAGTGAAAGCGAGGGAAGTGATATGGAGAGTCAGGGCTCAGCAGCAGAAGGCAAGGAGGAAGAGGAGTTAGAGATGATAGGAGGGATAGAGCTGTGGAGCGTGGAGGAAGAGGAGGCAGGATTGGAGCGAGAGGAGAGTGGAGGGAGAGAGGAAGAGGGGAGAGCGGAGAGGAACATGGAGAGGAGGAGGAAGAGGGAGAGGAGGAGGGAATGGAAGAGGGAGAGCACACCAGAGAGGAGAGCCTACATTTCCATGGAGTGACTCTGCCCCAAGTCCCACCATTCACCCATGTACAATACAGCCTGGGCCCCTAAAGTGACAGTGACAGGGTTTTGGACTGATTTTTCTTTCTTTCAGATGTGGTGTTTAATACCAACCTGTCCGCCACCACATCCAATTCACTGAATTGTTTTGAAACACTGAATATAATTATTATAAAAAAATAAAAGAACAATCTAATTGCAAGTGTATTTAATTAACATTGTAAAATAAATGGATTCACATATAAGGTGTATAACTTAAGTTGCAATGCATTAAAACCTGTTAGATCTCTCTATCTCTATCTCTATTTCATTTTTGGATAAAAAACGTTCCCGTTTTAAGCGCGATATTTTGTCACGAAGAGATGCTCGACTATGCATATTCTTGACAGTTTTGGAAAGAAAACACTCTGAAGTTTCAGAATCTGCAAAGATTTTGTCTGTAAGTGCCCCAGAACTCATTCTACAGGCGAAACCAAGATGATGCATCAACCAGGAAATTAGCAGAATTTCTGAAGCTCTGTTTTCCATTGTCTCCTTAAATGGCTGTGATTGCGCAAGGAATGAGCCTACACTTTCTGTCGTTCGCCCAAGGTCTTAGCAGCATTGTGACGTATTTGTAGGCATATCATTGGAAGATTGACCATAAGAGACTACATTTTCCAAGTGTCCGCCTGGTGTCCTGCGTGGAATTCGGTGCGCAATTGCCAGCTGCTTGTACTTTTCCATTTGATATAGGGGAGAAACCATGTGTCCAAGAACGATATATCAATGAAGAGATATGTGAAAAACACCTTGATGATTGATTCTAAACAACGTTTGCCATGTTTTCAGTCGATATTATGGAGTTAATTTGGAAAAAAGTTCGCGTTTTGAGGACTGAATTTTCGGGTTTTTTTGGTAGCCAAATGTGATGTATAAAACGGAGCTATTTCTAATACACAAAGAATATTTTGGGAAAAACTGAGCATCTGCCATCTAACTGAGAGTATCCTCATTGAAAACATCAGAAGTTCTTCAAAGGTAAATGATTTTATTTGAAGGCTTTTATGTTTTTGTTGAAATGTTGCGTGCTGGATGCTAACGCTAATGCTAACGCTAAATGCTACGCTAGCTAGCTACTTTTACACAAATTATTGTTTTCCTATGGTTGAGAAGCATATTTTGAAAATCTGAGATGACAGTGTTGTTTACAAAAGGCTAAGCTTGCGAGATGGCATATTTATTTCATTTCATTTGCGATTTTCATGAATAGTTAACGTTGCGTTATGGTAATGAGCTTGAGGCTGTAGTCACGATACCGGATCCGGGTTTGGGAGATCAGAGAGGTTTTAACAAGCATTGCAAGGCATTATTCCAGGCATGATCAGAGAGGCCCTGGGGTGGAGAGACAAAGAAAGAGAGAGTGTATCTCACCACAGAAGGTCAGGAACAAAGACGAGAAAGAACAATGAATCTAAGACCTTTCATAACCATTTGTTTAGGTAAAATAATCTGAGTTGTTGACCAATAGAATACTGTTGAGTTAACCTCCAATCAGATATCAGACCTACAGGGTGTAAAGGAAACTGAACGGGGGTTGTCAAGAGCGACACAGAGAAGGCTGAATTCCTGAGAAGACAATACATTTTTTTTGCAGACTTTTGAGTCATTTTGGGGGCTGAAGATGACAATTCCCAATAACTACACTATATATACATAAGTACTTGGACATCCCTTCAAATTAGTGGATTCGGCTATTTCAGTCACACCCGTTGCTGACAGATGTATAAAATCGAGCACACCGCCATGCAATCTCCATAGACAAACATTGGCAGTAGAATGACCCCACTGAAGAGCCCAGTGACCTTCAACGTGGCACCGTCACAGGACACCACCCTTCCAACAAGTCAGCCTGTCAAATTGTCTGAATATTGTCCTTTTTAAATAATATGAGTGAGTAATTTAGTCAAATTTACTACAATTTAAATGCTCTCGTTTTTTTTTTTTGCGTATTGAGTGTTAAGACTTTTTTGATAATTAGTGAGACAATGGAAAACAAAATGGAAAACAAAATGAGTGTTATTCCTATTGACATGAATGTGACGTGGTGCTCTTTAAAAGTAAGTCAACTTTGCTTTTGAGCTAGAGTGTGCCTGTTTGTTTGAAATGTGTGAAAAATGTGCTTTATCGTGTACATTTCAATAATCTACAGCAGCATTCTAGAAATAAATTGGGTTCTGGACCTCATAATAACCCATATTCGAGTAATTTACATAGCTTACATTACAATTAAGCGTCAGGGGTGCAGCCACAGAGATGAACAGCGTATGGGTGCTGAAACTAGGCTAAAATCCAGAAGGCCTAATTCATTTAAACAGTCCATTTTAATTTGACTTTAGGTTTCAGGTTGTATTTATGCGCACCAAAGAAAAGAAGTGAAAGACACAACAGTACAGATAAAAATAACGGGTAAAATTGGTATTCAGGTGAGGTTGGAAGCCCAAAAGCCCACCACAAATATAAGTACAAAAAAAAAAGTTTGTACAATCAGTCAAACAAAGCATATTAATTATAATTGTACATGATACTGTATACTCAGTATAAAATAAAAACCATTAGGCTACTAACAACAAGAGGGATTTGTGTTGGAGCCTATTTCTTCCTATTCAAGAAATAAGAGGTAGGCCTACTTGTTTGACAGACTGAATTATAGTCTGGTATATATAGATTTTGTCAGCCAATTCCTTCAATCACCATGCACTCCTTAAATACAGTTTCTCAGTGTCAGTGAAGAGCTTGGTGTGTTAAGTTAAAACCAGGACTCGAATTGAGGGCGTTTGTGAGGGTATTGTGGATTTTGTTAAAGAAAATGACTAAAAGTATAGGCCTACCCCTTGTTATGATAGACCTGGTTATATTAAGCAACCTATAAGGATGCTTTAGTCTGAAATACTAGAAACAAGCTGTAAAATTCCTGGGAAAGACGATGGATATGGGATATCTTTGGTTTGTCTCTATGACATTCCGAGGCTATACAGTCATTGTAAGCCTTTGAATTAGAAATATGAGTTTGGCCACTCTTTGGTTTGGGGATCATGCAGTGAGATATGCATGCCTAGTTTGTTAATATAACATGACAGATGCTCTTATATTTCCATGCCCTATTCACAGTCAACAGAAATCTATTTTCTGACAATATCATGGAATAAAATAGAATAAATTAGAAAATGAGAGTTTCCCAAATAAAAAAAAGTGCATATAGGCCTACCTGATTATATGCAGCAGCTGTGGGAAACAACTAATGCTTTTTCTCAAATTCATTGATGATCAGATACTTCAGTTGAAAGTGATTATGTTGCTTTCATTTTTTTTTTACAGTTTGTAGACAACTTTAGCACTGTTACAAACTTAGACTATCCTTTTTTTTTAACAATAGCCTGTTTAGAAATCAAAATGTTTCCGGTGCTGCAGCATGCACTTATTCGTTGCCATGCTCTGTTGAGGTATTTAAAAGAATTCTGCTTGTCTCCAGTCATGTAGAATTGCATGAAATGCGTTTATAAAAAGGAACATCTGATGATAGCTATTATTATAATGAATATCCTTTCCTCCCTACCCTTGTCAGGGTGGTTTGTGAATCCACAACCTTCTGGCTACTTTGCCATGTAATGCTTACAAAACGAAGAACAGTTTCTAAAACTGCATATCTAAGGCTCTGTGGTCTGACCTAGGAGTGAGGTTAAACGATAGGCATGTTCTCTGCTATCCACTATGTTTTAATTATTATTATGAAATATAGAGGAGTTTTTTTCCCCCTAAGCATTCAGGGGGGGGGGTAAGTAAACATATATTTTACTGAAGGGAGGGCCATCCAGGTCCAATTTTCTCCAGGTGTCCCTCATTATAAATAAGGTACAGTCCCTTACTCATTGCTAGTCGCCTGTCCTGAGTAACCACTGCACTTACTGGGAGTCTGGGCTGCATCATGTTACCTACCCACTCATGCTGCACAGAAGTTAACACACTTGAATAATGCAACACGGCTTGTATAAATGTCGCAACTGTTACTGTTTGCAAAACAATGTCCATTACAGGCTAGAAAACTTTACAATGCAAGAAGATACTGGTAGCTTCCAGCTTTGTCGGCTAACTTTGCTTGCTAGTTTATAGCTTAAGCTAACATGAATTCACTACTCTCATGCTTTGTTTTTTATAATACGCAAACCATAATGCAAAATATGCTGATTTCAAAGCGGATTGTCACCAAAAACCAAAAACATTATTAATTCCCTTCGTCTCCCTCACTTCATGTCTCTCATGTCTCTTTCACTGTGTGTGTGTGTTTGTGTAAAAGATGTCACATTAGCTCTTACAGTGTCTTGCGAAAATGTTCACCCCCTTGGCATTTTTCCTATTTTGTTGCCTTACAACCTGTAATTAAAATAGATTTTTTCTGGGTTTTGTATAATTTGATTTACACAACATGCCTACCACTTTGAAGATGCAAAATATGTTTTATTGTGAAACAAACAAGAAATAAGACAAAAAAACTAAACTTGAGCGTGCATAACTATTCATCCCCCCTTTGTAGATTGTAGAGCCACCTTTGGCAGCGATTACAGCTGCAAGTCTTTTGGGGTATGTCTCTATAAGCCTGGCACATCTAGCGACTGGGATTTTTGCCCGTTCTTCAAGGCAAAACTGCTCCAGCTCTTTCAGGTTGTATGGATTCCGCTGATGTACAGCAATCTTTAAGTCTTACCACAGATTCTCAATTGGATTGAGTTCAGGGCTTTGACTAGGCCATTCCAAGACATTTAAATGTTTCCCCTTTAACCACTCAAGTGTTGCTTTAGCAGTATGCTTCGGGTCATCGTCCTGCTGGAAGGTGAACCTCCGTCCCAGTCTCAAATCTCTGAAAGACTGAAACAGGTTTCCCTCAGGAATTTCCCTGTATTTAGCGCTATCCATCATTCCTTCAATTCTGACCAGTTTCCCAGTCCCAGCCGATGAAAAACATCCCCACAGCATGATGCTGCCACCACCATTCTTCACTGTGGGGATTGTGTTCTCGGGGTGATGAGAGGTGTTGGGTTTGCACCAGACATAGCTTTTTCCTTGATGGACAAAAAGTTCAATTTGAGTCTCATCTGACCAGAGTATCTTCCATATGTTTGGGAAGTCTCCCTCATTCCTTTTGGTGAACACCAATTTTGTTCTTGAAGCAATGGCTTTTGCACTCTTCCGTATAGCCCAGCTCTGTGGAGTGTACGGCATATGGACAGATACTCCAATCTCCACCTTGGAGCTTTGCAGCTCCTTCAGGGTTATCTTTGGTCTCTTTGTTGCCGCTCTGATTAATGCCCTCCTTGCCTAGTCCGTGAGTTTTGGTGAGTAGTCCTCTCTTGGCAGGTTTGTTGTGGTGCCATATTCTTTACATTTTTTAATAATGAATTTATTAATGGTGCTCCGTGGGATGTTGAAAGTTTCTGATATTTTTTTATAACCCAACCCTGATCTGTACTTCTCCACAACTTTGTCCCTGACCTGTTTAGAGAGCTCCTTGGTCTTCATGATGCTGCTTGCTTGGTGGTGCCCCTTGCTTAGTGGTTGCAGACTCTGGGGCCTTTCAGAACAGGTGTAGATACACTGAGATCATGTGACACTTATATTGCACACAGGTGGACTTTATATAACTAATTATGTGACTTCTGAAGGTAATTTGTTGCACCAGATCTTATTTAGGGGCTTCATAGTAAAGGGGGTGAATACATATGCATGCACCACCTTTTTGAAACAAGTTTTTATTTTTTTATTTTACTTCACCAATTAGGACTATTTTGTGTATGTCCATTACATGAAATCCAAATAGAAATATATTTCAATTACAGATTGTAATGCAACAAAATTGAAAAACACCAAGGGGGGCAGTGAAGAGACAGCGCACAGTATTATAAAATAAGATATTGCTTCTTCAATACACATTCTGTTGATCAGTACAATAAAGGAATTCCCAAATGGAAGGGAAACATATTATTTTTCATCTGTAGCCCCATGAAATCATCTAAAACAAGCTCAATAACTGCACATCATGCACAGGCTCCTATTGAATATGCATTATAAAATATACCTGTATTGTGATATCGGTCTAGGCTACTTGATTTACCCAGTTTATCAATAGATATTTACCATTCAAATAAATTGTTTCCATTATGTTGTTATTTACACTGAACAAAAATATAAATGCAACATTTTTTAAGATTTTACTGAGTTACAGTTCATAGAGATGGTTGTCCTTCTGGAAGGTTCTCCCATCTCCACAGAGGAACTCTGGAGCTCTGTCAGAGTGACCATCAGTTTATTGGTCACCTTCCTGACCAAGGCCCTTCTCCCCCGATTGCTCAGTTTGGGCGGGCGGCCAGCTCTAGGAAGAGTCTTGGTCGAGCCAAACAGAAATTCCCCAGATCTGTGCCTTGACACAATCCTGTCTCGGAGCTCTACGGACAATTCCTTCGACCTCATGGCTTTGTTTTTGTTCTGACATGCACTGTGGGACCCTACAGTGCCTTGCGAAAGTATTCGGCCCCCTTGAACTTTGCGACCTTTTGTCACATTTCAGGCTTCAAACATAAAGATATACAACTGTATTTTTTTGTGAAGAATCAACAACAAGTGGGACACAATCATGAAGTGGAACGACATTTATTGGATATTTCAAACTTTTTTAACAAATCAAAAACTGAAAAATTGGGCGTGCAAAATTATTCAGCCCCCTTAAGTTAATACTTTGTAGCGCCACCTTTTGCTGCGATTACAGCTGTAAATCGCTTGGGGTATGTCTCTATCAGTTTTGCACATCGAGAGACTGAAATTTTTTCACATTCCTCCTTGCAAAACAGCTCGAGCTCAGTGAGGTTGGATGGAGAGCATTTGTGAACAGCAGTTTTCAGTTCTTTCCACAGATTCTCGATTGGATTCAGGTCTGGACTTTGACTTGGCCATTCTAACACCTGGATATGTTTATTTTTGAACCATTCCATTGTAGATTTTGCTTTATGTTTTGGATCATTGTCTTGTTGGAAGACAAATCTCCGTCCCAGTCTCAGGTCTTTTGCAGACTCCATCAGGTTTTCTTCCAGAATGGTCCTGTATTTGGCTCCATCCATCTTCCCATCAATTTTAACCATCTTCCCTGTCCCTGCTGAAGAAAAGCAGGCCCAAACCATGATGCTGCCACCACCATGTTTGACAGTGGGGATGATGTGTTCAGCTGTGTTGCTTTTACGCCAAACATAACGTTTTGCATTGTTGCCAAAAGTTCAATTTTGGTTTCATCTGACCAGAGCACCTTCTTCCACATGTTTGGTGTGTCTCCCAGGTGGCTTGTGGCAAACTTTAAACAACATTTTTTATGGATATCTTTAAGAAATGGCTTTCTTCTTGCCACTCTTCCATAAAAGCCAGATTTGTGCAATATACGACTTATTGTTGTCCTATGGACAGAGTCTCCCACCTCAGCTGTAGATCTCTGCAGTTCATCCAGAGTGATCATGGGCCTGTTGGCTGCATCTCTGATCAGTCTTCTCCTTTTATGAGCTGAAAGTTTAGAGGGACGGCCAGGTCTTGGTAGATTTGCAGTGGTCTGATACTCCTTCCATTTCAATATTATCGCTTGCACAGTGCTCCTTGGGATGTTTAAAGCTTGGGAAATCTTTTTGTATCCAAATCCGGCTTTAAACTTCTTCACAACAGTATCTCGGACCTGCCTGGTGTGTTCCTTGTTCTTCATGATGCTCTCTGCGCTTTTAACGGACCTCTGAGACTATCACAGTGCAGGTGCATTTATACGGAGACTTGATTACACACAGGTGGATTGTATTTATCATCATTAGTCATTTAGGTCAACATTGGATCATTCAGAGATCCTCACTGAACTTCTGGAGAGAGTTTGCTGCACTGAAAGTAAAGGGGCTGAATAATTTTGCACACCCAATTTTTCAGTTTTTGATTTGTTAAAAAAGTTTGAAATATCCAATAAATGTCGTTCCACTTCATGATTGTGTCCCACTTGTTGTTGATTCTTCACAAAAAATACAGTTTTATATCTTTATGTTTGAAGCCGGAAATGTGGCAAAAGGTCGCAAAGTTCAAGGGGGCCGAATACTTTCGCAAGGCACTGTATATTGACAGGTGT
Organism: Oncorhynchus mykiss; assembly: GCF_013265735.2. Lineage (NCBI taxonomy): Eukaryota > Metazoa > Chordata > Actinopteri > Salmoniformes > Salmonidae > Oncorhynchus > Oncorhynchus mykiss. Next base: position 31,230,380 of record NC_048571.1, read on the forward strand.
GTGCATTTCCAAATCATGTTCAATCAATTGAATTTACTACAGGTAGACTCCAATTAAGTTGTAGAAACATCTTAAGGATGATAAATGGAAACAGGATGCACCTGAGCTCTCATAGCAAAGGGTCTAAATACGTATGTAAATAAGATATTTTTGTTTCTTATTTGCAACAAATTTTCAAACATTTCTAAAAAAACAGTTTTCGCTTTGTCATTATGGGATATATTAATGAGATTTTTTTTTCATCCGTTTTAGAATAAGGCTGTAATGTAACAAAATGTGGAAAAAGTCAAGGGGTCTGAACACTTTCCGAATGCACTGTATTTGGTCATTTTAGCATGAACAGGTTAATTTCATAAAGTACAGCAATCATTTTTTCCAGCTGCCCCTGGTCGTATTCATTCATTGGTCAGAACAGGGAGAAGCTCTTGGTAAAATCCAAACGGTCTAAACCATCTGTTTTAAGAAGGGTGTAAAATCCAAGCTACACTAAATTAATGCAGATTTAAGTTGTTTAAATAGTACTTTCTCATAACATGTTTAATCAAAAAAATTACAATCTGATAGTTACAATTACAATCTGATAGGGTTGTGGTAGATACAGTCTGCTCTATAGCTCAGCTTAGGTGGCTACACACACCATTGAAATTGACATATACAGACACACACACACACACGCACACACGCACACACGCGCGCACACACACTAACATAAGGCCTCTCAGATTATAAAAGTCACCTTAGATCCAGCTCAGAGAGGCCCAGCTCCTGAGCTCCCATCAGCAGGAGATATTAATTAAAAATGTCAAATGTATGTGTTCCTGCCGGAAAAAAAACGTGCATCAAATCAGACTGAACCTAACCGCATCAATTCATTCCCCTAATCAAACTGAATTGCACAGATTAGTTTCAAACTACAACTTATCGTTCCTATCATATCTGAGCCAATATATCTAGATGCGTGTCGAATTGTTTATGAAAAGAGAGATACACATTTTTTTTTATTTTTTTTTTATTTCACCTTTATTTAACCAGGTAGGCTAGTTGAGAACAAGTTCTCATTTGCAACTGCGACCTGGCCAAGATAAAGCATAGCAGTATGAGCAGACAACACAGAGTTACACATGGAGTAAACAATTAACAAGTCAATAACACAGTAGAAAACAAAGGGGGAGTCTATATACAATGTGTGCAAAAGGCATGAGGTAGGCGAATAATTACAATTTTGCAGATTAACACTGGAGTGATAAATGATCAGATGGTCATGTACAGGTAGAGATATTGGTGTGCAAAAGAGCAGAAAAATAAATAAATAAAAACAGTATGGGATGAGGTAGGTGAAAATGGGTGGGCTATTTACCAATAGACTATGTACAGCTGCAGCGATCGGTTAGCTGCTCAGATAGCTGATGTTTGAAGTTGGTGAGGGAGATAAAAGTCTCCAACTTCAGCGATTTTTGCAATTCGTTCCAGTCACAGGCAGCAGAGTACTGGAACGAAAGGCGGCCAAATGAGGTGTTGGCTTTAGGGATGATCAGTGAGATACACCTGCTGGAGCGCGTGCTACGGGTGGGTGTTGCCATCGTGACCAGTGAGCTAAGATAAGGCGGAGCTTTACCTAGCATGGACTTGTAGATGACCTGGAGCCAGTGGGTCTGGCGACGAATATGTAGCGAGGGCCAGCCGACTAGAGCATACAAGTCGCAGTGGTGGGTGGTATAAGGTGCTTTAGTGACAAAACGGATGGCACTGTGATAGACTGCATCCAGTTTGCTGAGTAGAGTGTTGGAAGCCATTTTGTAGATGACATCGCCGAAGTCGAGGATCGGTAGGATAGTCAGTTTTACTAGGGTAAGCTTGGCGGCGTGAGTGAAGGAGGCTTTGTTGCGGAATAGAAAGCCGACTCTTGATTTGATTTTCGATTGGAGATGTTTGATATGAGTCTGGAAGGAGAGTTTGCAGTCTAGCCAGACACCTAGGTACTTATAGATGTCCACATATTCTAGGTCGGAACCATCCAGGGTGGTGATGCTAGGCGGGGATGCGGGTGCAGGCAGCGATCGGTTGAAAAGCATGCATTTGGTTTTACTAGCGTTTAAGAGCAGTCGGAGGCCACGGAAGGAGTGTTGTATGGCATTGAAACTTGTTTGGAGGTTAGATAGCACAGTGTCCAATGACGGGCCGAAAGTATATAAAATGGTGTCGTCTGCGTAGAGGTGGATCAGGGAATCGCCCGCAGCAAGAGCAACATCATTGATGTATACAGAGAAAAGAGTCGGCCCGAGAATTGAACCCTGTGGCACCCCCATAGAGACTGCCAGAGGACCGGACAGCATGCCCTCCGATTTGACACACTGAACTCTGTCTGCAAAGTAATTGGTGAACCAGGCAAGGCAGTCATCCGAAAAACCGAGGCTACTGAGTCTGCCGATAAGAATATGGTGATTGACAGAGTCGAAAGCCTTGGCAAGGTCGATGAAGACGGCTGCACAGTACTGTCTTTTATCAATGGCGGTTATGATATCGTTTAGTACCTTGAGTGTGGCTGAGGTGCACCCGTGACCGGCTCGGAAACCAGATTGCACAGCGGAGAAGGTACAGTGGGATTCAAGATGGTCAGTGACCTGTTTGTTGACTTGGCTTTCGAAGACCTTAGATAGGCAGGGCAGGATGGATATAGGTCTGTAACAGTTTGGGTCCAGGGTGTCTCCCCCTTTGAAGAGGGGGATAACTGCGGCAGCTTTCCAATCCTTGGGGATCTCAGACGATATGAAAGAGGTTGAACAGGCTGGTAATAGGGGTTGCGACAATGGTGGCGGATAGTTTCAGAAATAGAGGGTCCAGATTGTCAAGCCCAGCTGATTTGTACGGGTCCAGGTTTTGCAGCTCTTTCAGAACATCTGCTATCTGGATTTGGGTAAAGGAGAACCTGGAGAGGCTTGGGCGAGGAGCAGCGGGGGGGGCGGGGCTGTAGTCCGAGGTTGAAGTAGCCAGGCGGAAGGCATGGCCAGCCGTTGAGAAATGCTCATTGAAGTTTTCGATAATCATGGATTTATCGGTGGTGACCGTGTTACCTAGCCTCAGTGCAGTGGGCAGCTGGGAGGAGGTGCTCTTGTTCTCCATTGACTTCACAGTGTCCCAGAACTTTTTGGAGTTGGAGCTACAGGATGCAAACTTCTGCCTGAAGAAGCTGGCCTTAGCTTTCCTGACTGACTGCGTGTATTGGTTCCGGACTTCCCTGAACAGTTGCATATCACGGGGACTATTCGATGCTATTGCAGTCCGCCACAGGATGTTTTTGTGGTGGTCGAGGGCAGTCAGGTCTGGGGTGAACCAAGGGCTGTATCTGTTCTTAGTTCTGCATTTTTTGAACGGAGCATGCTTATCTAAAATGGTGAGGAAGTTACTTTTAAAGAATGACCAGGCATCCTCAACTGACGGGATGAGGTCAATGTCCTTCCAGGATACCTGGGCCAGGTCGATTAGGAAGGCCTGCTCACAGAAGTGTTTTAGGGAGCGTTTGACAGTGATGAGGGGTGGTCGTTTGACTGCGGCTCCGTAGCGGATACAGGCAATGAGGCAGTGATCGCTGAGATCCTGGTTGAAGACAGCGGAGGTGTATTTGGAGGGCCAGTTGGTCAGGATGACGTCTATGAGGGTGCCCTTGTTTACAGAGTTAGGGTTGTACCTGGTGGGTTCCTTGATGATTTGTGTGAGATTGAGGGCATCTAGCTTAGATTGTAGGACTGCCGGGGTGTTAAGCATATCCCAGTTTAGGTCACCTAACAGAACAAACTCTGAAGCTAGATGAGGGGCGATCAATTCACAAATGGTGTCCAGGGCACAGCTGGGAGCTGAGGGAGGTCGGTAGCAGGCGGCAACAGTGAGAGACTTATTTCTGGAGAGAGTAATTTTCAAAATTAGTAGTTCGAACTGTTTGGGTATGGACCTGGAAAGTATGACATTACTTTGCAGGCTATCTCTGCAGTAGACTGCAACTCCCCCCCCTTTGGCAGTTCTATCTTGACGGAAGATGTTATAGTTGGGTATGGAAATCTCTGAATTTTTGGTGGCCTTCCTGAGCCAGGATTCAGACACAGCAAGGACATCAGGGTTAGCAGAGTGTGCTAGAGCAGTGAGTAAAACAAACTTAGGGAGGAGGCTTCTGATGTTGACATGCATGAAACCAAGGCTTTTTCGATCACAGAAGTCAACAAATGAGGGTGCCTGGGGACATGCAGGGCCTGGGTTTACCTCCACATCACCCGCGGAACAGAGAAGGAGTAGTATGAGAGTGCGGCTAAAGGCTATCAAAACTGGTCGCCTAGAGCGTTGGGGACAGAGAATAAGAGGAGCAGGTTTCTGGGCATGGTAGAATATATTCAGGGCATAATGCGCAGACAGGGGTATGGTGGGGTGCGGGTACAGCGGAGGTAAGCCCAGGCACTGGGTGATGATGAGAGAGGTTGTATCTCTGGACATGCTGGTTGTAATGGGTGAGGTCACCGCATGTGTGGGAGGTGGGACAAAGGAGTTATCAGGGGTATGAAGAGTGGAACTAGGGGCTCCATTGTGAACTAAAACAATGATAACTAACCTGAACAACAGTATACAAGGCATATTGACACTTGAGAGAGACATACAGCGAGGCATACAGTAATCACAGGTGTTGAGTTGGGAAAGCTAGCTAGACAGTAGGTGAGACAACAGCTAATCAGCTAGCACAACAACAGCAGGTAAAATGGCGTTGACTAGGCAACGGGGCCAACAGATAAAACAAACAAGCAGAATGGAGTACCGTGATTAATGGACAGTCCAGCGTGCATCAGCTATGTAGCCAAGAGATCAGTGTCCAGGGGGCAGCGGTGGATGGGGCAGGGAAGCTGGACTGGCGAGTGTTATCCAGGTTAAAAAAACTAACAATGACTAGATAGCTTGTAGCTAGTTAGCTGGTTAGCTTCTGGGGGTTCTTGAGTGTGTACTAAAAATTAAAAATAATAGCGATTCCGTATCACATTGGTTGAGGCAGGTGTCCGGAAGGTATAAACAAGTTAAAAATCAAAAAGAGATAGAAAGTAAATATGGATCCAGTGAGTGTTTGGGACGCGGCGATTCAGACGGTTAGCAGGCCTGTGCTAACAAGCTAACAGTTTGTAGGCCCGGGGTAAACAAGGTAGCAGTTAGCGGACCGGAGCTGGACAAGCTAGCAGTTAGCAGGCCTAATTAGCAAGCAGGGAGATAGAGAGGGCTAGAGAGTTAGCCTTTGGGGGACTTCGCGATGGGGTGAGTCTGTTTATTCCTCTTCATGCGGTGACATCGATAGACCGGTCGTGGGCCCGGGTATTGTAGCCCAGGAGTATGCTACGGTGGTAGCACAGGTGCGCTGGCCGGGCTAGCTTCAAGCTAAGTGGGTGGAAACGCTAGCCAGGAGCAATCATCCGGGGTTGCGGTTTAGCTAGATAGCTAGTTGTGAAGATCCAGCTGAGAAATGTTCCGTTTGCGGTGGGAATCCGGGGATGAAAAAAATAAATAGGTCCGTTGTGCTCTGGTTAGTCGCGTTGTTCGAACTGGCGAGAGCTTACCGAGCTAAAGGTTAGCTGATGACCGGTTAGCTGAAGACCGCTAGCACAGCTGGTGGTTAGCTGGCTAGCTTCAGTTGAGGGGTTCCGGTTCCGAAGTAAATATAAATACTTTAAGAAAAATAGCTACGTTGGGTGAGGCGGGTTGCAGGAGAGTATTGGAAGCTTAGGTTTAGCAAAATGTTTTTAAAGAGATATGCTTAGAAAAATATGTAAAAAAAAACGAAAAAGAAACGATATATACAAGGGACACGACAGGACGACTTACTGCTACGCCATCTTGGATCGGAAAAACATCCCTATTAACCTGGTATCGGTATCGAAGTCAAAATTCTGGTATCATGACAACCCTTAAGTATTTCTAAAAATGACAGATACCTAATGCTATTGTATATTTTATGCATAAAAAAATTAAATATGAATAACGGTTTGCATATGAAACCGGGCAGGTTTAAACACATGCTAATGTTTCACGTTACTTCACATTCTAATGAAGACAGGCCTTGCCATGCTTGATATACTACTTCAAAGTGTACATTTACGTTGAGAAAAGTCTACCTCTGCCACTCAGAAGAGAGTTTTTGATCCTACTGAGATGAGTGACAGCTTCAATTGGACTGTTTTCACCTCCTTTTCATTGTCCATGTCTTTTCATACGAGACTGATGGCTATTAATTATACAAAACCAAAGTGCTGCAGGAGCACTGTCATTTTAAGTGACGCAGGTAAATCTTATTTTGCTTGAAAATTGTCAATTAGCATTTTGAGGTTGGGTTTTTGTGTGCATTTCTAATGAAGTAAATCCATTAATTCCATTGTCAGTCATACGCTAATGCTCGAAAGTAAGAACTCATTGCATACCCATGCCTCATTTAGGAGCAGCATCTGTCTCAGAGAGGCAGCTAGAGTCACAAATAAAGTTAATTGTCACAATAGCTGTGAAGTGTTTTCTGACATGAGCAAATGTGCCCCCTTCCTGTTACCTATTGTTATCAGTTTATTTTCATTGCTTTGAATTAAGCCTCGGGCAAGCTGCCCAGTATATTATACTGTCAAGCGCACTTCATCCCATAGAATAAACTCAAGACCCATTTTGAGGTCTAAAAATTGACTGAGGAACTTTGACTTGAGGGGGTTAAAGTTTGTGGCCATATCATGGTGCTGTTATGTTCCTATATTTCTCTCATCCTTACACAAGAGTATGTCAAAACTTTCCACTGTATTTTCCCCGAGTCTAATGGTGGTTTGGAGGTGCACCTGCAGACAGGAAAGTAGATGGAGATGTCGTGCTCATTATCTCCCCATCAGAACAAGGATCCTCTTTGATTAATGATGTTTGGGGGAACTGTCTCTCCTAAATCCCTTCTCTTTTGCATGACAAAAACGTTGGCCGCTGGTGTGTCACTGGGCTGCGTGCGTTTCTGACTGGCAGGGGCTGCCATCATATATCCAGGGAAGAGAACAAAGCATCTTGTAGACTTTAGGTTGACACGGATTCCACGGAGCACACGTGGAACAAAACAAGCTACATTAAACAAGTTTGAGGACGTGAAGATCTGATAGGCTACATAGTCAGTGTGAGAACAAAAACGGGAGAAGGAACCCCTGAATGTCATTGTGCGTTTAGTGCCAATGATGGCCTCATCTGTTGTAGTCACACAGATGTCAGACGTGAGATCTGACTTGAAAGCTGATTTGGACAAGCTCCTTAAAGCTATCCAACTGGAGATGCAGTGGAAGACCAAAGGCCTTAGGGTCTTGACCTTTGTTGTATTCTGTTGTCTTGTAGCCTTACGCTAAGAAACCTACCTGTCGACATCAGGACAGGATATCAAAGGCTAGATCATATCCACCTGAGTGGCACAGCGGTCTAAGGCTAGAGGCGTCACTACAGACACAGACCCAGGTTTGATCCCGGTCTGTATTACAACTGTCCGTGATCGGGAGTCACATAGGGCGGCACACAATTTGGGCGGCACACAATTGGCCCAGCATGGTCTGGGTTAGTGGAGGGTTTGGCCGGGGGGCTTTGCAACTAGGCCGTCATTGTAAATAAGAATTAGTTCTTAACTGACTTGCCTAGTTAAATAAATAAAATAAAAATCCTGTGCTAATACTGAACACTATGCAATTTTAAACCGCCACAGACGTGGAAGCTGATGAAAACACCATTATGATAATCAAACCAATCAGACCTGTTCGAACAGTACTAATTTGTTTCCCCTTAAGAACTCCTAATCTGCTTTTAAAGGTTTTATTTTTTTATTCTATAAATATTTATGTTCGGCTGGTGGTTGGTCTCCCAAGACCCGGCTCAATACAGCTGCCATTATTGCCTTTCCTAACAAACAATTTATTTGATGAACTCGTTGTGTTATATAGCCCTGCCAGACCCTCCCATAATGAGCACCCTAACTCTACCTGCCATAAACATAGCTTTATCTGGGTGAAGAAAGAGAGAACAACAGGGGCCGTCTGGATGTGAGGTGGGTTCTAATGGTACAATACCATTACCTCATCCGTTAACACAGCACCTCTTAAGGTAAAGTAGCATTTCTAGCATGAACTGTCATGCCTTGCGCCATTCGTCTCCATCCTCTAATGTCTCTGTAATGCTGTTGAAGTGCCTCACATATCTGTCAAGGGGACTAATTCTGAAGACACATTGACCAAGCCAACCATTTCTGGTTTTTCATGACTCGCAAGGGGATTCCTGTTGAACAAATGTGTGGTGCTGACATGTGTGATTTGGCGGATATAGGCGTTGTGTGAGTGTTAGGCATGGGGTACAGAATACCCTGACTTTGTGAGAGCGTGAAATAAAACAATATTTATGCCCATGTTTTATGCACTGGTGGCTGAAAGTAAAACTGAATAATAAAGGAGAATGCGACGAATTTCCGGACAATAAAGGGGAGGGTTGGAATGCTTCTGATCGGCTTCACTCCATCCACTGTGTCTGTGTTGGTGGCGTTGGCCATATGTAGCTCCTCTCTGTGCTTTAGAGAAATACCCAGCACAGACAAACTCCGGCAAGCACATACACACATATGCAGGCAAATGCGTGCACACACATGCATGCACATTCGCATGTAGGCCATCACACACTCACATGAACACACATAAGCACGCACACACAAACGCATACACACACAGCCCATGCAGTCAGTCTCCACACCCTCTATCCTCATCTCCTACTTATCAGCTCAGCCTTCAAAGTGGCTGCCACCTCTCCTCGGCTAAGCCTAATAGGGTATGAATGAGCTTCGGCCCAGTGCAGAGGGACGCCAATGCAGCATGGCCCTGACAGATATCATCATCATCATCAGCCCCATCACCATGATCATCACCATAACCCTCCTGCCAATCAGTCATCACCACACCGCCCACTGAGAGAGAGAGAGAGAGAGAGAGAGAGAGAGCGAGAGAGCATCCCAGCCCTCCACTGTCATCTCACCTAATCTAAACCCCACTACCCCGCCTCAAGGCACTGAGTCTGTCAGTTTGAAATGGGATGTGTTTGCATAGTGGATCAACGTGGTCTCAAGGCAATTCGTATTATTGTGTACACAAATCTGTGGCACTCCATTTAGTATGAAATGTTTCGTTACAGTATGAATGGAATTGTCATATGATATCATACGAATTAGAGGACGTATGGTGTCATACGTTTGACGTCGTTGAACATTAGCATATGGCTTGAATTAAGTAATTTAGCAGACATCTTGGAGGACGTATAGTATTATATGTCTTCTCTGAGACCAGGTTGCTTGTTGCATCATAACAACAAAAGATAATTAATGTTGGTGGTTAGGTGAACTAACAACAAATTTACATAGCAAGTTAGGTGAACTGGGTTAAGTTTAGAATAAGGGTTAGCTAAAACGCTACAGTTGACCCCGACGTGATTCGAACACATACCTTTTTGAATTGTAAGTAACTAGACCATTAGTACTGTAGGTATCATACGTCTTAGTGGTGCTCAGAAATACGTAAAGTATGTTTCGTATGGCTCTGAGGCCAGGCTGGGTGTATAAGTAACAGCTGTGTATGGTCAGCCCACAATCAGGAAGAATAGTCCAAAATCAAAACAGCCTGTTGAAAGACTAAATAATGTAATAGATCATTTACGCTAGCTAGACCCATTCACTCAGCTTCTATAGAGAAGGATCGCATCAGATATTAGGGCAAAGAACATCACGCATAGCAATCAACTTCTTGTGTAACAGACCGAGCATATATTTCCCCCCTGATCAAGTTGAAAGACTTTTGAGTGTTTGTTCGACACCCATTCATGACGTTCTCTGCGTCAATCTGACAGGTGATTAATCAACACTTATTCTATTACAAACATGCTAGCCTGACAAAGTAGCACCGTGCTAAATCAAATATTTAGAACGTTGAATTATTGAGGACAACAAGCACAAGCTACAGCTGCTCCTCTTGCGCAGCCGTGGAATATGAACTTTGTTTTCAAAAGCCAATCCCATCCGCTCCTTTTCACTTCCCATGGCAGTGTCTGACTGGGTTAATGTTTGTCATCTGAAAGCTGATAATGTTTGTTGTCTGACAGCTGAGGCCTTGTAGGACCGGAGCTAGGTTGTGTTCTTTAGGGCAAGCAAGGGAAAACGTTTTGAAACGTCTTGCAATGGAAAATGCAAATGAGCGTTTCTTATTGTCCAGGTAGCCCCTCCCCGTTTCAGTACATTTTCTTTTGTTTGGTGCAGACTAAAAACAACCCATGGTGTTATAGTCAGAAGAGTTTGAGTATGAATGTAACAGTGCAATTAAGACAAACACAGTCACAAACACTTGACTTTGATATCTGAATAGCCTACCATCAGTTGATTGCACATTACAGATTAAAAGTAAATCATTCAAAGGATTCAGTATTGCTTGGAACACTTAGAACAATTTACAACTACTTCCATTAGGTATAGAGAAAAACATTTGTATCAAACATGTCGCTGGTATACTGTATGTTTATACAGCCTACTTTCAGGCATCTGTTGTAACAGATAACATGTGAGTCATTCATTTTTTACCCCGACCTCTCTTAACATTGTTGCCACATTGTCAACTGCCTCCCTTAACTTCACAGCCCCCCAGCGTTGCTCTTACCAGCCAATTTCTCGCCTTACATGCACATAATTGCCCCAGTTTATCTGCTACGATACCCTGTCTGTCATTTCCCTTGCTGTGTGTGTCGCTAAACTAATCGCTCTTTTAGCGACTCCCAAACAGACATTAGCCCGACAACAGAGACCGTAGCTAGCTAACGTGCTAAAGTGAATCTCTGAACAGACAGGGGGCTTCAGAACAAAATGTCACCTACTGAAAGAATTGGATGGACCAATATAGTGGATGATTGTTTATTTTTTGCTTTGGGGAGGGTTGTGTGTGTTTTTTTTATTGGGCATAGGGGAGGGTATGTCACGAATATTACCAAAGGTGGCTCCCCTTCTTGTTCGGGCGGCGCTCGGCGGTCGTCGTCGCCGGTCTACTAGCTGCCACCGATCCTTTGTTCCGTGTTCGTTTGGTTTTGTCTAATTGTTTTCACCTGTTCATTGTTTGGTTGTTAGGGTAGTGTTATTTAAGTTTGTTTAGCCCGCTTCTGTTTGTGTGGGCTTGTTCTTCTGTATTTATGAGAGGTGTTAGTGTTTTGTTGGGTTTTCTCGCTGTCCTGGTATTTTTACTTAAGGGTACTTATTGTAGTAATAGTTACGCCTGTGTGGGTATAACTATTTTGTTCTTTTTGATTTTGGACATTAAAGCGTGTTTTTTCCCGCATCCTTTGCTCTCTGCGCCTAACTCCACACCCATTCACTCATTGAGCGTTACAGGGTACTGCATTTTTACCCTTGTTTACAGTCACCTTGCCAAATTTCCGCATCTGCTTGCATGTGCCTCCCCTAAATCAAGGTGTTATGGTACGTTCCTTATGCACTATGCTTTTCCATGCACTAACTATTACTATACCACAGGTCAATATAGACTACCAGTCTAAGTGCCTATCCTGCCCTCTATCCATCATTCATAGTGACAATAGTAGTACGTGGATTGTTTGTCAAGATCTGCAATAGGCTAACTAGTATTCATACCAAACATAAAATAATTCAAAGCACAAATTTTCTATATAAATCCACATAACAAAGACGAATATCTGATAGAAAGAGGAGAGGCTAGGTTTGTCATTGTGCATGAAAGAACAGTCAAGACATGAAAAGTTTCCCTATTGATCTTGTTAAGTGATTATGTTTAGGGATCTTGTTTAGGGGCAGTAATACAATTATCCTACCTAGACTAGCCTACAACACCACAATACAATGAATAGTAACATCCGGCGCCGACAGAGATGGCCGCCTCGCTTCGCTTCTCTGGTAAGAAGAAGGGCGGGGGTGTATGCCTTATGATAAATGAGACGTGGTGTGATCATAACAACATACAGGACCTCAAGTCCTTTTGTTCACCTGACTTAGAATTCCTCACAATCAAATGCAGACGGCATTATCTACCAAGAGAATTCTCTTCGATCATAATCACAGTCGTGTATATTTCCCCCCAAGTAGACACATCGACGGCCCTGAACGAACTTCATTTGACTCTATGTAGACTGGAAACCACATATCCTGAGGCTGTGATTATTGTAGCTGGGGATTTAAACAAGGCTAATCTGAAAACAAGGCTCCCTAAATTTTATCAGCATATCGATTGATCATAATTATTCTAACTTCCGCGATGCATATAAAGCCCTCCCCCGCCCTCCTTTCGGAGAAGCTGACCATGACTCCATTTTGTTGCTCCCAGCCTATAGACAGAAACTTAAACAACACTTTAAGATTGCTTCGATCTTGTGGACTGGGATATGTTCCGCATAGCGTCGAACAACAACATTGATGAATACGCTGATTCGGTGAGCGAGTTTATAAGCAAGTGGATCGGTGATGTCCTACCCACAGCTTCTATTAAAACATTCCGCAACCAGACACCGTGGATTGTTGGCAGCATTCGCTCAAAACTGAAATCGTGAACCACTGCTTTTAATCAGGGCAAGGTGACCGGAAACATGACTGAATACAAACAGTGTAGCTATTCCCTCAGCAAGGCTATCAAACAAGCTAAGCGTCAGTATAGAGACAAAGTAGAGTCACAATTCAAAGGCTCAGACATGAGAGGTATGTGGCAGGGTCAACAGTCAATCACGGACTACAAAAGAAAAAACAGCCCCTTCGCGGACCACGATGTCTTGCTCCCAGACAAACTAAACAACTTCTTTGCTCGCTTTGAGGACAATACAGTGACACTGACACAGCCCACTACCAAAACCTGCGGGCTCTCCTTCACTGCAGCCAACGTGAGTAAAACATTTAAACGTGTTAACCCTCGCAAGGCTGCAGGCCTTGGCATCCCCAGCCGCGTCCTCAGAGCATGCTCAGACCAGCTGGCCGGTGTGTTTATGGAAATATTCAATCAATCCTTCTCCCAGTCTGCTGTTCCCACATGCTTCAAGAGGGCCACCATTGTTCCTGTTCCCAAGAAAGCTAAGGTAACTGAGCTGACTACCGCCCCGTAGCACTCACTTCCGTCATCATGAAGTGCTTCAAGAGAATAGTTAAGGACCATATCACCTTCACCCTACCTGACACCACTAGACCCACTCCAATTTGCTAACCGCCCCAATAGGTCCACAGACGACGCAATCGCAATCACACTGCACACTGCCCTAACCCATCTGGACAAGAGGAATACCTATGTAAGAATGCTGTTCATCGATTACAGATCAGCATTTAACACCATAGTACCCTCCAAATTCGTAATTAACTGGAGACCCTTGGCACTGCCCGCCTGCTTCTCTACAGGGGCAAAAATGTCTCTCTCTGCTATCCGCCCACCACACCAGACTAGACTAGCTCCAAGTAGAGCACCTGTGTTATAAACAATAGTTTATGTTGTTGGAAGCATTGTTTGGGAGATAGTGGCTGATGAGGAGCGTTTCAAGGACAGTGGTGTGTTTGTGATAAATGCATTGGACATTTGACTCCTGAGGTGTTTGGTTCAGATCTGTAGTGGGGCTGTAGCCAGGGTGGCTGAGCTGGTTTATACAAGGTCATCTGCTCCCCCTCCGCTTTCAATGTCGAGGCCTCTGTGTGTGTGTGTGTGTGTGTGTGCGTGCGTGCGTACGCGTGTGATGTGAAAGCATCTGTCTGTGCCAGTTGTATTTTTTCCTCTTCTAAGAAAAACGGATGCTGTTCAAATCAGCTCAGTTTGTGTGCGGGCACACTGTCCGCTCTGTGTCTGTACGAGTGACCTGAGGGGAGAAAAGGAGCACAGGTAATACATCACACATCAGGCTGTGCTGCTAGAATGCTGAAAGACACTAATTGCTTTGTGAATGTCACAGGGCTCCGGCTCCCAATGCTTTATTTCTGCCGTATGAATGTTGTTTAGCTCATTACTACGCAGAGGCAGTTGTTGTTGTTACTTATTCCCCATTATTAAAAAAGAGCTGTTACTAGTGGTTGTACTGAATGATCCTCTAATTACACAAGTTGCTTTAGTTGTTGTTGTTGACATTGTGAATATATTGTTTACATTGTGAAAAAAGTCAGTGTAGCTATCTAGCTAGAGTTTCTTCTAGCTAGTAGGTTCTTGACTTCATACATCTTAGTACAATAACCAGTGGTGTATAGTCAAGGCTATATGCAACCAAAATTATTTCTTAATATTTCAATTCACAAGAATGAACACATGGGTCAGCCATCGAGAATTTAAGCTCTGTAATTCTTTAGCTTGTCATTGGGCGTGACGCAACGCGAGCGCAACACAGGAAGTACAGCAGATTTCATTGATTTCAAAGGAAGCATTTCTCGATGGAGAAAGAGAGTGAGAAAAAGCGAGAGAGTGAGCAAGAGAGATGGGGAGTGAGGCGCTATTTGCATTCCAAACCTATTTGTTCTCATTACGCCCAGCCCCGCTTGGGAGGCCATCTTTGATTTTTCTGCCTGGCACCCGCAGGGCCCCCGCGCCATAAGACAAGGTCCCCGTCTCGCCTGGGCAATGCGGCCAAGCACTTTAATTCATTAATTAATAAAGCCTCTTAATGACTGCGAGCCCAACGGGCACGGCAAGGAAACAAAAGGTGGTGACAGATGACATTGGCTCCCACCACAGCAGCTCCCCGCTCTCTGGACCTGCTTGCTGCCGACAGGGATTTGCCTCTGTGTAGTGTGTGTGTTCCAGGGGTTTGCCCAGAGGGTGTGCGAGTGAACTGTATGCACTCCAGAGGTCTTAGAGCAGGGATCATCAACTAGATTCAGCCGCGGTCAGAATTTTTACAGTCCTTTATGTCCAACAAGAAAACATTTAAAAAAATGTAATTGCTCAGAAAACTTGGGGGGAGGCACATAAAACCACTGCTGCTTGTGGGGGAACCCTGTCTGAGATGGTGTGTAGCTCCTACTGCTGCGTCCTCCAAAGTTTAGAGGACTGGAGCTAAATCTAACCACGTATCTCTGTATGCTACAGTATCAGCCACCTTTGCATTTATCCAAGAAACTATCTACCTTTCTATATATTTTAAGCGTGCATCTTTCATCGGTCTCTCTGTCTACTGGCAATCTTTCTGTCTGTATTTTTCTTTCCATCTCATTGGCTATTTCTAAGACAGCGCTTACTGAGCAACTCTCTTTACATAGTGAAAGACAGATGAAGCTCCATCTGCTGTAATTTCCACTGTCCACGGGAGAATGACAGTCTTAATTGGAGTCTGCAATAAAAATAGATAAAAGAGACTGAAAACAATGCAGGATTACTAAAGCCAGGGCAAGTATCTGGCGGCACTGACTGCGCAGGATGCCAATGTTCTAAAGATACCTCCTGTTCTTGTTGGTTTGAACAGCAGCGGTGCCACAGTGGGGGGGGGGGGCACATTAGCAGAGAGACATTCTCTTTATTCAACCTGTTTTGTATGTATATGAGGGTTGTGGGGGGCCATGTTGTGGGCCTTAGGGTCAAGCCATGTGAGATTCCTTCCTCTCTGTTGTCTCGTAAAGGGAGAGTTAGAAAGACTGCAGGCTACATGAACGGATGTCTCTGGTACAGGTCTTTTTTCATTTTTTTTCAAAGTGGACACCAGTGGTATAGGTGTCTGATCTGCATCGGAATGATGTGTGTGCTGTGGGTTAAGTGAACAAAGATTGTAGTTGGATGCGTTTTGTTTATAACTTTACGTCCATCCATGTAATTCAGGCCTAATTCATGATATTACCTGTGAACCTAGGGTAGAGTGTTATGTCATGGTAGTGCTGAGCAATAAGTGCTTTTAAGGTTGTCTCTTATGTTACAAAAAAATGCATTGTGGGTTCAGTGCTGTAACACAGAATAAAACAGTTGATGGTAGTGACAGCCATTACTAATTAGGCTCTAACCATCATTTATTTACATGACTACTTAAAATATTTTAGTTGTGTATTTCACATATTGTTTTTAGTATGACTATTGTTTCATGTATAAAACCCCCATAATGGTAGTGACTGCCCATTACATATCATTTATTAATAAGCCATTCTTTATTCACATATTTCAGTTGAGTATATTATATTTTTGTTGTTTGATGACGTATTTTATTCCAAGTCATCATTGTAATGATACTCAGGGAGAAAAAGGTGTAGATTCACACACAGTGCACATCTGTAACGATCGTCTGTGGTGGAAGGTGAGGACCAAAGCGCAGCGTGGTAAGTGTTCATGTTTTTAATAAAATAACTGAACAAAACAAAAGGAACAGTCCCGTAAGGTGAATGAAAAAACACTAAACAGTAAATAAACACCCACAACTCAAAAGTGAAACCAGGCTACCTAAGTATGATTCTCAATCAGGGACAACGATTGACAGCTGCTTCTGATTGAGAACCATACCAGGACGAACACAGAAAATCCCAAATTATAGAAAAAAAAACAGACAACCCACCCAACTCACGCCCTGACCATACTGAAACAAAGACATAAAAGAACTAAGGTCAGAACGTGAGAGCGTCAGGTGTTTATTTCAACTTTGCAGAAGGCAGGAATCGTGGTCGCAGGCAGTGGTCATACACAGGTAGGCAAACCAAAACAAGGCCTGAAGGCTATAACTGGTTCTCACAAATGAGCTAGGACAAGGCTTAGTAGAGTCAAAGACAAACATTACCTCAAAGGCACAAACAGAATGAGCTGAACTAAATAAGGAGCTGATGAGACCAGGTGAGTAACTAACACAGGTGAATTCAATGAACAAAAAATGAAAGGCAGGGCTATGTTCAAGAACATAACGAAACAGAACACAAGGTTGACCAAGAAAATAAATACAGAACCTCACAACCATCTCTGCTCCATCCAGTTATCTATCTCTGTGCTCCCCAAAGAGTCATCCTAAGTTCAGGCTAAGAGGCTAGCCTAGCTGCCTACCGTCTGACGAAATCACCATTTCAGTAGTTTGTTAAAGTAGATAAGTCATACTTTTAAGACTGCTAAATGACATTAACTATAACAACTATTAATGCGCCGAATACAAGTGTAGACTTTACCATCATATGCTTACTTACGAGCCCTTTCCCAACAATGCCATTAAAAAGTAAGAAAATTAACAAATACTGTAGATAAAAAGAAAACAGTAACACAATAAAATAACACAATAAAATTACAATAATGAGGCTATATGCAAGGAGTGCAGGTACCGAGTCAGTGTACTGGGATACGAGGTAGTTGGGGTGATTGAGGTAATACAGTACATGACCATATGTATGTGGACACCTGCTCGTCAAACTTCTCATGGGCATTACTATGTAGTTGGTCCCCACTTTTCTGCTATAACAGCCGCCACTCTTCTGGAAAGGCTTTACACTAGATGTTGGAATATTGCTGGGGGGGACTTGCTTCCATTCAAACACAAGAGCATTAGTGAGGTCAGGTACTGATGTTGGACGATTAGGCCTGGCTCGCAGTCTGCGTTCCAATTCATCCCAAAGGTGTTCGATGGGGCTGAGGTCAGGGCTCTGTGCAGACCAGTCAAATTCTTCCACACCGATCTGGTCAAGCCAATTCTGTATGGACTTCGCTTTGTGCACGGGGGCTCCCGAGTGGCGCAGCGGTCTAAGGCACTGCATCTCAGTGTAAGAGGCATCACTACAGTCCCTGGTTTGAATCTAGGCTGTATCACATCTGGCCATGATTTGGTGTCCCATAGGGCGGAGCACAATTGGCCCAGCTTCATCCAGGTTTGGCCGGGGTAGGCCATCATTGTAAATAAGAATTTGTTCTTAACTGTTTTTTCTAGTTAAATAAAAAGTTAAACCAAAAAATACACCAATTAAAAAAATTGGCATGCTAAAACAGTAAAGGACCTTCCCCAAACTGTCTCCACAAAGTTGAAAGCACAGAATCATTTAGAATGTCATTGTTTGCGTTAGCGTTAATATTTCCCTTCACTGGGACTAAGGGGCCTGAACCATGAAAAACAGCCCCAGATCATTATTCCTCCTCTACCAAACTTTACAGTTGGCACTATGCATTGGAGCAGGTAGCGTTCTAGCCGCCAAACACAGATTAGTCTGTCAAACTGGTGATGGTGAAGCGTAATTCATCACTCCAGAGAACATATTTCCACTGCTCCAGAGTCCAATGGCGGTGAGGTTTACACCACTGCAGCCGACGCTTGGCATTGCAAATGGTGATCTTAGGCTTGTCGGCCATGTAAACCCATTTCATGAAGCTCCCGACGAACAGTTCTTGTGCTGACCTTGCTTCCAGAGGCAGTTGGGAACTTGTTAGTGAGTGTTGCAACCGAGGACAGATTATTTTTACGTGCTCTGCGCTTCAGCACTTGGCCCCATTCAGCACTCGGCCCTATTCTGTGAGTTTGTGTGGCCTACCACTTTGCACTTGAGCCGTTGTTGCTCCAGGAAATTTCCACTTCACAATAACAGCACTTAAAGTTGAACAGGGCAGCGCCAGCAGGGCAGAAATTTGACGAACTGACTTGTTGGAAAGGTGGCATACTATTACTGAGCCACGTTGAAAGTCACTAAGCTCTTCAGTAAGGTCAATCTACTGCCAATGTTTGTCTATGGAGATTGCATGGCTGTGTGCTCGATTTTATACACTTGTCAATAGCTAAATCCACTAATTTGAAAGGGTGTCCAAATACTTTTGTATATATAGTGTATGTACAGTACATGTCAGTTTGGTTATGAGGAGTTGGACAACATGTTCCATAGAGGAATCTCTCTAGAGAAACTGTACAAACGGTGGTTGAGCGGGCAAGAGAAGAAAAAAAAAAAAAGAGGTCGTAGTCAGTCAATTAGTTATTTAAAAAGCATTTGGTTAAACGTTTAGCACTATGTCATGGTTATTCTGTGTTTCTGATGCTGTCATTCTCAGTCATGCCCCCCTCCCTTAGACCTGCCCCTCTAAACCTCCCAAATCTCAGCCAGTCCATCAATTGTCAGGCAGACCTAAATCAATTCACACTATTTGATCCCTGTCCTTCTGTCTGTCATCATGCTATCATCTTCTTCTTAATTGCTCTATTTTCTGTTATCTAGTTTATTTTGGCCTCATTTTCCCTCTCCAACTTTTGTCTGCTACTCCTCACACCCCTCTAATCTCCCACTGCCCTCTCCTATTCAGTCCCATGTCCTTAAAGGCTAAATATTCAATTTTCCAGTGAACTGCTAATATTCAATTTCTCTCAATCGTCCCTCTGTTCATTCATTCCTCACGCTGCTTCCCGACGCTAGCTGAGCTAATTGCCTCAAAGCTCAATTTTAAAAGGGGACCCAGTAGATTGTTAGCAATTGTTAGCTTTGCAGAGCAGCGAAAAGGTTAGGATACATTAGCATTTAAATTAGCTAGAGAGGTGAAGTAAAAATGTTTTAAAAAAAGTTGCGAAACAAAGTATGTCTGAAGCTTTTGGTATGCTCTGATAGTAGAGTACAGTTCCTGCTCTCACCTCTGTGTGTTTGTCTGGTCTGTGTGTGTGTGTGAGAATGTGTGTCTGTGCGTTCGTATATGTGCAAGTGTTTTTTGTTTCTCAGCCATCCAGTATCTCTGCATTGAGCGTGTGTGTGCATCTGAACATGCGATAATGTATGCATCTTGCGTTGTCTGTGCTCGTGTGTTTCTGCTCCCGATTGTGTTATGTTGGTTATTGGCAGGACATGAAGCGGTCTATCCCTGCTCCGCTGCTCCAACTGTTCCTCCTCAGCTCTCTCTGACTGTGTCCCAAGGGGCACCCTATTCTGGTCAAAAGTAGTGCACTATAAAAGGAATATAAAGAGAAAGGCCATGTGAGATTTATCCTTTATCCTGTGATGGAGGTGTTTGGTGTACACAGGAGGTCTGATCAAAAGAGACATCAGGCCCGTGACAGGCCCACTGCCGCTGGAGGAGAACTGACAGCCACATCCATCATCGTAAAGCATGGCAGTTGTTTGTCCGTGAGGAGGGAGATTTATATTATTAATCTCAAATCAAATCCTATTTGGCGCATGCTTCATAATCAACAGGTGTAGACTAACAGTAAAATGAATAACAAGATTCTCTGATATGATGAAACCAAGAAGTCTTCGGCCTGAATGCGAAGCATCAAGTCTGGAGGAAACCTGGCACCATCCCTACGGTGAGGTATGGTGGTGGCAGCATCATGCTCTGTGGATGTTTTTCAGCGGCAGGGAATGGGAGACTAGTCAGGATCCAGGGAATGTACAGAGAGATTCTTGATGAAAACCTGCTCCAGAACAACAACCCTAACCACACAGCCAAGACAACGCAGGAGTGGCTTGGGGACAATTCACTGAATGTCCTGGAGTGGGCCAGCCAGAGACTGGACTTGAACCCTCTGGAGGGACCTGAAAATAGCTGTACAGCAACACTCCAGAGAAGAATGGGAGAAACTCCCCAAATACAGGTGTACTTAGATTGTAGCGCAAGACTCAAGTTTGTAATCGCTGCCAAAGGTGCTTCAACAAAGTACTGAGTAAAGGGTCTGAATACTAATGTAAAATGTGATATTTCCGTTTTTACACATTTGCAAACATTTTCAAAAAACGTTTTGCTTTGTCATTATGGTGTATTGTGTGTAGATTGATGAAGGAAAAAACAATTTAACCCATTTTAGAATAAGGCTGTAACGTAACCTTGACCTTTTTCCACATTTTGTTACAACCTTATTTTAAAATGGATTACATTTTTTTTTCCCTCATCCATCTACACACAATACCCCATGATGACAAAGCAAAAATATAATTTGTCATTTTGGCAAATTTATAAAACTGATATCACATTTACGTACGTATTCAGACCCTTTACTCTGCACTTTGTTAAAGCACCTTTGACAGCGATAACAGTCCCAAGTCTTCTTGGGTATGACACTACAAGCTTGGCACACCTGTATTTGGAGAGTTTCTCCCATTCTTCTCTGCAGATCCTCTCAAGCTCTGTCAGGTTGGATGGGGAGCGTTACTGCACAGCTACATTCAGAGATTGTACCGAAGCCACAGCTACATTGTCTTGGCTGTGTGCTTAGTGTCGTTGTCCTGTTGGAAGGTGAACCTTTTCCCCAGTCTGACGCCCTGGAGCAGGTTTCATCACGGATCTCTCTTTACGTTTCTGTAACGTAACAAAATGTGGAAAAAGTCAAGGGGTCTGAATACTTTCTGAATGCGCTGTAGGTGCCCTTCTTTGCGAGGTATTGGAAAACCTCCCTGGTCTTTGTAGTTGAATCTTTGTTTAAAATTGACTGCTCAACTGAGGAACCTTACAGATATTGTATGTGTGGGGTACAGAGATGAGGTTGTCATTAAAAAATCATGTTAAATACTATTACTGCACACAGAATGAGTAGTGACTTGTTAAGGACATTTTGTTTTAGCCCATTTAGGCTAGACATCAAGGGGTTGAATACTTATTGACTCAAGATATTTCAGCTTTTCATTTTAAATTATTTTGTAAAAAAAAATCTAAAAACAATTATATTTGGCATTATGGTGTACTGTGTGAAGCCAGTGACACAAAATCTCTATTTAATCCATTTAAAATTCAGGCTGAAACAACAAAATGTGGAGAAAGTCAAGCGGTGTGAATACTTTTGGCAAGTCGGTTAGGACATCTACTTTGTGCGTGACACAAGTAATTCTTCCAACAATTGTTTACAGACAGACATCATTTGAGTCAATTGGAGGTGTACCTGTGGATGTATTTCAAGACCTACCTTCAAACTCAATGCCTCTTTGCTTGACATCATGGGAATATCAAAATAAATCAGCCAAGACCTCATTAAAACAATTGTAGACCTCCACAAGTTTGGTTCATCCTTGGGAGCAATTTCCAAAAGCCTGAAGGTACCATGTTCATCTGTACAAACAATAGTACGCAAGTATAAACACCATGGGACCACGCAGCTGTCATACCTCTCAGCAAGGAGACTGAAAAAGCTACCTAAGTATGGTTCTCAATCAGAGACAACGATAGACAGCTGCCTCTGATTGAGAACCACACCGGCCAAACAACAAAGAAATACAAAACACAGAAAATGAACATAAAATGCCCACCCTAGTCACACCCTGGCCTAACCAAAATAGAGAATAAAAGCCTTTCTACGGCCAGGGCGTGACGGGAGGCTTGCAAGCTGAAGAACACCATCCCAACAGTGAAGCACTGGGGTGGCAGCATCATGTTGTGGGGGTGCTTTGCTGCAGGAGGGACTGGTGCACTTCACAAAATAGATGGCATCATGAGATAGGAAAAGTATGATATTTTAAAGCATCTCAAGACTTCAGTTAGGAAGTTAAAGCTTGGTCACAAATGGGTCTTCCAAATGGACAATGACCCCAAGCATAATTCCAAAGTTGTGTCAAAATGGCTTAAGGTCAACAAAGTCAAGGTGTTGGAGTGGCCAAAATTCACCCAACCTCTTGTGGGAAGCTTGTGGTAGAATACCTGTTTGACCCAAGTTTGACCCAAGTTAAACAATTTAAAAAGCAATGCTACCAAATACTAATTGAGTGTATGTAAACTTCTGACCAACTGGGAATGTGATGGAAGAAATAAAAGCTGAAATAAATCATTCTCTCTACTATTATTCTGACATTTCACATTCTTACAATAAAGTGGTGATCCTAACTGACATAGGGAATTTTTACTAGGATTAAATATCAGGAATTGTGAAAAACTCTAGTTTAAATGTAGTTGGCTAAGGTGTATGTAAACTTCCGACTTCAACTGTACATATAGTCAGGGGTAAAGTGACTAGGCAACAGGATAGATAATAGACAGTAGCAGCAGTGTATGTGGTGAGTGTGAGCGTGTGTGTTGATGTACATGTGCGTCAGTATGCATGTATGCGATTGTTATGTGTGTGTGTGTGGGCTTATGTAGTGTGTGTATGTGTGTGTTGGGGTGTCAGTGTAAGTATTTGTGAGTGTGTGGGTAGAGTCCAGTGTGTGTGCATTGAGTCAGTGCAAGAGAGTTAGTGCAAAAAATGGTCAATGCAGGTAGTCCGGGTAGTTATTTAGCAGTCTTGTTCATTTAGTCTTGTTTAGCAGTTTTATGGCATTGGGGGTAGACGCTGTTCAGTGTCCTTTTGGGTCCAGACTGGTGCATGATTCCTTTGACACCACCTGGTATCACCACCTGGTGATGTACTGGGCTGTACTCAACACCCTCTGTAGCGCCTTGCGGTCGGGTGCCTTGCAGTTGCCGTACAAAGTGGTGATGCAGCCAGTCAAGATGCTCTCAATGGTGCAGCTGAGGATGTGCCGGCTCATGCCAAATATTTTCAGCCTCCTTAGGGAGAAGAGGCACTGTTGTGCCATCTTCACAACTGTTTGGGTGTGTGTAGACCATGTTAATTCCTTAGTGATGTGGACACAATATATTTATCCATATATTCTCCTGTATTTACCCCCACAAATGTAAATGATAATTAGCTGCTGATGTGGCTATCATACATAACTACAGATGCCCGTCTCAAGCTTCACATCACTCAGCAGGGCCATGATGATCTGGACGACTGCCAAATTGAGGCAAAGGTAAGAATATCTGGATTAACTATCTAATGTTAGGCAAAATTTGTCTGGCTAAATGACTACATTAGCCATCTGTCTAGCCATTTAAGTGCATGAAAAATTCATAAAAACTAGCTTAGCGTTCTTTGGCTTTGGAATTTAACTAGCTAGCTAACTTAAATGGTGAAGCTAGAGCAAGGCGTTCTTGATAATGTTTGTGCCTGTGGGTGAGGTGTGGGTAGCCTTCTTCAAGTACTACTTGAAGCTACACTAGCTAGCTGTATTATTTTTCTTCTGGCTTTTTGAACGGTTTCAAAGATGGACTGATTAGCATCCTCCCTTGAGTCAATAGTGTGCTTACTTTACTGCAGGAAGATATTGATATGTTTGCTGTTACCCCTTGGACAGCAGATCATTAGTATAGCTAGTAGGCAAGGTGACATTATGTAACATTATTTAGTCCTATCTGCTATGGTGGGTTTTAAATTAATTGGTATTCACACAAGTTTGTCGTTGAGGTAGAATTACCATCATATTATTGATGCCAAATTGCAAACCTTATTTGCACCTTCTCTATTTCAGGCCAATGGGTGTGCCTGAGTCTTATCACTAAGCTGTTTCAACCTGGAACACTATTCTCCTGCTTTGGTCTGTGTGTCATTGCAGGAAGTCCTGAATAGCAGGAGTGTGTGAAAGGTTTTGTCACAGCCCAGCTATTACACCTAACTTTAATAATCAATATAACAAATCCCAGCAATGGGTTATGATTTGTAATCAGGACTGAACTGGGCTGGAACAAACGCCCAGCTATTACACCTAACTTTAATAATCAATATAACAAATCCCAGCGATGGGCTATGATTAGTAATCAGGTATGAACTGGGCTGGAACAAACTCCTTACACACACTCCTGACAGATCTGGAGCTGCCCACCCTTTTAGTTATTATTCTATACTATGGATATAACTTGAGCGCATGCTCCACTTTCAAGTTTAAGTTGAATTGTTGACTGAGCAGCTGCAGACCAGAAGACAGCAGCCAAGGCAGCGCTGGACCACACCTGCCCTGTCTGTCAGGTTAGTAATATTGGTTGGTACTGTATGTACCTTTAGGTTCCTCTCAATGTGTAGGCTATTGTATTGGCCTGTGTGATAGTCTTTCACATGTGTAGTAGTTTGTTGCTTCTTATTGCTTAGTTTACATTTGTGTCAACTTGAATTCAGTCTAAGCCACAGATTAACTTCCTTTATTATGTACTTGACCTTTATAGACGCAGGACCGAAGACATTCAAGCAGGACTTTGAGAGCAAGCATCTCAATATTATTATTATTTTTTACATTGTAATCAAAGACCCAGAGTTTGAAAATTGTATATAATACACTACATTTGAGGAACAAGGGGAAAGTAATTCTGCTTTGAAAATTGATAAACTTGTAACCTCACTTTTGAGAAAATGGCCCTTGAATGTTTTGGTAAACCTGGAGAGTTCTTCTTTGTCTACACCCATTCTGCATAGTTCACACCCTCTTAAGTCTTAGCCCCACCCATCTCTTGAGGGACTCACATGTGAGGCCATGTTCTAAACAACCAAAGATTTCAAGACTAATGGCTGGGTTATTCTACGAGTGTGTTCGTAAATTCAATCTGGAGTGCCAGAGTGCGCTCTGGGTGTTCGTAAACTGAAGAGCGTTGTCAGGTCGTCCGTTCGTAAATTCAGAGTGTTTCACTCTCGGAGCTTTCAGAGTGCACACTGGACGCTCTGGCAGAAGAGTAGAGTTGATACAAGCATTCTGACCTAACAATAGCAGTCAAGCACCCAAGCTCACTGGCTAACGTTGGCTAGCTTGCTAGCTATTTCCAGACACAAATGAGTGATCAGCTCACACTGTGTAACCGCTCTTTTTTGTTGACTGAAGAGTGGACCAAGACTCAGCGTGGAAAGTGTTCATGATTTTAATATTAAAAAAACACTCAAACAAAATAACAAACGTGAAAACGAAAGCGAACAGTTCTGTCAGGCAAAAAACACTAAACAGAAAACAAGATCCCACAAAACCCAAAAGGAAAATGACAACTTATATGTGATCCCCAATCACAGCTGCCTCTGATTGGTAACCACACACGGCCAAAAACAAAGAAATAGAAAACATAGACTTTCCCACCCGAGTCACACCCTGACCTAACCAAACATAGAGAATAGAAAGGATCTCTAACGTCAGGGCGTGACAGTACCCCCCCCCCTCCAAAGGTCCAAAGGTGCCACAAACCTGAACCTATAGGAGAGGGTCCGCTTGAGGCTCCCCCCACTTTGGTGGCCCCTCTGGTGCAGGGATCGTCGCCGGGACCTCCGGACCGTAGATCGTCGCTGCAGGCTCTTGACCGGGGACCTTCGCTGGAGGCTCCGGACCGCGGATCGACACTGGAGGCTTCGTGCCATGGATCATCACTGCAGGCTTCGTTCCATGGATCATCACTCCAGGCTCCGGGCCATGGATCATCACTGGAGGCTTCGTGCCATGGATCATCACTGGAGGCTTCATACCAATGATCATCACTGGAGGCTTCGTGCCATGGATCATCACTGGAGGCTTCGTGCCATGGATCATCAATGGAGGCTTCGTGCCATGGATCATCAATGGAGGCTTCGGGCCATGGATCATCACTGGAGACTTCGAGCCATGGATCATCACTGGAGGCTTTGTACATGGAGCCGGAACAGGTCTCACCGGACTGAGTAGACATACTGGAAGCCTGGTACATGGGGCTGCCACGACACGTCCTGGCTGGATACCCACTTTAGCTCAGTGAGTGTGGAGAGCTGGCACAGGACGCACTGGCCTATGAAGGTGCACTGGAGGCATAGTGCGTAGAACCGGCGCAAGATATACTGGACCGTGGAGGTGCACTGGAGGTCTGGAGCGTAGAACTGGCACAACGCGTCCTGGCTAAATACCCCCTGTAGCACAGCAAGTGCGGGGAGCTGGAACAGGCCGCACTGGGTTGTCCTGGCGAACTGGGGATAACGTGCGTAGAGCTGGCGCAGGATATCCTGGGCCGAAGAGACGCACCGGAGACCAGGAGCGCTGAGCCGGCACAATCCGTCCTGGCTGAATGCCACTCTAGCACGGCAACTGTGGGGAGCTGGAACAGAGAGCATCGGGCTGTGAATGCGCACTGGAGACACCATGCGCATCATCGCATAACACGGTGCCTAACTGGTCACACGCTCCCCACGGTAAGCACGGAAAGTTGGCTCAGGTCTAAACCCTGACTCCGCCACTCTCCCCGTGTGCCGCCCCCCACCAATTTTTTTTAGGTGTCTCTCTGGCTTCCGTTGTTGTCTTAACTTCTCATTTTATCGCCGTTCCTCACTCATTGCCTCCGCCTGCTTCCATGGCATGGTCTTGTCCTCTGCCATTACCTCCTCCCAGGTCCAGGATGTCCTCCACTCCCTTTTCTCCCGGGCTCAGGATCCCTGCTCCTCCTGGCCACGCTGGTTGGTCCTTTGTTGGTGGGATCTTCTGTAACGGCTCTCATCGAAAGGAGTGGACCAAGACCCAGCGTGGAAAGTGTTCATGATTTTAATATTCAAAAAACACTCAAACAAAATAACAAACGTGAAAACGAAAGCGTACAGTTCTGTCAGGCAAAAAACACTAAACAGAGAACAAGATCCCACAAAACCCAAAAGGAAAATGACAACTTATATGTGATCCCCAATCAGAGACAACGATAGACAGCTGCCTCTGATTGGGAACCACACACGGCCAAAAATAAAGAAATAGGAAACATAGACTTTCCCACCCGAGTCACACCCTGACCTAACCAAACATAGAGAATAAAAAGGATCTCTAAGGTCAGGGTGTGACACTCTGAACATTTTACTCTCCCTAGCAAAGCTGGTTAGGCTGTTTTTGTAATCCAGAGCGTTGATGACTGTATCTGTGCTGCTGGCAACAATTTAACTATGCTTTTCTAGCTAGCGAGCCAGCCAGCTAATGTTAGCTAGCTAGCTAACAGTACGCTTTAACTTAAAAACACATTTGTGACAAAATTTGAAATGTGTAATATCTGAAAATGTAGCTAGCTAGACGCTTCTCCCTCTCTGTCACGGATACCATGGTTGCCCTTAGTTTGAAGATGTAATCCAGAGATATTTGCAATCTCCTTACCTATCATACTCCAATTCCACCGGGCATTACCTACACATACTGACCAGCTCATGTTATAGACAGAAGCATGCTACATGGCAGACCAATCAGAACCCATCTCTCAGCATGTCCAGCCCATCTATTATCTCAGCCAATCATGGCTAGTGGGAAGGTTCCTCACTTTTTCCGTGGCTAAACCAACTAGATTCGTAATTTAACCATTTTATTTGTATTTACAGATGGAAAACACGTTTGTTATTAAGGCACATGAAAGTTCATATATTCCAGAAGGCATTTCTGCCCAAAAATGCATTCTTCTAAATAAAAAAGTTTACATTCAAATGGCTTTCCTGTGAAGTCGAGATGCGCGACATATGCCTAGTTTCCTGAAATGAGTCACAAATGGACCTACAGCTGGGGTAAGATTCTTCCATCATTCACACACGATAGACATAGTGTAAACCACCATGTTGTCAACAAAACTCAATGCTTAAGTTGAGTGATGTGTGTGGCTCAATTTGTGGAAATTATATGATCAGTCATCCTCTTTAATGTTCTGATTCACAGACACACGATGACACTGACTTGAATGCTGCAACTGAGACGGAATGACGTCGAGGGACACACACAGAGACCCCGAGAATGACTGGACATGGGCTGGATATTTGTGACAACGACCTAAAAGGGGTGCAGAAGCACCCAATTTTTAGTCTATTTCATGGCCAACCATCTCTCTAGCTACCCCTTATTCCACACTATGCCATTATGCCATTTGGTCCCTCAATTTCGGACACTTTGGAACTCTCCATCACCCTACCTTAACCCATTTCCCCTATGCTGCTTCCTCCACTTGTTCTTCTTGATTTGATTACGTCTAGACTCACCTGTGTAATGCTGTCCTCCTGCTTGATCTGGGGTTCAGACTGAATGCAGTGGTAAATGTGCTGCTCACAATTGACAGCAGCAAAATTGACAAGAAGGGTGTTGATATAGCTGCGTTTAGGCATGGCTCCTTGTTCTGAGTCTGTTAATTGTGTTTCTCATTGTGCTGGAGTTGACCTAGTAATTTATATAAAACCTACCGTAAGCATCCAGTTTCTCCATTTGTAACCCACCTACCAAAATCACAATATGCTGCTTTACATGTTGTATTATTTGTGCTGGCCTAATTCCTAAAATGGGAAACATAGAAGAATCTGTTCGCTCTCGGATAGTAATAATAGTTCATATGGTGCTCTTCGATGTCCCAGGTGTGTGGCATTGATGAATAAATCATTTCATGTTTACTTCAAGTCAATTGCTTATATTTTATGTTATGCATATGTATGCATTGTTCGCTATTTAGATTTCTTTAAAACAATGAAAATTATGGAGCTCAGGTGTTTGATGTGATTGATGGGTGACTAGGTGCATTCTTGTCAAACAAATATGCTTATTCATTTATTATTTAACAAGTTAGTTCTGAATTTCTTTAATACAGTAGAGCATTCTGACACCATGAATTGAAATAGAGTTCACTTCGTTCATATAGTTGTTAGAAATTCAGAAGGGAATTAAATATAGGGATTAAGGGATTAAATATAGACCTAAAGGAGAAGAGGATCTGGTAATGAGGGTAGTTACCTTGTCCAAGAGAGATTTACAGGGTTATCAAAAAATCTCCACCTACATGAAACCTTGTTTGAAGTTGTTCTAAAATCCCCTATGGGAAAACTGATTGGTGAACTATTGGAACCATTTCCGTGTTTGACCGCTAGGTTTTATGGATATTATGATGCGTCCATTGTGGGGCTCTATAGATCAGAGCAGACACTGTGTTTGCACAGGAATTACCATTGCCATATGGTCATGCATTATACACTATAAAGCAAATTAACCCATAAACAGGGAAAATATTTCTGAAACAAATTTGTGCTTATTATGCAAATAATGTGTGTTACTGTTTATACAACTCATATGTACATTTGTTTATTCTACTGAAGCAATTAGTTGTGTGGTCCCTGCAATGAGTCTGTTTCGAAATAATCTGTGGGTCATTAAGATTAAGGGCTCTATTTTCGGCTGGCGTTAAGGCGGCACTAGTTTCAAAAGTATGTTTGTTTGCAATTTCGTCATGTAAAAACTGGTGCACTGGCATTTTGCAGCCCCAACGCCAGGTTTGGCAATTTACCTGTCTAACATCAGTACACTAATTTCAGGCAGCGCTGGTAGGGATTATTAAGACCAACCAAAAACTGTTTTTAGTGGTAACGCAGTTGTTTATGTCATGAATTTTGACAGCGGAAACCCAGCCTATCCAGACGAGACGCACAGTGCCCATATGCGCATTAAACAAGAGTAGCCTAATGTGCTTTTGGTGCCTGTATAAATTGTATTTAAAAACATAAAAAAGTTATGTTTTTTTCCATTTTGTTTTATTTATTTGTTTGTTATTTGTTATATTTATCCCCTCCTCTCAATTAAGGCTTTTTTTGTCATGCCCAATGCAATCGCAAAGTAGTCAATACTCTTGATAAAGGGTTTGGCTCTTGAGACTGCCTGGAAATAAGTCTTAATCACCAAAGCTGTATTAAAACATAACATTTGAGAGGACTAAAACAGTGATCTGACGTTCCCTTTTTATCTATGCATTGTAAGCACGCCCACATTATTTTATACATGCAGGTCCCATTATGGACATGCGTAAAACCCTCGCTATGATTTAGGCTACGTGTCCATGCCCATCATGAAATGTGACATGAGAACCTCCGTGAATACTGTTGAACCTCATATTTAGAAGTTATCTGTAACAATTACTTATTTTCCATTTCAAAAGTTCAAAACCCAAGCCCTTCCTTAGGCCTACCATAACGAAGGCTGGTTCAAAAGCAATCCGTGTCTTTTTTAGGCTGCCGATTTTATGATATCGTTACATTTTACATTTGTAATTGTTTAAAAAACAAACATATTGCTTGTTTTTCGTTTAATTTTATTACAACCAATCTTCTTACACCATGCCCAAACCGCGCGTCCGTGTGTGCCATCATGCGCAAATAGATTTTGTCCCCCCACAACAAACGCGATCACCACACGCAGGTTGAAATATCGAAACGAACTCTGAACCAATTGTATTACTTTGGGTATAGGTTGAAAAGCATTATAAACATTTATGCAATTTAGCTAGCTAGCTTGCAGTTGCTAGCTAATTTGTCCTATTTAGCTAGCTAAGTTGCTGTTGCTAGATCATTTGTCCTGGGATATAAACATTGAGTTGTTATTTTAACTGAAATGCACAAGGTCCTCTACTCCGACAATTAATCCACACATTAAACGGTCAACAGAATCCTTTCTAGTCATCTCCTCCTTCTAGGCTTTTTCTTCTTTGGACTTTATACATGGCGATTGGCAACTAACTACTAACTAACTTTCATAATAAGGTGTATTACCAAAACTGACCTCAGTTCATCTTTCAATCACCCATGTAGGTATAACCAATGAGAAGATGGCATGTGGGTATGTGCTTCTAAAAGCCAACTAGGAGGTGGAAGAGGCAGGACTTGCATTGCATTCTGCGTTACAAATAGAAGCAACTTCTATTTTAGCGCCTGGCAACGCAGTTGCTTGTTGGCGTGTGTGAGCAGTGTGGGTGCAATGATTGAATAACATGTATGTGTACATTGTGTACAGATCTGCAAGATGGTTCTGATTATCTTCATAAAACATAGGCCTATTTGGGAGCAGTGTAACGGTGAGTGGACATTCTCACTTTCTATCTATATGGAATCTTTGTCCATCTACTGTGAAAAGTTTGGATTTGCATACAACCCTCCATAGTCTGCGTTGTTTAAATATTATATGCCCATGGGGAGAAATGATGGTGCCTGTAAGTGTGACATAGCCTATTTAAAACAAGTTTTTTTTAAATTCTTTTTAATTTTTAGACCTCATCAATAATGAATTTCATCTTGCTTATTGACAATGTTTGCCATAATGCAATTTACAGTAGGCTTAGCACCTATATCAGTGTTAATGCTATTGAAGCCATGCAATTACTTAGAACAATGTGGACTGCAAATGGGTTCAAGTTACATATTTACCAAGTTAACATATTTACCATATTATTTTGTTTCTGTAAGCCATTTAACACACTATAAAGGACTAACATTGGAATTGGAGTTGATTCGAAGGCAATACATAAAATACTGTAAACACACAACTTGAAACAAACACATACAGTGCCTTCAAAAAGTATTCAGACCCCTTAACTTTTCCACATTTTGTTACATTACAGCCTTATTCAAAAATGTATTAAAACACATTATTTCAGCAATCTACACACAATACCCCATAATGACAAAGCCAAAACAGGTTTTTAGAAATGTTAGCAAATTTATTAAAAATAAAACACAGAAATATCTTATTTACATAAGTAATCACACCCTTTGCTTTGCGGTCAGGTGCATCCTTTTTCCATTGATTATCCTTGAGTTGTAGAAACATCTCGATTGGAGTCTACCTGTGGTATATTTAATTGATTGAACATGATTTGAAAAGGCACACACCTGTATATATAAGGTCCCACAGTTGACAATGCATGCCAGAGCAAAAAACAATCCATGAGTTCAAATGAATTGTCCGAGACAGGTTTGTGTCGAGGCACTGATCTGGGGAAGGGTACCAAAACATTTCTACAGCATTGAAGGTCCCCAAGAACACATTGGCCTCCATCGTTCTTAAATGGAAGAAGTATGGAACCACCAAGACCCTTTCTAGAGCTGGCTGCCCGGCCAAACTGAGAAATGGGGGAAAAAGGTCAAGGGGTCTGAATACTTTCCGAAGACACTGTATTTCACCATGGAGCACATTCTGATTGGTCAGTGAGGGGCCAAGCCTCGACACACCTACTACTTGTTTATCCATCAAAACCTAGCTCTTTCGCGCCAACGCCAACAAGTGCGCCGATAATTGTGAAAGTGAAAATAGCTAAAATATTTATTACACACCCCTGAACCTATAGTGCTACTGCCTGCGTTTAGATACCATTTTGTTATGTTTGTTACAATACAGCGTTTAGTCTGACTGACCACTCCTGCCCACAGCATGGAGAATGCAGACCGCGACTTAGTGATCTCTGCCGGTGCCCGCAGGTCCCACGGGAATGCCGCTCTCTATGCCATGTATTTGCATTGTGAGCAGTGTGACTGTGGCATATTTCCTTTTCATTGGTTGGTTGGGATGAATTCATCATTTTGTGATTGGGCCACCCTAGAATCCAATGCAATACACACCAGGGCTGTGTCCCAAATGACACCCTATTCCCCACATATTGCATCCTATGGGTCCTTGTCAAAAGCAAATGCACAAACACTGTCTTTCTCTGTTACCCTTCGCTGCCAAAGATGTGTCTGTCATCTATACCGAACATGTGGCCCCCTTACATTTCTCCACACAGCCACTCCACAATTACAAGTTAATGAGATACTGTTTAATTGCCAATTGTCCATTTACTTACATGCCCTCCTTCATTAGAAGATCACAGTGACTGCACAGCGGTGTGCCAGTCACTGAAAGGTTAATTGCAATGGACTGATAAATCGGACCTGACTTATTGATTCACAACCTTCTGCTGCTGCTCTCCGTCTCTCCGAGTTAGTTTTTGCTCTCTGAATATTTAATCGGTTTTACTCAAGTTTCTGTTTAAGTTGGTTTAAAAGTTGTTTTTACAGTGCAAAAGGTTCACTTTCAAGGGGGAAAAAGAGAGGGAAGGGAAATGTAATTATATAGAACAAAATCTGAATCTCAATACTCACTTCTAAATGGAAATGAACAGAACTCTTATATTTTTATTTATTTTTGATTTCACCTTTATTTAACCACGTAGGCCAGTTGAGAACAAGTTCTCATTTACAACTGCAACCTGGCCAAGATAAAGCAACGCAGTGCGACAAAAAACAACGTCACAGAGTTACACATGGGTGAACAAAAGTACAGTCAATAACGCAATAGTAAAATCTATATACAGTGTGTGCAAATGGAGAAAGGAGTTAAGGCAATAAATAGGCCATAGTAGCGGAGTAATTACAATTTAGCAAATTAACAATGAAGTAATAGATGTGCAGATGATGATGTGCAAGTAGAAATACGTGTGTGCAAAAGAGCAAAAAAAGTAAATAAAAACAATATGGGGATGAGGTAGGTAGTTGGATGGGCTATTTACAGATGGGCTGTGTACAGCTGCAGCGATCGGTAAGCTGCTCAGAAAGCTGATGCTTAAAGTTAGTGAGGGAGATATGTCTCCAACTTCAGCGATTTTTGCAATTTGTTCCAGTCCTTGGCTGCAGAGAACTGGAAGGAAAGGAGGCCAAAGGAGGAGTTGGCTTTGGGGATGACCAGTGAGATATACCTGTTGGAGCGCGTGCCACAGGTGGGTGTTGCTATGGTGACCAGTGAGCTGAGATAAGGCGTAGCTTTACCTAGCAAAGACTTATAGATGACCTGGCGCCAGTGTGTTTGGCGACAAATATGTAGCTAGGGCCAGCTGACGAGAGCGTACAGGTCGCAGTGGTGGGTGGTATATGGGGCTTTGGTGACAAAACGGATGGCACTGTGATAGACTGCATCCAGTTGGCTGAGTAGAGTGTTGGAGGCTATTTTGTAAATGACATCGCCGAAGTCGAGGATCGGTAGGATAGTCCGTTTTACGAGGGTATGTTTAGCAGCATGAGTGAATGGGGCTTTGTTTGTGAAATAGGAAGCCGATTCTAGATGTAATTTTAGATTGGAGATGCTTAACCTCTAGCGTCGAGCAATCCCGTATCCGGGAGCGTAATCATAGCCTCAAGCTCATTACCATAACGCAACGTTTCCTATTCATGAAAATCGCAAATTAAATGAAATAAATATATTCAAACACAAGCTTAGCCTTTTGTAACAACACTGTCATCTCAGATTTTCAAAATATGCTTTTCAACCAAAGCTACACAAGCATTTGTGTAAGAGTATTGATAGCCTAGCATAGCATTAAGCCTAGCATTCAGCAGGCAACATTTTGACAAAAACAAGAAAAGCATTCAAATAAAATCATTTACCTTTGAAGAACTTCGGATGTTTTCAATGACGAGACTCTTAGATAGATAGCAAATGTTCATTTTTTCCAAAAATATTATTTGTGTAGACGAAATAGCTCCGTTTTGTTCATCACGTTTGGCCAAGAAAAACACCGGAAAATGCAGTCACTTATAACGCCAAACTTTTTTCCAAATTAGCTCCATAATATCGACAGAAACATGGCGAACGTTGTTTAGAATCAATCCTCAAGGTGTTTTTCACATATCTATTCGATAATCTATCAGTGGTGGCAGTTGGCTTCTCATCAGAAGAAAACGGAAAAATACTGCAGCTGGAGATTACGCAATAATTGCAACGGAGGACACCAAGCGACCACCTGGTAGATGTAGTCTCTTATGGTCAATCTTCCAATGATATGCCTACAAATACGTCACAATGCTGTAGACACCTTGGGGAAAACGTGGAAAACATAAGCTGACTCCTAGCTCCTTCACAGCCATATAAGGAGTCATTGGCATGAGGCGGTTTCAAAAAATGCGGCACTGGGTTATCTGGGTTTCGCCTGTAACATCAGTTCTGTGGCACTCACAGACAATATCTTTGCAGTTTTGGAAACGTCACGGTGTTTTCTTTCCAAAGCTGTCAATTATATGCATAGTCGAGCATCTTTTCGTGACAAAATATCTTGTTTAAAACGGGAACGTTTTTCATCCAAAAATTAAAAGAGCGCCCCCTATATCCAACTAGTTAATATGAATCTGGAAGGAGGGTTTACAGTCTAGCCAGACACCTAGGTATTTGTAGTTGTCCACACATTCTAAGTCAAAAAACCTTCCGGAGTAGTGATGCTAGTCAGGTGGGCTGGTGTGGGCAGCGATCGGTTGAAGAGCATGCATTTACTTTTACTATCATTTAAGAGCAGTTGGAGGCCACGGAATGAGTATTGTATGGTTTAGAAGCTCGTTTGGTGGTTTGATAACACAGTGTCCAAAGGAGGGCCAGATGTATACAGAATTTTGTCGTCTGCATAGAGGTGGGTCAAGGAATCACCCGCAGCAAGAGTGACATCATTGATATATACAAAGAAAACAGAGTCGGCCCTATAATTGAAACCTGTTGTACCCCCATAGACTGGCAGAGGTCCGGACAACAGGCCATCTGATTTGACACACTGAAATCTATCTGAGAAGTAGTTGGTGAACCAGGCGAGGCAGTCATTTGAGAAACCAAGGCTGCTGAGTCTGCCGATAAGAATATGGTGATTGACAGAGTCGAAAGCCTTGGCCAGGTCAATGAAGACGGCTGCACAGTACTGTCTTTTATCAATGGCGGTTATGATATCGTTTAGTACCTTGAGCGTGGCTGAGGTGCACCTGTGACCAGCTCGGAAACCGGATTGCACAGCAGAGAAGGTACGGTGGGATTTGGAATGGTCAGTTATCTGTTTGTTAACTTGGCTTTCGAAGACTTTAGAAAGGCAGGGCAGGGTGGATATAGGTCTGTAACAGTTTGGGTCTAGAGTGTCACCCTAGCAGAGACTTGTAGTTGACCTGGAGCCAGTGTGTTTGGCGACGAGTATGAAGTGAAGGCCATCCAACGAGAGCGTACAGGTCGCAGTGGTGGGTAGTATATGGGGCTTTGGTGACAAAACGGATGGCACTGTGATAGGCTGCATCTATATGTTACAGCACTTTGCTTTGATTTATAAATATGTTGTAAGGGTAACAAATTATCTGTTCCTGTCTTCAGAACTTTTTAATAGGCTAGATGGGCTATATGGCCTACTACGGTACAGGTAGAATGTGATAGTCTGTCTATAACCAGCCTGAGTAGGCCTATAACTCCATTCCTATTCTATTCAGAGTATAGAGAAATTAATCAAACTGGAAATGAGCTATTATCAGGCTTGTTTAATGCGATGTTTGTCTGGTGAATTTGGTAAAGTCAACCCGCACTCTGCCCCGCCCCACACACTCAGCCAGTATGGAGCCGCTATAGAGTTGTGAGCATACTGCATACTTTTTACTAAACAGAACTTGCTAAATAGAACGCGATGATGAGTAAATAGTATGCTAGTATGGGTATTTGGAGAAATAAGATGCCCCATATTCGACATGTGCAACATGTGCATTTCCATTTGAATGTGGGAGGCTTCTTGATTCTGATACAAATACAGAGAACAACCTTGGAATTAATATAAATTTCGAAGACTACTTAGTGCTCGACAATCAGGTAAATTTGCAAGTGGCACACCAGGCCAGTGCCAATTAAAAGCTACTGTCTCGAATGAAAACAATACTGGCCCGGGTCAAGATCTGACTGGAAAGCGAATTACACATTCATAGTTTAAATAGCAGGTGATAATATCTAATTTTGCAGGCTGAGCAAGTAGCCTATGCAGGATTCAACAGATTAGCGCAACACCCTTCAATTGAAACGGCGGGAAACCAACAAAATCGAAACAGCGGGAAACCAACTAAATCGGCTACATCTCTCACAAAAAAACAAATCAGAAATCACAGGATAATATTAGAGAACCATAACTTCAATATTTTTCAAGTACCAAATAGCCAAGAGGAAATGTCAGATTTTCAAGGTAGGCTATTCCATGATGACTGAATTGCGCATTGCAAATATTCAACCAAGACATTGAACTTTTTAACCATTTACCCATTCTTGCCTTTGTCTTGACTTGCCTTGATGTTCCAAGATAGTGTAGCAGTAGGACATGTGTGTTTGTCTTTGTCTTATCCAGTGTTGTATCCCGTGTAAATAGGCAGTCTTTTTCATTTGTATCTTAATCTCACTTTCTATCTACGAACTAAATATTGTGGTACGGTTCTGCTATTTTTATTCCTTATAACTGGAACTTCCATCAGGAGATAGCCAGCTAACTAGCTACCAGTCTTTGTTAGCCATGGCTAGCGGTTTTCACCTTTTTCTCAGTCACCAGCCAGCCTTAACTCGGACAACACCTGCCAGTCTGCACAGCGCGACATCAACCCAGAGCATATCGGACTGCTTCTCTTACCACATCAATGGATTCCTGCCTCTGTCCCGAAGCAAGCACCAGCTAGCATTGAGCTAGCCTCGAGCTAGGCCCATATACCAGCTAATTCTAGGGCTACAATACCTCCTTTGCCAATTGGCCTGGACCCTTTATTGTCGACTTGGAGCCCCGCCGATCCATCACGACTGGACTGCCGATGTGATCTCAACAGGCTATTCTGTTACGATATCTCCGAAGAACCGGCCCGCTAGCTTTTCTGAACACTGTGTCCCCTGCTCGCCTAGCGTAGTAGTGACTACCGAACGGCACCCTGTCTCACCTATTGCTGCTCTTTTGACCCTACGATCACTCGGCTACACAGCTGATGCCCCCCGGACTGTTTCAATAACATGGTACCTCATTTTTGTTTACCCGTCTCCCCCAGCCTCGAACTCCGGTCCTATATGTACCTAACTGACCCCCTCTGCCCATTCATCACCATTTACCCGTTGTTGTCTTAGCTCTCCTGATCAACATCTGTGATTGCTTTATGCCTCTCTCTAATGTCAATATGCCTTGTCTACTGCTGTCCTGGCTGGTTCTTATTGTTTATTTCACTGTAGAACCCTCAGTCCCGCTCAAAATGCCTTAGATGGCTCTTTTGTCCCACCCTACACACATGGTGGAGGCTTAACTGGTGCCTCCAGATACGAAACCTCTCTCATCGTCACTCAACGCTTAGGTTTACCTCCACTGTACTCACATCCTACCATACCATTGTCGGTACATTATGCCCTGAATCTATTCTACCACACCCAGAAATCTACTCCTTTTATTCTCTGTCCCCACTGCACTAGAAAACCAGTTCTTAGAGCCTTTAGCCATACCCTTATCCTACTCCTCTGTTCCTCTGGTGATGTAGAGGTGCTATCATTTGTTGACTTCTGTAACCGTAAAAGCCTTGGCTTCATGCATGTTAACATCAGAAGCCTCCTCCCTAAGTTTGATTTAGTCACTGCTTTAGCACACTCAGCCAACCCTGATTTCCTAGCCGTCTCTGAATCTTGGTTTAGGAAGGCCACCAAAATTTTGAAATTTCCATCCCAACCTACAACATTTTCCACCAAGATAGAACTGCCAAAGGGGGTGGAGTTGCAATCTACTGCAGAGAGTTCTGTCATGCTATCCAGGTCTGTGCCCAAACAGTTCAAGCTTCTTCTTTTAAAATCCATCTTTCCAGAAATAAGTCTCTCACTGTTGCCGCTTGTTATAGACCCCCTCAGCCCCCAGCTGTGCCCTGGACACAATATGTGAATTAATTTGACCCCTTTTATCGTCAGAGTTCGTTCTGTCAGGTGACCTATTCTGGGATATGCTTAACACCCCAGCAGTCATACAATCTAAGCTAGATGCCCTCAATCTTACACAAATTATCAGGGAACCTACCAGGTACAACCCTTAATCCGTAAACACAGGCACCCTCATATATATCATCCTGACCAACCGGCTTTCTAAATACACCTCTGCTGTCTTCAACCAGGATCTCAGCGATAACTGCCTCAGTGACTGCGTCCATAATGGGTCCACGGTCAAACAACCACCCCCCATCACTGTCAAACGCTCCCTAAAACACTTCAGCGAGCAGGCCTTTCTAATCGACCTGGCCAAGGTATCCTGGAAGGATATTGACCTCATTCCGTCAGTAGGGGATGCCTACTGTTCTTTAAAAGTGCTTTTCTCACCATCTGACCAGCGCAAAAACATCCTGTGGCATACTGCATTAGCATCGAATAGCCCCCGCGATGTGCAACTTTTCAGGGAAGTTATGAACCAATATACACAGGCAATTAGGAAAGCAAAGGCTAGCTTTTTCAAACAGAAATTTGCATCCTGTCGCACAAACGCAAAAAAGTTCTGGGACACTGTAAAGTCCATGGAGATTAAGAGCACCTCCTCCCAGCTGCCCACTGCACTGAGGCTAGGAAACACTGTCACCACCGATAAATCTACGGTAATCGAGAATTTCAACAAGCATTTTTCTACGGCTGGCCATGTTTTCCACCTGGCTACCCCTACCCCGGTTAACAGCTCTGCACCCCCCCACAGCAACTTGCCGAAGCCTCCCCCATTTCTTCTTCACCCAAATTCAGATAGCTGATGTTTTGAAAGAGCTGCAAAATCTGGACCCCTACAAATCAGCTGGGCCAGACAAACTTGTCCCTCTCTTTCTAAAATAATCTGTCGCAATTGTTGCAACCCCTATTACTAGCCTGTTCAACCTCTCTTTCGTATTGTCCGAGATCCCTAAAGATTGGAAAGCTGCCGCGGTCATCCCCCTCTTCAAAGTGGGAGACATTCTAGACCCAAACTGTTACAGAGCTTTATCTATCCTACCCTGCCTTGCTAAAGTCAATTTCACTGTTCATCCCCAAAGCCAACTCCTCCTTTGGCTGCCTTTTTTTCCAGTTCTCTGCTGCCAATGACTGGAACAAATTGCAAAAATCACTGAAGCTGGAGTCTTATATCTCCCTCACTAACTGTAAGCATCTGCTGTCAGGGCAGCTTACCGATCATTGCAGCTGTACACAGCCCATGTAAATAGCCTACCCAACTACCTCATCCCCATATTGTTTTTTTTCTTCTCCTTTGCACCCCAGTATCTTTACTTGCACATTCATCTTCTGCACATCTATCACTCCAGTGTTTTAATTGCTAAATTGTAATTATTTTGCCACTATGGTCTATTTATTGCCTTAACTCCCTAATCTTACTACATTTGCACTCACTGTATGTAGATTTTTATTTTGTGTTATTGACTACGTTTGTTTATCCCATGTGTAACTCTGTGTTGTTTGTGTCGCACTGCTTTGCTTTATCTTGGCCAGCTCACAGTTGTAAATGAGAACTTGTTCTCAACTGGCCTACCTGGTTAAATAAAGGTGAAATAAATAAAAAATACAATAATTTTCTGGTAGATATCCTTAATTTGGAACATCTTTCCTACTCTTACCGCTGTAGGTCTTCAGTAAACTGCTCGAAGCGACAATCAGCTATTTGAGAGCTGCTCACTCTCTGCCGAAATATTATTTATAGGCTATACAGTTGAAGTCGGAAGTTTACATACACAAATTTTACAACTACTCCACAGATTTCTTGTTAACAAACTATAGTTTTGGCAAGTTGGTAAGGACATCTACTTTGTGCGTGACACAAGTATTTTTTCCATTCATTTTTTATTTCACTTATAAGTCACTGTGTCACAATTCCAGTGGGTCAGAAGTTTACATACACTAAGTTGACTGTGCCTTTAAACAGCTTGGAAAAAATTCCAGTAAACGATGTAATGGCTCTAGAAGCTTCTGATAGGCTTATTGACATAATTTGAGTCAATTGGAGGTGTACCTGTGGATGTATTTCAAGGCCTACTTTCAAACTCAGTGCCTCCTTGCTTGACATCATGGGAAAATCAAAAGAAATCAGCCAAGACCTCAGAAAGAAAATTGTAGACCTCCACAAGTCTGGTCATCCTTGGTAGCAATTTCCGAACACCTGAAGGTACCACGTTAATCTGTACAAACAATAGTACTCAAGTACAAACATCATGGGACCACGCAGCCATCATACCGCTCAGAAAGGAGCTGCGTTCTGTCTTCTAGAGATTAACATATTTTGGTGCGAAAAGTGCAAATCAATCCCAGAACAACAGCAGAAGACCCTGTGAAGATGCTGGATGAAACAAGTACAAAAGTATCTATATCCACAGTAAAACGAGTGTTATATCGACATAACCTGAAAGGCCGCTCAGCAAGGAAGAAGCCATTGCTCCAAAACCGCCATAAAAAAGCCAGACTATGGTTTGCAACTGCACATAGGGACAAAGATCATACTTTTTGGAGAAATGTCCTCTGATCTGAAGAAACAAAATTAGAACTGTTGACCATCGTTATGTTTGGAGGAAAATGGGGGAGGCTTGCAAGCCGAAGAACACCATCCCAACCGTGAAGCACGGGGGTGGCAGCATCATGTTGTGTGGGTGCTTTGCTGCAGGAGGGACTGATGCACTTCACAAAATAGATGGCATCATGAGTAAGAAATGTATGCGGATATATTGAAGCAACATCTGAAGACATCAGTCAGGAAGTTAAAGCTTGGTCGCAAATGGGTCTTCCAAATGGACAATGACCCCAAGCATACTTCCAAAGTTGTGTCAAAATGGTTGAAGGACAACAAAGTCAAGGTATTGGAGTGGCCATCACAAAGCCCTGACCTCAATCCCTTAGAAAATGTGTGGGCAGTTAAATGAAATAGCCTAGTGGGCCACTGACGGGGATGATCGCCTGGCCCAGAGGGATTCGAAAACCTCCCCAGGCCAGCGGGTAAGTCAATGTAAGTCAGCCATGTAAGTCAAGCCCTGCTACCATGTGCCAACTACAAAATAAAGGAAGAGCAAGGATTGCTTTAGTCAGTAGATTTTTTTTAAGCATAGATACATAGTAGTGACTCCCCCTCACTACTCAGTGAAGCATATATCCTCAATTGCCAATGTTAACTTGTAACTTGTGGAGTCATTTTTCACAACTACAACAGTATCCTTAGTTGAATGGAAAATGCATGTGTTTTCAATCATACACCCTAATAATGTAAGTATGTCATGATGACTCAACAAGATAGGGAGTATATCTTTTCAATATGTGAATGGGACACATATTTCAAGGCCTTATTTTATAAGTGCTATCCCCAGAGGGAATCAGACATAAAATGTAAAACAAAAGGTAAAGTTAAGATTTTACAAAGTTAACAACGTAAGAAGACAATATCAAGGTTCAGTAAACAGGAGTAGAGAAATACATTTTTTCTCGTTTTTATTCCCTGCTGAAATAACAGGTGCAAATGGCACAGGTGCAAACACTTTGTGACAAACCTTTTCTCTAACAGGCCCATCAAGAGGTATATTTTGTGCTGAGTGAACAAACACTGTTATTGATTTTCCCTAATTTTATAATTCATTACAATCCAGTCTGATATTTGATCCAATAGCATACTGTTATTGCTTAGGTCTTTGTGAGATAAAATCACAACCTGGGAGTTTGAGTTAACAAAACCCATTTGTTCCCATAGGATTAGCATTTTCTTCTTACTGAATTACCATCCTCATAAGGGTTGTCTACAAAGCAGAAAAAAACATGTCCAGTATGACCCAAAACAGACCAATACAAGAAAAAACACAAACAAAATGTCTGACTAAAATAAACTACATTTCAGAAGGGTGGCGGTTTGATCAGACACAGTTTCACACTGTCTTTGTCTCTAAGAGGCTTCTTTAATAACGTGGTTGACATGGAGACCCGCAAGATCTGACGCCAAACATGGATGTGGGGCCTCCACAGAGAAGCGCAGAACTCTTGATATAAATAGTATGTTGCATGTTAATGTGATGGCCCTCCTGATGCGGAGGGTGTAATGACTGTGAAATGCATCTGAAAGCCAGGGCCATTTTGCCTTGCCGCTTGATATAACAGCTTAATGATACATCCTGACTCCCAGACAACAAGCGCCGAAGGAGCGGGGTGGTCAGGCCACAGCTGCCGAGATCCTCCCTCCCTCAAACCACCCACCACCCACCCTCACGCCAACTAGCCCCAATGAGATCTCTTTATTGATAATGGCACACACTGCCATCTCCATCTTGCCATATCTATTTTCTCTCCCCCGTTATATCTCTCTGTCTGTCTTTCCCTCTCTATACTCCTTCCTATCTCCTGGGCCCAGTTATCTATATGGATTTAGTTTATCGGATAGGATTAAATGCATAGAAATAAAATGAATAAAAAGGGAGTCCCCATTCAAGTCAATGATTCGTTCGTCATTCCAAAGACTTGAAGAAGATGGATTGGGGCTAAAGCCCTGCGTCAGACTAGCGTCCTGTCCAGGGGGTTCACTTGTACATCAACCTGCCTCACGCTAGAGAAACAGGCTCATGCCCCTATGGGCCGTTCTGGCTCAGACAAAGCTTACTTGCCAAGGCCTACTTACTTTACTTAATATGTGGACAAATATGTGACTTGTTTCAGGAAACTAGGCGTAAGTCGCGGGTCACTACTTCACAGGAGAGACATTTGAACATCAACAATTGTTTTAATCAAAATTAGTTTTGGGGCCGAAATGCCTTCTGGAACATGTGAACTTTCATGTGCCTTAATAACAAAATTGTATGCCATCTGTAAATACAAGTAAAATGGTTCAATTACAAGCCTAGTTGGTTTAGCCACAGAAAAAGTGAGCAACCTTCCCACTAGCCATGATTGGCTGAGATATTGAGTGGGCTGAACATGCCGAGAGATGAGTTCGGATTGGTCTGCCAGATAGCATGCTTCTGACTATTTGAGCTGGTCAGTATGTGTAGGTAATCCTGTCTAAAGCGTCTTTAAAAAATATATTTTGCGTAGTAGAACTGCATAAGTGTTGCTCTCTACTTTCTCGGGGAACAAGTTTTGAAATCAGAGGAATTATAGGAATTAGATGGAGATGGAGAAAACATCTGTCTAGCTAGCTACATTTTCAGATATTACACGTTTCTAATTTTGACAAAGTCATTTTCATTTCAAGTTCAAGTGTACTGTTAGTTAGCTAGCTAACGTTAGCTGGC
Source organism: Oncorhynchus mykiss (assembly GCF_013265735.2). NCBI lineage: Eukaryota > Metazoa > Chordata > Actinopteri > Salmoniformes > Salmonidae > Oncorhynchus > Oncorhynchus mykiss. The sequence goes on from NC_048571.1 coordinate 31,274,831, forward strand.
TGTCTCGCTAGCTTACGTTATGTGTATAATCTTATTATACTTATCTCAGAGCCATTTGCTTTGATAATTATAGCCTAATGTTAGCTAGCTAACATTGAACCTGGTTGGTTAGCTACCTGCAGATTCATGCAGTTGGGATTATGGTTCATTGTTTACCGAGCTAGCTAGCTCCATGTCTTAACAAAAGACTCCACTATGCAAGTAACCATTTCAAATCAAATCAAATCAAATTGTATTTGTCACATACACATGATTAGCAGATATTAATTTGAGTGTAGCGAAATGCTTGTGCTTCTAGTTCCGACAATGCAGTAATAACCAACAAGTAATCTAGCTAACAATTCCAAAACTACTACCTTATAGACACAAGTGTAAGGGGATAAAGAATATGTACATAAAGATATATGAATGAGTGATGGTACAGAGCGGCATAGGCAAGATACAGTAGATGGTATTGAGTGCAGTATATACATATGAGATGAGTATGTAAACAAAGTGGCATAGTTAAAGTGGCTAGTGATACATGTATTACATAAAGATGCAGTAGATGATATAGAGTACAGTATAAACATATACATATGAGATGAATAATGTAGGGTATGTAAACATTATATTAGGTAGCATTGTTTAAAGTGGCTAGTGATATATTTTACATCATTTCCCATCAATTCCCATTATTAAAGTGGCTGGAGTTGAGTCAGTGTGTTAGCAGCAGCCACTCAATGTTAGTGGTGGCTGTTTAACAGTCTGATGGCCTTGAGATAGAAGCTGTTTTTCAGTCTCTCGGTCCCAGCTTTGATGCACGTGGACTGACCTCGCCTTCTGGATGATAGCGAGGTGAACAGGCAGTGGCTCGGGTGGTTGTTGTCCTTGATGATCTTTATGGCATTCCTGTGACATCGGGTGGTGTAGGTGTCCTGGAGGGCAGGTAGTTTGCCCCCTGTGATGCGTTGTGCAGACCTCACTACCCTCTGGAGAGCCTTACGGTTGTGGGGGGAGCAGTTGGTGATACAGCCCGACAGGATGCTCTCGATTGTGCATCTGTAGAAGTTTGTGAGTGCTTTTGGTGACAAGCCAAATTTCTTCAGCCTCCTGAGGTTGAAGAGGCGCTGCTGCGCCTTCTTCACAATGCTGTCTGTGTGGGTGGACCAATTCAGTTTGTCTGTGATGTGTACGCCGAGGAACTTAAAACTTACTACCCTCTCCACTACTGTTCCATCGATGTGGATAGGAGGGTGTTCCCTCTGCTGTTTCCTGAAGTCCACAATCATCTCCTTAGTTTTGTTGACGTTGAGTGTGAGGTTATTTTCCTGACACCACACTCCGAGGGCCCTCACCTCCTCCCTGTAGGCCGTCTCGTCGTTGTTGGTAATCAAGCCTACCACTGTAGTGTCGTCCGCAAACTTGATGATTGAGTTGGAGGCGTGCGTGGCCACGCAGTCGTGGGTGAACAGGGAGTACAGGAGAGGGCTCAGAACGCACCCTTGTGGGGCCCCAGTGTTGAGGATCAGTGGGGTGGAAATGTTGTTGCCTACCCTCACCACCTGGGGGCGGCCCGTCAGGAAGTCCAGTACCCAGTTGCACAGGGCGGGGTCGAGACCCAGGGCACTATGGTGTTAAATGCCGAGCTGTAGTCGATGAACAGCATTCTCACATAGGTATTCCTCTTGTCCAGATAGGTTAGGGCAGTGTGCAGTGTGGTTGAGATTGTATCGTCTGTGTAGAATGTTAATGATGTCACTGGGACAACTGTTGATAGATGTAGCTGGTAAATTTGCTCTGGTTATCTACTCCGATTTCAGAGCACTCTCATCTGAGTGTGCCAGAGGGCAGAATAACTGACACATTTACGAATGCTCAACACCTGTTGAATATGGCCGGTGTCAGTAAACGTTGGCAAAAAAACTTAAATTGTTGCCAGCAGCACAGTTTCAGTCACCAAAGCTCTGGATAACATCAAAACAGCCTACCCAGCTCTGCTAGAGCGAGTAAAATGGTCAGTGAGCTGTTCTCGCATTTGTGTCTGGAAGTAGCTAGCAAGCTAGCCAACATTAGCTCGGATCAACCCTTAAAGAGATGGTTGCAGCTAAAGTTTAAGAGGGTGTGAACGATGCTGAATGAGTGTAGAGAAAGAAGAGTTCTTCAGTAGGTACCAAAACACTCAAAGGCTTTAATCCAATATAAAAAAATAAAAATTAAAATCTTTCTACATAAAACCGAATCAATGCGGTCGGTCAAATATTGCAGTGTATACACCTTTGTTAATCTCTTGGAAAGGAATTGTTCAAATGTCAAAATTGCCATGAATACGCTATCAGTGATTCCTGTTTAATCTGGGGAAAATTGTTTCTTTTGATTAGAAGAACTGATGCCTTTTTAAAGTATTTTTAAAGACCAGTGCCTAGGATGTAGCAACAGCACTCGACTACACTCAGACACACTTAAGATAAATGTAGGGGAACTTTCAAAATCTTCTCAAGACTTTGGAAGTTCTTTGCCTGTTATCATCAGACACCCCAAGGATTTTCATTCCACTCTAATTAACACATTTGAACATCCAAATCTTACTTCCTTATACTGTGTCCGAACCCTTGAATTTAAGAATTAGACAACGAGAGACGTGTAGCAAAACTGTCAAAAGAAATTAGAGCATTTCATTTGAATATTGTGTCTGTTCTGAGAAGACTTTCTTCTTGTTTTCTTGTCTTCGCAAAAGCGTACAGTTTCAAGCAATTCATGTTGTCAGCTTTGACAAATACGGACCAATCTTAGACTTGATGACATAATGGTTCACAATCATTTGTCTGATTAACTTATCTGTCAAGAGGTTTATGTTCCATCAAGTAGTTTCATTTTACCCATCACAATGAATACAGTCCATGATAGAAAAGGCCAACAACCACATCAAGCTTATATGGGCGGATGAGACTTCGCACCACCTGGAGCAACTGACCATAATCAATACACTGTACTATAAAACAGTGGCACACCTTTCAGAAGGAACCAAAGGTCATTCAATGTCTATCGCAAAATCCCTTATTTTAATAACTGTGTGTCATATTGAGACCAAGGGCTATATTTTAACAAAGCTATCGTAATGGTAAATCTAAGTGCAGGTGGTAGCACTATAGGTTCAGGGGTGTGTCAGAACGTACTCACTGGCCAATCAGATTAAGCTCCATGGCGAAATATTTGGTTGCTTCAAGTTGTGTATTTATTTTATGTATTGCTTTGGAATCAACTGCAATTCCAGTGTTAGTCCGCCATAGTTTGTTAAATGGATTACAGCAACAAAATAACAAAATGTAGATCTATCTTTGATAAATATGTTAAATGTAGACCTACCTTTGCTCAGCAAGCACTTTGTGTCGGAGGAAACACCATACACCTGGTGACTGTCAGTGTGCATGCGCCTAGCCCGCCACAGGAGTCCCTACTGCGCGTTAGGACAAGGACATCTCAGCCGGCCAAACCCTGCCCTAACTTAGATGACACTGGGACAATTGTGCATTGCCTCATGGGTCTCCCGGTCACGGCCGGCACGGGTCTTGAACCAGCATCTGTAGAAATACAGTTTTCACTGCGATTGAGTGTCTTAGACCACTGCACCACTCGGGAGGTTCCGTCCACAAAGTTTTTAATGCTTATTAATTGCCCTGCACAAAGTCTCAAAATACTAAAATACTACACAGGACTCTTAAAGAATTTAATTTAAATGTTAATTGTATTTTTTGATCACAGAAACAATGCGGAAAATATGGAAAAAATAAATAAATAATGAAATGTTAATTATATAAAGCAGCCCCTGTAATTATCTGCCAGAGTAGCCCCAATCGGCCCGAGCCCCAAGTAATACATTTGGGCCATTTAACTCTCACCGGAATAGGCCCGAGCCCCAAGTGATACATTTGGGCCAAAAAACTCATACCAGAATCGTCCCGGGCTCAATACCTGCATCCTAGCCATAAGTAATACTGCGGAAGGGGGCCCAGACATGATGTCGGACGAGTGTGACGAAATTGCAAACTAACTTGTGTTTGACACAAACGCCGCCTTAACGCCAGCTGAAAATTGATCCCAAAGTCTATTTTTCAAATGAGCCCTGCACAATGAAAACACACAGATCAATACAAAACACAATAACAATACTAAATAACAAGACTTGATCATAAAAAACTAGCACAATCTTCACAATCTTCCACCACTAATGCTCCAAGTTCCCTAAAGGGTACCAGGCCTTCAAGCCTGAGCCTCCTTTGCAACATATTCCACGTCTTTGGAGCATAAAAACTAAAAGCGTCTCTCCCTAAATCAGAAGCCACCCTTGGAATACCTCTAGCACTGTCCAATCTTGTGTTCTTGTACTGTATTTTATTGTTTTGACCGTGTGTGTGTGTTTTCATCTCAGTCACTCTTGTATTTTAAATTAATAGTTAATGCAAACAAAACAAAATACATGCTATTTTCCAGTGACCTTGAAATTCCTAGCCTGTTTTTAAATATACAGTGCCTTGCGAAAGTATTCGGCCCCCTTGAACTTTGCGACCTTTTGCCACGTTTCAGGCTTCAAACATAAAGATATAAAACTGTACTTTTTTGTGAAGAATCAACAACAAGTGGGACACAATCATGAAGTGGAACGACATTTATTGGATATTTCAAACTTTTTTAACAAATCAAAAACAGAAAAATTGGGTGTGCAAAATGATTCAGCCCCCTTAAGTTAATACTTTGTAGCGCCACCTTTTGCTGCGATTACAGCTGTAAGTCGCTTGGGGTATGTCTCTATCAGTTTTGCACATCGAGAGACTGAAATGTTTTCCCATTCCTCCTTGCAAAACAGCTCGAGCTCAGTGAGGTTGGATGGAGAGCATTTGTGAACAGCAGTTTTCAGTTCTTTCCACATATTCTCGATTGGATTCAGGTCTGGACTTTGACTTGGCCATTCTAACACCTGGATATGTTTATTTTTGAACCATTCCATTGTAGATTTTGCTTTATGTTTTGGATCATTGTGTTGTTGGAAGACACATCTCCGTCCCAGTCTCAGGTTTTTTGCAGACTCCATCAGGTTTCCTTCCAGAATGGTCCTGTATTTGGCTCCATCCATCTTCCCATCAATTTTAACCATCTTCCCTGTCCCTGCTGAAGAAAAGCAGGCCCAAACCATGATGCTGCCACCACCATGTTTGACAGTGGGGATGGTGTGTTCAGCTGTGTTGCTTTTACGCCAAACATAACGTTTTGCATTGTTGCCAAAAAGTTCAATTTTGGTTTCATCTGACCAGAGCACCTTCTTCCACATGTTTGGTGTGTCTCCCAGGTGGCTTGTGGCAAACTTTAAACAACACTTTTTATGGATATCTTTAAGAAATGGCTTTCTTCTTGCCACTCTTCCATAAAGGCCAGATTTGTGCAATATACGACTGACTGATTGTTGTCCTATGGACAGAGTCTCCCACCTCAGCTGTAGATCTCTGCAGTTCATCCAGAGTGATCATGGGCCTCTTGGCTGCATCTCTGATCAGTCTTCTCCTTGTATGAGCTGAAAGTTTAGAGGGACGGCCAGGTCTTGGTAGATTTGCAGTGGTCTGATACTCCTTCCATTTCAATATTATCGCTTGCACAGTGCTCCTTGGGATGTTTAAAGCTTGGGAAATATTTTTGTATCCAAATCCGGCTTTATACTTCTTCACAACAGTATCTCGGACCTGCCTGGTGTGTTCCTTGTTCTTCATGATGCTCTCTGCGCTTTTAACGGACCTCTGAGACTATCACAGTGCAGGTGCATTTATACGGAGACTTGATTACACACAGGTGGATTGTATTTATCATCATTAGTCATTTAGGTCAACATTGGATCATTCAGAGATCCTCACTGAACTTCTGGAGAGAGTTTGCTGCACTGAAAGTAAAGGGGCTGAATAATTTTGCACGCCCAATTATTCAGTTTTTGATTTTGTTAAAAAAGTTTGAAATATCCAATAAATGTCGTTCCACTTCATGATTGTGTCCCACTTGTTGTTGATTCTTCACAAAAAAATACAGTTTTATATCTTTATGTTTGAAGCCTGAAATGTGGCAAAAGGTCGCAAAGTTCAAGGGGGCCGAATACTTTCGCAAGGCACTGTTTGTACAGGACCAGTCAAAAGTTTGGACACACCTTTATTTTGACTATTTTCTACATTGTAGAATAATAGTGAAGACATCAAAACTATGAAATAACACATATGGAATCATGTAGTAACCAAAAAATATATTTTAGATTTTAGATTCCTCAAAGTAGTCTCCCTTTGACTTGATGAAAGCTTTGCACACTCTTGGCATTCTCTCAACAAGCTTCATGAGGAATGCCTTTCCAACAGTCTTGAAGGAGTTCCCACATATGCTGAGCACTTGTTGGTTGCTTTTCCTTCACTCTTTGGTCCAACTCATCATCAACCATCTCAATTGGATTGAGGTCGGGTGATTGTGGAGGCCAGGTCATCTGATGAAGCACTCCATCACTCTCCTTGGTCAAATAGCCCTAACACAACCTGGAGGTGTGTTTTGGGACATTGTCCTGTTGAAAAATAAATGATAGTGCCACTAAGTGCAAAACAGATGGGATGGTGTATCGCTGCAAAATGCTGTCGTAGCCATGCTGGTTAAGTGTGCCTCGAATTCTAAGTAAATCACGACACTGTCACCGTCAACATTTTTGAGAATGACACAAATATTAACTTTCACAAAGTCTGCTGCCTCAATTTGTATGATAGCAATTTGCATATACTCCAGAATGTTATGAAGAGTGATCAGATGAATTGCAATTAATTGCAAAGTCCCTCTTTGCCATGCAAATTAACTGAATCCCAAAAAACATTTCCACTGCATTTCAGCCCTGCCACAAAAGGACCAGCTGACATCATGTCAGTGATTCTCTCGTTAACACAGGTGTGAGTGTTGACGAGGAGACGGCTGGAGATCATTCTGTCATGCTAATTGAGTTCGAATAACAGATTGGAAGCTTCAAAAGGAGGGTGGTGCTTGGAATATTTGTTACTCCTCTGTCAGCCATGGTTACCTGCAAGGAAACACGTGCCGTCATTGCTTTGCACAAAAAGGGCTTCACAGGCAAGAATATTGCTGCCATTAAGATTGCACCTAAATCAACCATTTCTCTGATCATCAAGAACTTCAAGGAGAGCGGTTCAATTGTTGTGAAGAAGGCTTTGGGGTGCCCAAGAAAGTCCAGCAAGCGCCAGGACCATCTCCTAAAGTTGATTCAGCTGCGGGATCGGGGTACCACCAGTACAGAGCTTGCTCAGGAATGGCAGCAGGCAGGTGTGAGTGCATCTGAACTTACAGTGAGGCAAAGACTTTTGGAGGATGGCCTGGTGTCAAGAAGGGCAGCAAAGAAGCCACTTCTCTCCAGGAAAAACATCAGGGACAGACTGATATTCTGCAAAAAGTACAGGGATTGGACTGCTGAGGACTGGAGTAAAGTCATTTTCTCTGATGAATCCCCTTTCCAATTGTTTGGGGCATCCGGAAAAAAGCTTGTCCGGAGAAGACAAGGTGAGCGCTACCATCAGTCCTGTGTCATGCCAACAGTAAAGCATCCTGAGACCATTCATGTTTGGGGTTGCTTCTCAGCCAAGGGAGTGAGCTCACTCACAATTTTGCCTAAGAACACAGCCATGAATAAAGAATGGTACCAACACATCCTACAAGAGCAACTTCTCCCAACCATCCAGGAACAGTTTGGTGACAAACAAATGCCTTTTCCAGCATGATGGAGCACCTTGCCATGAACAAAACCTCGATATTTTGGGACCATGGCCAGGAAACTCCACAGACCTTAATCCCATTGAGAACTTGTGGTCAATCTTCAAGATGCGGGTGGACAAACAAAACCCCACAAATTCTGACAGACTCCAAGCATTGATTATGCAAGAATGGGCTGCAATCAGTCAGTGGCCCAGAAGATGTGGCCCAGAAGTTAATTGACAGCATGCCAGGGAGGATTGTAGAGGTCTTGAAAAAGAATGGTCAACACTGCAAATATTGACTATTTTCATCAACTTCATGTAATTGTCAATAAAAGCCTTTGACACTTATGAAATGCTTGTAATTATACTTCAGTATTGCATAGTAACATCTGACAAAAATATCAGCAGTTGGTTAGGAGCCCGTAAAACGCTATCCATCACCTCCGGCGACAATATTATGCCATTATAGTATTGTATAGCTTTGTAATCGTGAAATTACGTACTTCTGAGGAAAATAGGCAATTTTTTCGACATATACACACACTGACTTTGAGAAGGGATTGCGTGACAATTATCTTAGCAATCGCGTGACGCGACATGACAACGTGAATGCAATTGGTCAACAGTCTGCTGGGTGGGGTGTTATACGTTACTTCATAAATTGGATTCCTATCTCGTTTCTATAATGTTTCTGGCAACGGCAGAAATGCAATGCACCCTGGACTAAAGAGGCAGACAAATAGGAAAAATGTGCTGGACTCTAAATTACACATTTCTCAAGGTAGAAATGTTGCAAAAATATGATCAATAGCTCATTCGCGAGAAGACATTCTCCTGAGTTATGACATTGGCCAGTAATGAAATCCAATGGTGGAAAAAGCACCCAATTGTCATACTTGAGTAAAAGTAAAGATAACTTAATAGAAAATGACTCAAGTGACTCCTTAAGTAGTACTTTCAAGTATTTTTTACTTAGGTACTTTACACCACTGTTGAAATCGTACATGTATGATAGATGTTTTTGCGATCTAAAAGTCGTGTTAACTAACCTCCAGACGAGCTTCAATGCCATACAATTCTCCTTCCGTGGACTCCAACTGCTCTTGAATGCAAGTAAAACTAAATGCATGCTCTTCAACCGATTGCTGCCCGCACCTGCCCGCCCGTCCAGCATCACTACTCTGGACGGTTCTGACTTAGAATATTTGGAAAACTACAAATACCTAGGTGTCTGGCAAGACTGTAAACTCTCCTTCCAGACTCACATTAAGCATCTCCGATCCAAAATTAAATCTAGAATCAGCTTCCTATTTCGCAAAAAAGCATCCATCACTCATGCTGCCAAACATACCCTCGTAAAACTGACCATCCTACCGATCCTCGATTTCGGCGATGTCATTTACAAAATAGCCTCTAACACTCTACTCAACAAACTGGATGCAGTCTATCACAGTGCCACCCGTTTTGTCACCAAAGCCCCATATACTACCCACCACTGCGACCTGTATGCTCTCGTTGGCTGGCCCTCGCTTCATACTTTTGGGGTGGCAGCATAGCCTAGTGGTAAGAGCATTGGACTAGTAACCAAAAGGTTACAAGATCAAATCCCTGAGCTGACAAGGTACAAATCTGTCGTTCTGCCCCTGAACAAGGCAGTTAACCCACTGTTCCTAGGCTGTCATTGAAAATAAGAATTTGTTCTTAACTGACTTGCCTAATTAAATAAAGGTAAAATAAAAATACTTGTCACCAAACCCGCTGGCTCCAGGTCATCTACAAGTCTTTGCATATCAGAGCAAAAACCAAGCCATTTGGATGAAGGAATTGTACGTAGAGGTCCAAGACAGGATTGTGTCGAGGCACAGATCTGCAGCATTGAAGGTCCCAAAGAACATCATTTTTAAATGAACTAAGTGTGGAAACCACCAAGACTCTTCCTAGAGCTGGCCCCCGGCCAAACTGGGAAATTGGGGGAGAAGGCCCTTGGTCAGGGAGGTGACTAAGAACACGGTGGTCACTTGACAGAGTTCCAGTTCCTCTTTAGAGATAAGAGAACCATCCAGAAGGACAACCATCTCTGCAGCATTCCACCAATTAGGCCTTAGGCCATGACAGCCTGCTTAAGAGTTTGCAAAAAGGCACCTAAAGGAGTCTCAGACCATGAGAAACAAGATTCTCTGCTCTGATGAAACTCTTTGGCCTGAATGCCAAGCGTCACGTCTGGAGGAAACCTGGCACCATCACTATGGTGAAGCACGGTGGTGGCAGCATCATGTTGTGGGGATGTTTTGCAGCGGCAGAGACTGGGAGACTAGTCAGGATCGAGGGAAAGATTAACGGAGAAAAGTACAGAGAGATCCTTGATTAAAACCTGCTCCAGGGTGCTCAGGACCTCAGACTGGGTGAAGGTTCAACTTCCAACAGGACAATGACCCTAAGCACACAGCCAAGACAAGGCAGGAGTGGCATGAGGACAAGTCCCTGAATGTCCTTGAGTTGCCCAACCAGAGCCCGGACTTGAACCCGATCGAACATCTCTGGAGGAACGTGAAAAAAGCTGTGCAGCAACGCTCCCCATCCAACCTGACAGAGCTTGAGAGAATCTGCAGAGAAGAATGGGAGGAACTCTCCAAATACAGGTGTGCCAAGCTTGTAGCGTCAGACTCGAGGCTGTAATCGCTGCCAAAGGTGCTTCAAAAGAGTACTGAGTAAACGGTATGAATACTTATGTAAATGTGATATTTAATTTCTAAAAACCTGTTTTTGATTTGTCAACATTGTGTATAGTGTGTAGATTGATGAGGAAAAAAACGATGTAATACATTTTAGAACAAGGCTGTGACGTAGCAAAATGTGGAAAAAGTCAAGGGGTCTTAATACTTTCCAAATGCACTTTATGTTACAAATAGTGGTATACGTTTTGTAGACTTTACCCTTTGCCAAAGTTTTAAATTTTTTTGTTATTTTAGAAGGAGTGCAAAGGCGAATTGAGTTATTGCACATGCTCAATTCACAGAGTAGACATTCTCTAATGGAAATATGCACGTGTACTAGAACACACCAATAGGATATTGTCTCTGCCCACCTCCTTGCTTGTTCTGCCCACTATGACTTATTTGTTCCACTTCATAAACGATGGGCTGTGTTCTTCTTGGTTTAGTTATACAACTCTTTGCTATAACTGTACCTGAATGCAACTGTCTAGCTAGCTAGCTTTATAGCTAACAAAGCTAGCAATGAGAACAACTTGTTGTTACAGTTGAAGAAATTGGGTATGTACATCTTGGCTTTTTAACTATAGATGCTTAGTGTTGTATGGATTATGATGATTCACACAGACAGACCACTTTCAAAATAATCCTTCCCACTTAGCCAGACTGATTTAGTCACAGAAGACAGCTGTGTCGATACCAGCAGCTGTATTCAGGAAAGTGCTGGAATTGAAAGCTGTAGCGACAATGTGCATGTTGTTCATGATGAAACATTAGTAAATCCAATGGATCTTTCAAATATCTGGCTAGGCAAGATTCTGTATTTTCTCCATGTCTAAATATCTTTGTGATTTCACATATTATTGATATTTATAGATTGCAAGGAACATTTATAGATTGCAAGGAACATGAAAGTTCAAGAAGGCATTTCAGAAAAAAAAGACATTTTGCCTCTCCTGTGAAGTAGTGACAGTCCATCACAGCTTTCTGTAACGGGTCACATTTGTTGGGGCAGAGAAAGGGAAGTGCCACCTTTCAAAGATTTGACCGTTTTCCAGAACTTAGCTTACAGTCAGGGTGTTTACATAGTAATCAGATTTGGCCTTTCTAATCACTGTTACTCATAGTAATAGTGATTACTATGAGTTGCCTAAAAGACTGCCAAGGCCTAAGCAGCAGCTCTCTTGTGTATAACTTCAGATAAATCAGAAGTGAATGAAGCATAGAGCCCCATGTTAGAGGTGTCATAATACCCATGAAACATTTTTTGTATTTCTTTTTCTTGTATTATTTTTTTTAAAACAGGGTCTCTGGTGGCACAGCTAGCGCTGCAGTGCCCTAGACCACTGCGCCACCCGGGAGGGTGCCGCACTGCTTTTTGACACAATGCCCACTTAACACAGAAGCACCAATGTGTCAGAGGAAACAGCGTACACCTGGCAACCATGTCAGTGTGCACTGCACCCTGCCCGTCACAGGAGTGTGCGATGGGACAAGGAAATCCCTGCCTGCCAAACCCTCCACTAACGCTGGGCCAGGTGTGACAGAGCCTGGACTCGAACCCAGAATCTCTAGTGACACAGTGCCTTAGACCACTGCGCCACTCGGGAGGCCACCCATAAAACATAGCGGACAAACAGGGAAATGGTTCCAATTGTTTTTCTATCATAAATGTTTCCCATAGGGAATTTTAGAAACACTTAAAATAAGGGCTGTATTTCATGTAGGTTTACCCTGGCATTATGAGTTGGGATTATGGTTAATTGTTTAGCTAGCTAGCTACATGTCTAAAGATTAAGAATCCACTATGCAAGTAACTATTTCAATGGAATGTTTATGATGTCACTGTGCTCTGGCTATCTACTCCGATTTCAGAGCACTTTCATTTGAGTGTGCCAGAGCGCAGAATAACTGACGAATTTAAAAACGCTCAACACCCATTGAATATGGCCAGTGTCAGTAAACGTTAGCAAAAAAAGCGTAATTAAATTGTCGACAGCAGCACAGTTGCAGTAACCAACACTCTGGATAAAATAAAAACAGCCTAACCAGCACTGCTAGTGTGTGTAATATAGTCAGTGAGCTGTTCTCTCATTTGTGTCTGGAAGTAGCTAGAATGCTAGCCAACGTTAACCAGTTAACTTGGGTGCTTAACTGCTGTTGTTAGGCCAGAACGCTCCGATGAACCCTATTCCTTGGCCAGAGTGTGCGCTCCGAGTGCGAAACGCTCTGAATTTACTAACGTAACAGCCAATCTGACAACACTGTGAATTTACGAACGCCCAGAGCACACTCTGGCACTCTAGACTAAATTCATGAACAAACCCATAGTATCAACCAGCCTTTAGTCTTGACATTTTTAGCTGTTTAGTACATGGCCTCACATGTGAATCCTTAAAGAGATGGGCGGGGCTAAATCTTAAAAGGGTGTGAACAATGCTGAATGGGTGTAGACAAAGAAGAGCTCACCAGTAGGTACCAAAACAATCAAGGGCCATTTTCTCAAAAGTGAGGTTACAAGTTTATCAACTTTCAAAGCAGAATTACTTTCCCCTTGTTCCTCAACTGTAGTGTATAATATACCATTTTCTAGCTCTGTGTCTCTACTTTTATCCAATGTTAAAAACACTATTAGTAGTTTTGCTACATAATACCGAATCAAGCCGGTCGGTCACAAATACATCTCCTGCAGGGCATGAAATGCTCTACTTTTCTTCTGAACAGGGAAGTCTCCATGAGAAGAGACATAGTTTATCGTTAGCAGCAGTAGGATTGTGGGATGTAGCGTGCGATGGATATTCACAGTGTGCTTGTCCTCTCCACTCTACAAGCTAAGGTGGACGTGGGCATGCTAAGTTCGGGTGTTAGATAGGTGTCAGGTTCCTCGGTCTGGCGTGATTGGCTGTCCTGTGTGTTGTTGAGACTGGTGGGTGTGTGTGTGTGTGTGTGTGCGTGTGTGTGTGTGTGTGTGTGTGTGTGTGTGTGTGTGTGTGTGTGTGTGTGAGTCAGGTAAGCAGCAGTGTGACGAGGCTGCTGCACGCTGTCAGCAGGCCCATGTCAGGCCAACATGCCAGTGATGGCTGTCATAGGGATACGGGGCCATGGGCAGCCAGCTGAACCAGAGGCCTCTGCTCCGTTCCACTAGAGTGCCTGAGTCTGCAGCCCTGGCCGACCCAGCCATCAATCACTCCCACCCCATCCCCGACCCACCACACACCACTGAGGCTCTGCTCTTCTGGGTGGGGGGGCATCCTCTCCCAAACAACCTCCCTCAAACAATCACAGGACTATTTTTCATTTAGTACTACTGCTGCTCCTATCAGAACCTTTTGTGGGTTCAAAGTAAATTAGACTGTTTCTCTCTCTCTCCCTGACTCTTTGTCCTCTGCCTTTGAACAGTTCCAACCCTGAGTGCTAAGAGGAGAATTCGAAGACAAGTAGCCTGATTTCTTCCCCATTTTTTTCCCTTCCCAAGTCCAATTTAAAAACTTTTCCTGCAAAGCTCATCTCTTACACCCCCACATAACCTCCTGATCAGTCTGGAAGAGCACACCGATTTTCTGGTGTGGAGTGATTACCGCGGCAAATTCTGCCAGATAATAGGAAGAGATTAGAGATCATTAAACAGAGATAACAGTGGAGGTAATTCATATTGCCCTCGTGCCCAGTGACAAGAGAGAGGCATCTTCCAAGGTATTCTCTCGTCTCTCAATCAAGACAGATATCTACCTGCCTAAGGAGAAAATTACACATTCTTTCTTTCCCTTTTTGTCCCCCGTGGTGCAACTTCATCTCCATTGTCTGTTTTTCATAGTTGTTCAGCTGAACGTGATAGACTCAGGAGTCGGATATTGATTATATGCAGGCTTGGGCTGGAGAAGTACAAAAATGACCATCTTGAGGTAGATTCAACTAGGTAAGTTCAACTAAAAGAGAGGGACACCATTTTTGCCATTATCTATATAACGGGTAATCAACAATATTTTTGTCGGAATGGATGGTCGGAGGCCTGGAACATAATTAAAATAATTTGTAAACTGCAAATTGACCACAACTAATACCCAAAATAAAATGTAGTTGAAAATAACCATAATTTCATACCTTGATTACATTGAGACTAGATGTGGGAATACTTGGGAACAAGATTTCCTAAATTAAACACGTTTTGTTTCGCCTTTTTCTTTTACCCAAAACTAAAATCCCCTAAAATCTTGCCCTGTTGCAGACCCCTGATCTATATCATTAATTCTATTAAAACTCAAACTGAGAAAGATTAGTTATCAAGTGCTAGTCTCTCAAAGAGTAAAATTACTTTCATTACGTTCTCTCATAGACAAAACAACAGAGCACCTTGAGATGTCAGTACATGCAGACATACAAACGTTTGCACCCACACACACTCTGCCGAGACCCAGCGGAGGTGTACTAGCCTGCATACTAATCCGTACAGCTGGCCCCCTGTTGAGTCCCTCTCTGTCTCTGATATATCAGGGTATCTTAACTAACGTCCGTCTACTGGCCCTTGTGACAGCCGCATAATATAAATATCCAGCCATCTGACTTGAGTAATGAGGCATAATAAATACTTCAGGATCTGGATACAGATGAAAAAACAAGAGCAAGCCAAGTGATAGAGAGTTAAACAATAACACAGTAAAAGTCTACCTCTGAGGAAATAGCGGTTTCAATTTGTTCATTTTAAATGCACTTGAATCAGTCCCCGTGAAGCACATTGATTTGAGGGGAAGGCTGCCACTGTGTTGCGGTCCCAGGGAGACAGGAGATGCACTTCTTCCCCGGCTCCGTTTGGGAGTTGGGATGGACCGCTAATCGCTTACCCACCGTGCGGCTCCTTAGGTGTAGCAGTTAAACGGTTGAAGGAGGCTGACATGCTCTCCAGATATCAGCTACGACACAGAAATATCCAGCCCATTTAAGGCTTGGCTTGTTGTGCGTGAAGAATACGTTTCCTGGCTCTTCCTAGTGCTCTTCCTCCATTCCGAGATGTCACGCTGACTTCCCCAAAGTGGAATTGGAAATGTAGGTGTTAAGGAGAAATGTAAGAAAAATGGGCAAATCCAATAAGTGAATAAAGCACTCACAACATGCACACACATACACACACAAGGAATATCATGCTCCTAAATACAAACACACAAAGTTCTGGAGGTGAATATTGTTTGAATACTCCGGATGCTTTCAGAGACTTCAAAAGTGACTGTACGTACTGTAATAGATCACTTTTTAAAGTGTAAAATTGTTAGATATTGTAGCGGCATCAACAACAGATGTGCCAAACCTTTGTGATATCTACTACATAACCCACCTTTCATACAGAGGAACACAAACACAAAATGTTCTGGAGGCAATATTGTTTGAAAACCTTTAGATGCATTTAGAGACTACACGTGGGTTTTACACGTGGGTTTTATGTATATCTTTAGCTAACTTCATCATCAGCAACAATCATCAGCAACAATGGCCTAAGTTCTGTGAGAACTTCCTATTTCAACAACTTATAAAAGTGTCATATGGGGGGGTGTTTGTGTCACCTTAGCTCTCTAGATAGCATTGACAACATTAAATAACTTTCCAGAGGGTTGTTGATTCAAATTGTAATGAATGTATCCTATTCTGCTATTTGCAAATAACTTCAACGGATGTCCATCTAGCTTTCTATTAGAGGAAGCTATCTAGCTGTATTTACTGTGTAATAGCATGACTTAGTATAAGCGAGAGGAGAGCGATAGAGAGAAAGGGGGAAGAGAGAGAGAGGGGAGAGAGAGAGGGGAGGTATAGAGAGACAGAGAGAAAGGAAGTGGTCTGTGGAACAGAAAAGCAAGCGAGAGATAGACTGAGACAGATACAATGAGAGATAGAAAGAGAGAGACTGGAGTCTGTGAGTGAAGGCTGGCCTCTGATCATAGCTGTCTGCCCGTGCTATTCCTGATTAGCATCTCCTCCTGAATATTCCATTTATTACCCGCCTTCAAGCCCCCACCAAAGCCTGCATTATGGATGACCATGGAACTGAGACTTAGTCATTCTCTAAGAGCTAGCCTTCGAGCACACCAAACCCCCTCGTCGATATTGTAGTGTCTCCCCCCTCTGTCTTGAGTTCTTTTTCTTTTTCAAGCCATGCGTGTACACAAATGTTGCTCTGTCGGGAGTGTCGGCTAGCGTTACCTACAGCTGCAGCTTTGGCAGACCTGAAATGAGGCTTAAGCTCGTGTATGAGATTAGGCTATTGATTTGTGTAACCTCAAACATAAAAGCTCTCCTTTTCAACAACTCCGCATTGTGTTGTGCATAGGCCCTTAGCAGTGGTATATTGGCCCTATTGTTTATTTATTTAACTAGGCACGTCAGTTAAGAACTTATTCTTATTTACAATGACGGCCTACCACGGACAAACCCGGATGACACTGGGCCAATTGTGCACCACCCTATGGGATTCCCAATCACAGCTGGTTGTGAAACAGCCTGTAGTCGAACCAGGGTCTGTAGTGATGCCTCTAGCACTGAAATGCTGCGCCACTCGAGAGCCCATATACCACACCACCTCAGGCCTTATTGCTTAAATATACACTGAGTGTTGAAAACATTAAGAACACCTACTCTTTCCATGGCATAGACCAGGCCTTGGTAAAGACCGGACTGGCGGCCCGACCTGATTCAGTACAGCCCGTGGAATCATGCTCAGATCACGTAAAGAATTCGCGATGGTAAAGTTTAGAAAAACGTATTTGTCATTCAAATTAAAAGCCCAATGAATGCTTGTCATTGTGGAATGATTTAACTCCCACTGTGTTACGGAGCTAGGAGTGATGGAGCTAGGAGCTACCTTCGGTGGAAGTCGTGACAATAACCCCCCCCCCCCTGACAATAAAGACAGCAGAAAAGGAAAAGGGAATCGGTGGCAGCTAGTAGACCGGTGATGACGACCGCCGAGCGCCGCCCGAACAGGAATAGGAGCCACCTTCGGTGGAAGTCGTGACAGTAAACCCCCCCCTGAGCCGCGCACCGACACCAGCCTCGAGGGCGACCCGGAAGACGAGGCACAGGGTGATCCAGATGGAGGCGATGGAAATCCCTCAGCAGTGATGGATCCAAGATGACCTCCACCGGTACCCAGCACCTCTCCTCCGGACCGAACCCCTCCCTGTCCACGAGGTACTGTAGGCCCCTCGTGGACAGGGAGGCCCCGCGTCTAGAGTCCAGAATGGAACGTACCGTGTACGCCGGGGGCCCCTCGATGTCCAGAGGGGGCGGAGGGACCTCCGGCACCTCACCTTCCTGCAGGGGACCAGCTACCACCACCCTGAGGAGAGACACATGAAACGAGGGGTTAATATGGTAGTAAGAAGGGAGCTGTAACCTATAACACACCTCGTTTATCCTCCTCAGGACTTTAAATGGCCCAACACACTGTGGCCCCACACACTGTGACCCCAGCTTCCGGCAGGGCAGGCGGAGGGGCAGGTTTCGGGTCGAGAGCCAGACCCCCATCCCCCGGTGCAAACACAGGGGCCTCACTGCGGTGGCGGTCAGCGCTCCTCTTCTGCCGCCCACAAGCTTGTTTGAGAGGTTCCTGGACGACTCTCCAGGTCTCCTTTGAGCGCTGCACCCACTCCTCCACAGCAGGAGCTTCAGTCTGGCTCTGATGCCACGGTGCCAGGACCAGCTGGTAGCCCAACACGCACTGGAAAGGTGACATGTTCGTGGAGGAGTGGTGGAGTGAGTTCTGAGCCATCACCGCCCATGGGACATACCTCGCCCATTACCTGGCCGGTCCTGGCAATACGACCGCAGAAACCTACCCACATCCTGGTTCCCTCTTTCCACTTGCCCATTACTCTCGGGGTGGAAACCCGAGGTCAGGCTGACAAGAGACCCCCAGATGCTCCATAAACGCCCTCCAAACTCGGGATGTGAACTGAGGACCCAGATCAGAAACGATGTCTTCAGGCACCCTGGAGTGCCGGAAGACGTGGGTAAACAGGGCCTCCGCAGTCTGTAGGGCCGTAGGGAGACCGGGCAACGGGAGGAGATGGCAGGACTTAGAAAACCGATCCACAACAACCAGGATCGTGGTGTTGCCCTGAGACTGGGGTAGGTCGGTGAGAAAATGCACCGACAGATGAGACCATGGCCGTTGTGGAACGGGGAGGGGCTGTAATTTCCCTCTAGGCAGGTGTCTAGGAGCCTTACTCTGAGCGCACACCAAACAGGAGGAAACATAAAACCTCACGTTCTTAGCTAAGGTGGGCCACCAGTACTTCCCCCAAAGCCCCCGCACTGTCCTCTTAATACCCGAAGATTGTAGCGTATGGGCCCACCGAATCAATTGGTCACGAACACCAAGCGGCACGTACTGAAGACCCGCTGGACAATGTGGGGGTGCAGGTTACGACCGTAACGCCCGCGTCCACCTCCCATACCACCGGTGCCACCAGACACGAAGCTGGAAGGATGGGAGTAGGGTCGATGGACAGCTCCTCGGTGTCATAGAGATGGGACAGCGCGTCGGCCTTAGTGTTAAGGAAACCTGGTCTATACGAGATAGTGAACCTCAATCTGGTAAAAAAAAACATGGCCCTCCTTGCCTGACAAGGATTCAGTCTCCTCGCTGCCCGGATATACTCCAGATTACGGTGGTCAGTCCAGATGAGGAAAGGGTGCTTGGCCCCCTCAAGCCAGTGTCTCCACACCTTCATAGCCTTGACCACAGCTAACAACTCCCGGTTCCCCGCGTCATAGTTTCGCTCTGCCGGACCGAGCTTCCTCGAAAAGAAAGCGCAGGGGCGGAGCTTCGGTGGCGTGCCCGAGCGCTGTGATAGCACGGCTCCAACCCCAGCCTTGGATGTGTTCACCTCTACTATGAATGCCAAAGAGGGGACCGGATGAGCCAACACGGGAACGTCGGTAAACGGCGCCTTCAGACGACAAAAGGCTCTGTTCACCTTCGCAAACTACCTTAACCGCACCGGTCCCCCCTTCAGCAGTGAGGTAATGGAAGCTGCCACCTGGCCAAAACCCCGGATAAACCTCCGGTAGTAATTGGAAAACCCTAAAAACCACTGCACCTCCTTTACCGTAGTCGGAGTCGGAAAATTACGCACTGCTGTAACGCAGTCGCACTCCATCACCACCCCAGAGGTGGAAATATGATAACCCAGGAAGGAAACGGCTTGTTTGGAGAACACACATTTCTCAGCCTTGACGTACAGGTCATGCTCCAGCAGTCGCCCAAGTACCTTGCGCACCAGAGACACATGCGCGGCGCGCACGGCGGAATAGATCAGGATATCATCGCCATATACCACCACACCCTGCCCGTGCAGGTCCCTGAGAATCTCGTCTACGAAGGATTGGAAGACGACTGGAGCATTCTTCAACCCATACGGCATGACGAGGTACTTATAATGGCCAGATGTGGTACTAAACGTGGTCTTCCACTCATCTCCCTCCCAGATATGCACCAGATTATACTCGCTCCTGAGGTCCAGTTTTGTGAAAAAGCGCACTCCGTGAAATGATTCTACCGCCGTAGCAATGAGAGGTAGCGGGTAACTAAACCCCACTGTGATGGAATTTAGACCTCTATAATCAATGCACGGACGCAGACCCCCTCCTTCTTTTTCACAAAAAATAAACTCGAGGAGACGGATGACGTGGAGGGCCGGATGTACCCCTGTCCCAGAGATTCAGTGACATATGTCTCCATAGCCACTGTCTCCTCCTGTGACAACGGGTACACATGACTCCTGGGAAGTGCTGCGTTTACCTGGAGATTTATCACGCAATCCCCTCGTCGATGAGGTGGTAATTGGGTCGCCCTCTTTTTACAGAAGGCGATAGCCACATTGGCATATTCAGAGGGAATGTGCACAGTGGAAACCTGGTCTGGACTATCCACCGTTGTGGCACCGATGGAAACCCCCCTACACCTACTTGAACACCCCTCTGATCACCCCTGGAGAGCCCCCAGTTTCCACGAAATCCTGGGATTGTGACTAGCCAGCCAGGGAATTCCCAGCACCACTGGAAACACAGGTGAATCAATAAGGAACAGACTAATCTGCTCCCCATGATCCCCCTGCGTTATCATGTCCAGTGGAACCGTGGCCTGCCTGACCAGCCCTGACCCTAACGGTCGGCTATCTAGGGAGTGCACGGGGAAGGGTTGATCTAATGGCACCAGCGGAATCCCTAGCCTACGGGCGAGTCCGCCATCCATAAAATTCCCAGCTGCGCCTGAATCGACTAGCGCCTTATGCTGAAGAGAGGGAGAAAACTCAGGGAAAGAGATTAGTAAAAACATGTGACTAACAGGGAGCTCTGGGTGAGTCTGGTGCTGACTCACCTGGGGTGACCGAGAAGTGCTCTGCCTGCCCTCTCGACTCACATACGAGCTCCTCCAGCACCGATCGGCAGTGTGTCCTCTCCGACCACAGTTGGTGCAGGAGGAACCTCCTCCTCTGGTTCCCCTCAATGCGGCCCCCCCTAACTCCATAGGTGTTGGAGCGGGAGGGCCGGGAGGTGGAACTAAGCGGCCAGCGGCCAAGGTCCGGAACTCCAGCGTGATGTCCTGCACGCTCCTCGTCTCCTGCCTAAGGTGGAACAGCCATTCTCCCGCCGCTAGGCCCTCTGGTGAGTGGTCGAACACGGCCCAGAACCGGCGGGCGAACTTTGGGTACTGGTCCCTTGCAGAGTCCGGACTGTTCCAGACAGTGTTGGCCCACTCCAGGGCTCTACCCGTCAGACAGGAGACGAGGACGCTCAGGTTCTCCTCACCAGAGGGAGTCGGGCGAACGGTAGCCAGGTATAGCAAAAATCCCTTGCACCCAGCCACTGCTCCATCGTACTCCCTCGGGGGCGCAAGACGAAGAGCGCTGGATCCGGACGCCGCCGGAGGCGCTGGAGGCGAGGTAGGGAGACCACTCCTCTCCCATTGGTCCATTATCTCCATCATCTGGTCCAACGCTGACCCGATGCGGTGGAGGATGGCCGTGTGATGAAGGACACGCTCCTCCATAGATGGGAGAGGGGTTGCTCCTGCTGACTCCATGCTTTGGTGCGGGCTTCTGTCACGGAGCTAGGAGTGGTGGGTGCGGAGTCAGGCGCAGAGAGCAGAGGGTTTTGGGTTTCCGTAATTTATTCCGGACAGAACAAGGTCACGCCAAATAACAATAGGCGATAAATACTGACCTAACCAAAACAGGACACCTAAACAGTCGGACAAATAAACAAACGCAACCATCCACACAGAACAGAAAATAATCCCGCACAAAAGCAGGCGGGCATAAACGGCTTAAATAGTCCTGAACAAAACTCCCAAACGAGAAACAGGTGAAACCAATAAAGACATAACCAGCAGAAAAGGAAAAGGGAATAGGCGGCAGCTAGTAGACCGGTGATGAAGACCGCCAAGCGCCGGCCAACAGGAATAGGAATAGCTAGGGGGAATAAAAGGTTTTCAAAGATTTCAAAGAAAAGTAAAGTAGACAACGAATGTAGGGTGTTGATGTATCAGGGAAAGCTGTGTGCAAAGAGAGCTTCGCTGTCTTGAAAGACTACAACTTGTCCCGACATTTCCAGACGAAGCATAAAGAGAGATATAGGAATATGTCTTCTGGGCAGAGGGCAAGTGCATCGAAAGAGTTGTTTTCTCAGTTGCAAAAGCAGCAAGGACTTTTCACAAAACTGCATTCAGCAAACGACGGAATTGTCAGAGCTAGCTAGTATGTACTGTCCCACCAAATTGCTAAACATAGCAAGCCATTCGCTGAGGGCGAATTCATTAAAGGATGTTTAATTGACTCCGCAGCAATACTTTTCACCGACAAGAAATAGCTGTTTGAAAATGTTTCCCTGTCAAGACGAACTGTGACACGGCATGTTGAGGACATCGCAGAGAAAATGGAATAACAGTTGAAAGACAAGGTAAAGGAGTTCATCTATTTCTTGCCCCTGGATGAGAGCAGTGATGCACGTAACACGGCACAGTTTTGATATTCTTACGAGGCATAACCCCAGACTTTGAAATTACAGAGGAGCTTGCTTCAGTGTAGTCAATTAAGAGCACAACCACAGGGAAATATTTATTGGAGGAGATTAATAAGTGTGTGGCAAAGCTGGGACAGAGTTTTGAAAAATTATCCAGTGTGACCACTGATGGGTGCCCAAATTTGACAGGAAAACGTTGGCTTTTTGAAAAGGATACATGATCAAGTAGCTGAGCTGAACCCAAATCAGATTGTTTTCCCTGTGTTGCATTATTCATCAGGAGGTGCTCTGTAAATGGACCTGAAATCGAAGTTTGCTGAGTTTTTGCAAATTAAAGGAAAATATGTGGATTTCCCTCAACTACAAGATAAAGAATGGTTGCCTGATTTGGCCTTCACAGTGGACATCATGGCAATCATGAATGAACTACAAGAGAAGGGCCTTTTTGCTAATCAGATGTACAGCCTTGTCAAAGCCTTCAAGGGAAAATTACTCCTCCTGACCCTCCAAGTAGAAACCAACAATCTCATCCACCTCCCGACTCTACTAGTCAAAAGGAGAACATGAATGTGGTTTATTTCTGTGCATGTTAAAACCTCTTGAGTGTAGGGGCAGTATTTTGATTTTTGGATGAAAAACGTTCCCAAATGAAACTGCCTATTTCTCAAGCTCAGAATCTAGAATATGCACTTAATTGTCAGATTCGGATAGAAAACACTCTAAAGTTTCCAAAACTGTCAAAATATTGTCTGTGAGTATAACATAACTGCTATTTCACGTGAAAACCTGAGGAAAATCAAACCAGGAGGTGGCTTCTATTTTGAAAGCTCCATGTTCCATAACCTGCCTTCGCTCCATTTAACCAGATTCCTTTTCCTATGGCTTCCCCATGGTGTGAACAGTCTTTAAACATAGTTTAACGTCTTATGGTATCGGGGACGCTTGCGTCCCACTTGGCCTAAAGCCAGGGAAAATGCAGCATGGCAAATTCAAATAAATTGATATAAAAATCAAACTTTCATCAAATCACACATGTAAGATGCTCAATTAAACCTACACTCGTTGTGAATCCAGCCAACATGTCAGATTTTAAAAAGGCTTTTCGGCGAAAGCATAAGAAGCTATTATCTGATAATAGCACAACAGTAAACAAAGAGGGTAGCATATTTCAACCCTACAGGCGCTACACAAAACACAGAAATAAAATATAAAACATGACGAGCTTCTTTTGTTGACACTCCGATATGTCCCATAAACATCACAATTGGTCCTTTTGTTCGATTAATTTCATCCATATATATCCAAAATGTCAATTTATTTGGCGTGTTTGATCCAGAAAAAAACAGCTTCCAAAATGCGCAACGTCTCTACAAAATATTTCAAAAGTTGCCTATAAACTTTGCCAAAATATTTCAAACTACTTTTGTAATACAACTTTAGGCATTTTTAAACGTTAATAATCGATCAAATTGAAGACAGGTCTATCTGTGTTCAATACAGGAAGACAACAAACCAAGCTACTTTTGAAGTCTTGCGCAACTCTCAACAGTGTTACGCAGTTCCTAGATGGCCGTACTTCTTCATTGCAGTAATGAATAACCTCAACCAAATTCCAAAGACTGGTGACATCCAGTGGAAGCGGTAGGAACTGAAAACAAGTTCCTAAGAAATATCGTTTGCCAATGAGAATTTATTGAACAGAAAAACAAATCTGAACGGTTAGTCCTCTGGGTTTTGCCTGCTACATAAGTTCTGTTATACTCACAGACATGATTCAAACAGTTTTAGAAACGTCAGAGTGTTTTCTATCCAAATCTACTAATAATATGCATATCTTACATTCTTGGCATGAGTAGCAGGAAGTTATAATTGGGCACGCTATTTATCCAAAAGTGAAAATGCTGCCCCCTATACTTTAAGAAGTTAAGGCTTTTAATTTAAAAATGTGCGCGAAAGATCACATCGCGTCATTGTAAGGCTGGGTGCCAGCAGCGTTTTGTATGGGCAACAGCTTGGAGCATCCATTTTCTCTCTCTCCCTCTCTCTCTCTCTCTCTCTCTCTCTCTGAAGAAGCTACATTCCCGGTTGATATATTATCGATTTATATATTGTAAAAACAACCTGAGGAGTGATTATAAAAAATGTTTGACATGTTTCTACGAACATTACGGATACTATTTGGAATTTTCGTCTGCGATGTCGTGACCGCTCGAGCCTGTTGATTTCTGAACATAACGCGCCAACCAAATGGAGGTATTTTGGATATAAAAATTATCTTTATGGAACCAAAGCAACATAACTGGGAGTCTTTTGAATGCAAACATCTGAAGATCATCAAAGGCAAGCGATTTCATTTATTGCTTTTCTGACTTTTGTGACCAATCTACTTGGCTGCTAGCTGTTTGTAATATTTTGTCTACTGAGAGAGATGTGCTTACATAAACGCTTGGTGTGCTTTCGCCGAAAAGCTTTATTGAAATCTGACACGCCAGGTGGATTAACAACAAGCTACGCTGTGTTTTGCTATAATGCACTTGTGATTTCATGAAAATTCAATATTTTTAGTGATTTAATTTGAATTTGGCGCTCTGCAATTCAGCGGTGGTTGACAAAAATGATCCCGCTAACGGGATGGATGCATCAAGAAGTTAAAAATGTAAAATAATTAGCATATCTGCTATGATCCCTTATTACTTGAATGTACTTGTTAATTCTACTTCAATCTGTTTAGATTAAGGGGAGGAGACAATTGAGACATGGATTGTGTATGTGTGCCATTCAGAGGGTGAATGGGCAAGACAAAAGTTGGAAGTGCCTTTGAACGGGGTATGTTAGTTGATACACTGATTTGTCCCAACAACTGCAACGCTGCTGGGTTTTTCACGCTCAACAGTTTCCCCTTGTGTTTCAAGAATGGTCCCCCACCCAAAGGACATCCAGCCAATTTAACACAACTGTAGAATGTCAACTTGGGCCAGAATCCCTGTAGAACGTTTTTGACACCTTGCCACCATGCTCTGATGACTTGACGCTGTTCTGAATGCAACTCAATATTAGGAAGGTGTTCTTTGTGTTTTGTACATTCAGTGTATCTTGATTAGACAAGTTTTCACCCCACTGAGTCAATACATGCTATAATCACCTTTGGCACGATTACAGGTGTGAGTCTTTCTGGGAAAATCTCTAAGGGCTATACACACCTCAATTATGGTTGTTGATCATTCCTAGACAGACATTTTCCAGTATTGCAATAGATTTTCAAGCCGATTTAAGTCAAAACTAACTAGTCCACGCTGGAAAATTCAACATTGTCTTGGTAAAGAACTCTTGGTAAGCTGTGTGTTTTAGGTACTTGTCCTGCTGAAAGGTCATTTGTCTCCCAGTGTCTGGTGGAAAGCAGACTGAACCAGGGTTTTCCTCTAGGATTTTGCCTGTGCTTAGCTCTATTGCATTGCTTTTTATCCTTAAAATCTCTATTGTCCTTGCTGATGACAAACATACACATAGTGATGGCACCACCACCATGCTTGAAAATATGATGAGTGGTACCCAGTGATGTGTTGTGTTGGATTTGCCCGTAAAATAACACTTTGTATACAGGACATAAAGTAAAATGTTTTGGCACATTTTTTGCTGTTTCACTTTAGTCCCTTATTGCTAATAGGATGCATGTTTTGGAAAGTTTGTATTCTGTACAGGCTTCCTTCTTTTCACTCTGTCAATTAGGTTAGTATTGTGGAGTAACTACACATTTCTTGATCCATCCTTAGGATAAAACTATCACAGCCTTTAAACTCTTTAACTGTTTTAAAGGCACCATTGGCCTCATGGTTTCCTTCCTCTCCAGCAACTGAGTTAGGAATGACGCCTGTATCTTTGTAGTGACTGGGTTTATTGATACACCATCCGATGTGTATTTAATAACCCCCATGCTTAAAGGATAGTCAATGTATGATTTTTAAAAAAAAACTATCTTCTAATAGGTGTCATGCTTTGCGAGGCATTGAAAATCCTCCCTGGTCTTTGTGGTTGAATCTGTGTTTGAAATTCACTGCTCGACTAAGGGACCTTTTAATTATCTGGATGTGTGGGGTACAGAAAATAAGCAGCCATTCAACGATCATGTTAAACACTATTAGTGCACACAATGTGTCCTTGCAACTTATTATGTGACTTGTTAAGCACATTTTTACACCTGAACATATTTAGGCTTGCCATAACAAAGGGGTTAAATACTTATTGACCGAAGACATTTCAGCTTTTCATTTTTAATTCCACTTTGACATTATGGGGTATTGTGTGATGGCCAGTGACATAATAAAATCTACATTTAATCACTTTTAAATTCAGGCTGTAACACAATAACGTGGAAAAATTCAAGGTGTGTTAATACTTTCTGAAGGCCCTGTAGGTCTTATGTAGGTTAATAGGAAACTCTGGAGCCATAGAAGGGGTTGGAACTGACACAAATAAATCAGGGCAGTAATGCTGGGGGAGAGGTGCACCGGTCTAAACCCATAAACACACACACTGGGTCTCATTGGTTCACTGGTGCCCAGAGGAACGCTTGCCCTTGTGTTCTTCTTGTGTTCCAGGCAAAACGCTGACCTGCTTTCACAACGTACTGCAGTCAACAGAATGACCCCAGGTGTGCCTCCCACACACACCTCTCCCCTCCCCCTTCTAACACACACACACACACACACACACACACACACACACACACACACACACACATAGAATCACATACGGACACACACACACACACACACACACACACACACACACACACACACACACACACACACACACACACACACACACACACACACACACACACACACACACACACACACACACACACACACAACCTGGAATTAATGCAAGCGCCCTTGCTGTCTGTTCAAGTCAGTCCAACCTTCCCTGAACCTATTCTGTTCAATTACAGACAAATCTGTCACTGCTTTTCGTCCCTCTGTCTCCCATACATGTTCTCGCAGGGAAGGGAGGTTTCGTTCATTACCCCTCTACAATGATGCGAAGCCTAGGGGAGGCAAGATCTCAAGTGCCAACCCCCTGACAAATGTTCACCTGACACTCATCTGATGCCTGACTGAGCTGTCCAATAGGACAGCGATCAATCATTGTCAGAGGGAAACTCTGAGGAAAGTGAGCAAGACCGTAGGGACTTGTGTTGCGTTTCCAATTCCGACCCGAGTCAGGGCGAATCGATACCCTAGCTGTGGGAATAGATAGCTAATCTCATTTTGATGAGAAGATAAGTCATGGATTAACTGGGCTGTGAGGTTTATGCGCCTCAACAGGTGAGGTTAACCCGGTTCAATCAGGGCTACGAGAGAGTCCCTAGCGCACAGAGTGAAGAAGCATTGTTTTTGCGAAATGGGCAAGCCAAACAAAAGTCAAGGCCTGGGCTGTGACAATGCTCACTTAGTGCTATGTTACGTTGAATGAATTTAGTTTTTTTTTGTTTCAAAGCAATGTAGCCTGTACACTACAGCGCATTACATTGATTGACGCTACATTGATATTGGCACCGCTAATAGGCTGTTGTTTGTTTCTGTAACCGATGGAGCCTAATGACGGCCTGTAACCATAAATAACCCAGCAGCGACCTGCAGCATCCTTCTCCATCTGTGGAGCTGCTGCTGCTGTTGCATATGAAGGCAAGGCTGTCACATACATGGGAGGAATATCAAGTCAGAGCTGTAGCCCCACGGGGTTCGGTGTTCTCTCTCTCTCTCTCTCTCTCTCTCTCTCTCTCTCTCTCTCTCTCTCTCTTGCTTTCCCTCTCTCAGTGCTGCATACTTTAGCTTGGGATGGATGGAAGTGTGGGGTGGTGGATATTGTAACCTGAATGTTCTGTCTTGCTATTCACCGACAGAGTGAATAGAAAGTTAGTGCATTCACCTTAAGTGTGGGACAACCACATATCACAGTCCTAGACAGACAGACAAGTATGCACACATATATACACACACCCACGAACACACACACACACGTTAAAGTAATGTTCTACTTGTCAGTGTTCCAAACAGGAAATTATCTGTTTTCTTAGCTAAACACAGTACTTGACTTGGGCAGGAGCTCAGCTGTTCTTTGTCTACACACATTCAGCATCATTGACACCATCTTAAGCCTTAGTCCCACCCATCTCTTTAAGGATTCACATGTGAGGCCATCTAAACAGAGTGAATACGGTAGTGTAGTAAACAACTAAAGATTTCAAGACTAAAATTTGTGAATGTAGTAGGCAAAATACACTTTATCTAGTCCTTGGCCTATATCCCAAATCTGACTTTGGTGCAGGTGTGACCTTCCTGGTCCTGTCCCTCAAGTGAGTAAGTCAACACAGGAAGGAGCCATGGATGGAGAGTTCATTATTTCCAAAGCTGCAATGATGGGACACACACAGTATAGATAAATGGTCAGTAGTCAAAGATGCATTTTCGAATTAGCTAGCTCTCTTTAAAGTTGGGAGCTAACATAAAACCACACATGGAAAACTGAGATTCAGCAAATAACATATAAAGAGTGGCTTATTTGACGCCAAACCAGCAACAGCAGTTACTAACAACATACATTGCTAATGTACGATGTAAAAGGTAGATTTTATGATGTAATGTCAACTTTATACATTTCTACCCCGGGACCATTCAATTTCAAACTCACCCACAGAATTCACCATAAATCAGCTGTGGATTACCCAGAATCCCATACCTTTATCACTGAGTGTATTAGACATTGTTAACACACAAATCTACCAGGAGGTGGCATAATACCCATTTTATGCTGGAAATTAACAACTTAATTTCACCGTTACAAAGGTCATGTTGTTCTCCACATTACTGTCTCTAGTAAAAACGCCCTATATCAAATAAAATGTTTATTTGTCACATGCACAGGATACAGAAGGTGTAAACGGCACAGTGAAATGGTTACTTGCATAGTGGAGTCTTTCGTTTAGACATGTAGCTAGCTAGCTAAACAATGAACCATAATCCCAACTCATAAAACCATGCAGGTATCTGCAGCTAGTTAACTTCCTATGGTATAGGGGACGCTTGCGTCCCAATTGGCCAAAAGCCAGGGAAAATGGAGCGCGGCAAATTCAAATAAAATGCTATCAAACTTACATTAAATCACACACGTAAGATACTAAATTAAAGCTACACTCGTTGTGAATCCAGCCAACATGTCCGATTTTAAAAAGGCTTTTCGGCAAAAGCATAAGCTATTATCTGATGATAGCACAACAGTAAACAAAGAGGGTAGCATATTTCAACCCTGCAGGCGCTACACAAAACGCATAAATACAGTGCCTTGCGAAAGTATTCGGCCCCTTTGAACTTTGCGACCTTTTCCCACATTTCAGGCTTCAAACATAAAGATATAAAACTGTATTTTTTTGTGAAGAATCAACAACAAGTGGGACACAATCATGAAGTGGAACGACATTTATTGGATATTTCAAACTTTTTTAACAACATTTTTAGCAACTCTCAACAGTGTTACGCAGTTCCTAGATGGCCGTACTTCTTCATTGCACAAAGGAATAACCTCAACCAAATGCCAAAGACTGGTGACATCCAGTGGAAGCGGTAGGAACTGAAAACATGTTCCTAAAAAATATAGTTTTCCAATGAGAACTCAATGAACAGACAGAGACCTAAAAAAAAAAAATTCTGAACGGTTAGTCCTTTGGGTTTTGCCTGCTACATAAGTTATGTTATACTCACAGACATGATTCAAACAGTTTTAAAAACTTCAGAGTGTTTTCTATCCAAATCTGCCAATAATATGCATATCTTATATACTTGGCATGAGTAGCAGGAATTTGAAATTGGGCACGCTATTTATCCAAAAGTGAAAATGCTGCCCCCTATACTTTAAGAAGTTAAAGCTAAACAACTAGGTTCAATGGCAGCTAGCTAGCTAACATTAGGCTACAACTAGCATTGCAAATGGCTCTGAGATACAAATTATATTACTACACAGATCATGCACATAACGTGAGCTAGCGAGCCTGCCAGCTAACGCTAGCTCACTTAATTTTGTAACGATAAACGACTTTTTGACAAAATTAGAAATGTATGTCTGAAAATGTAGCTAGATTGTTACTGTATACATGGATGAATGCTTCTCCTTCTGTCATGGATGCCATGGTTGCCCTTAGTTTGAATGCTCTCGATGGTGCAGCTGTAGAACTTTTTGACCCATGCCAAATCTTTTCAGTCTCCTGAGGGGGAATAGGCATTGTCGTGAGCCCTTCATGACTTTCTTGGTGTGTTTGGACCATGATAGTTTGTTTGTGACGTGGACACCAAAGAACTTGAAACTCTCGACCCGCTCCATTACAGTCCTGTTGATGTGAATGGGTGCGTGTTCGGGCCTCTATTTCTTGTAGTCCACGTTCATCTCCTTTGTCTTGCTCACATTGAGTGAGAGGTTGTTGTCCTGGCACCACACTGCCAGGTCTCTGACCTTCTCCCTATATGCTGTCTCATCGTTGTCGGTGATCAGGCCTACCACAGTTGCCATCGGCAAACTTAATGATGGTGTTGCAGTCGTACTTGACCACATGGTCATGAGTGAACAGAGAGTACAGGAGGGGACTAAGCAATCACCCCTGAGGGGCTCCTGTGTGGCAGATGTATTGTTGCCAACCCTTACCACCTGGGGGCGGCCCATCAGGAAGTCCAGGATCCAGTTGCAAAGGAGGTGTTTAGTCCCAGGGTCCTTAGCATAGTGATGAGCTTTGTGGGCACTATGGTGTTGAACTCAGAACTGTAGTCAATGAACAGCATTCTCACATAGGCGTTCCTTTTGTCCAGGTGGAAAGGAGCAGTATGGAATGCGATTGAGATTGCGTAATCTGTGTATCTGTTTGGGCAGTATGCGAATTGGAGTGGGTCTAGGGTTAACGGGATGATGGTGTTGATGTGATGGCAACCAACGTATTAGTCATTAGGCAGGTTACATTCGCTTCTTTGGACACAGGGACTATGGTGGTCTGCTTGAAACATGTAGGTATTACAGACTCGGTCAGGGAGAGGTTGAAAATGTCAGTGAAGACACTTGACAGTTGGTCCGCGCATGCTCTGAGTACATGTCCTGGTAATTGTTGTTGTTGACCTGTTTAAAGGTCTTGCTCACATTGGTTACGGAGAGCGTGATAACACATGCGTGCTTCAGTGTTGCTTGCCACAAAGCGAGCTTAAAAGGCATTTAGCCCATCTGGTAGGCTTGCGTTACTGGGTAGCTCGCGGCTAGGTTACCCTTTGTAGTCGGTAATAGTTTGCAAGCCCTGCCCTGCCACATCCGACTATTCATTCTTAGTCCTGTATTGACGCTTTGCCTGTTTGATGCTTCGTCTGAGAGTATAGCACGATTTCTTACTGCGTCCAGATTGGTGTCACGCTACTTGAAAGTGCCAGCTCTAGCCTTTAGCTCGGTGCGAATGTTGCTGTTATCCATGGCTTCTGGTTGGGATATGTAGCATTTTCTTGTTTGCTTAAGGCCTCATAAAGCTTGTTGAGTGTGGTCTTAGTGTCAGCATCGGTTTGTGGTAGTAAATAGACGGCTACGAAAAATATAGATGAAATCTCTCTTGGTAGATAGTGTGGTCTACAACTTATCATGAGGTACTCTACCTCTGGCGAGCATTACATCGATACTTCCTTAATATTAGACATTGCTCACCAGCTGTTATTGACAAATAGACACGCACCACCACCCGTCATCTTGCCGCCGTAGCTATTCTGTCCTGCCGATGCATGAAAAACCCATCCAATTGTATATTATCCATGTCGTCGTTCAGCCACGACTCGGTGGAACATAAGACATTACAATTTTTTATGTCCCATTTGTAGAATACCAGCAAATCTAAGAAGCGGTAGATCTGTTCTATATGTGCTATTGATATGCTTCCAGTTTTTAAGTTGTATTTTTACGTCTTTTACTTTCAGTTTTACACATTAGCTTCAAAAACCTGAAACAACAATATGTTTGGTTATGGAAAATATGTTTCACTGTGGTTTAGATGGTACAATGATTCTCTTCACTATACTAGCTTATTTTGTCACTAACTAAAATGAGGTGAACTATTTCTGCATTGTGCAACTTTTAAGCTAATTTCCTGCAATTCTCCACATTTTGCCATGTCTTGTGTGTTTTCATGTGATATTTGAGTGACTCAAACAAAGACCAATCAGCTAAAAAACATTAGCTGACATCGACTAGTTGATCTGGACATTTCTGACAAGTTATAAAGAGCTCTCTAAGGTCTGCAATGACTGACATAACAAGAGGAAAATAGCAAATACCACCCTGCATCCCACTTTCTGGCTTGCTTCTGAAGCTAAGGGTTGATCCTGGATGGGAGACCAGATTCTGCTGGAAGTGGTGTTGGAAGGCCAGTAGGAGGCACTCTTTCCTCTGGTCTAAAAAATATCCCAATTCCCCAGGCAGTGACTGGCACTGCCCTGTGTAGGGTGCCGTCTTTCGGATGGGAAGTTAAATGGGTGTCTTGACTCTCTGAGGTCATTAAGAGTAGGGGTGTTAACCCCAGTGTCGTGGCTAAATTCCCAAGCTGTCCCTCATACCATCATGGTCACATAATCATCCCCAGCTTACAATTGGCTCATTCATCCCCCTCCTCTCCCCTGTGACTGTTCCCCAGGTCGTTGCTGTAAATGAGAACGTGTTCTCAGTCAACTTACCTGGTAAAATAAAAAAAGGGGTGCTGTTTTTATGAGTGAGTTTTATATATTGTTTTATTTAGCACTACAACACTTCTCCACTTTGACTCACACTCTCTTCCTCCCTCCACTGTGACTGACCATGAGTCCAGTAAAATGAAACTAACAAGATATTCTATTTATGCCCCAATGTGCCTTGCAAATAATAGGCTACAGCAACTGACGTATTGCCAATTTAAAAACCTTGATTCACTTTCTAATTATGGGCTGTTGTGTGTAGATGGGTGAGGAAAACAAATCCTTTAATACATTTTAGAATTAAGCTGTAACGTAACAAAATGTGGCAAAAATACGTTCCGAATACAATGGAAGGGATTCAGACCCCTTGACTTTTTCCATATTTTGTTACGTTACAGCCTTATACTAAAATATATATATTTTTTAAATCCTCTGCAATCTACAAAGATTACCCCATAACAACAAAGCGTTGTTTGCAAATGTATTAAAAATAAAAAACAGATACCATATTTACATAAATATTCAGACCCTTTTCTATGAGACTCGAAGTTGAGGTCAGTTGCATCCTGTTTCCATTGATCATCCTTGAGATGTTTCTGCAACATGATTTCAGTCCACCTGCGGTAAATTCAATTGATTGGACATGATTTGGAAGGGCACACACCTATCTATATAAGGTCCCACAGTTGACAGTGCATGTCAGAGCAAAAACCAGGTCGAAGAATTTGTCCGTAGAACTCCGTGTCGAGGCACAGATCTGAGGAAGGGTACCAAAACATGTCTGCGGCATTGAAGGTCACCAAGAACACGGTGGCCTCTGTCATTCTTAAATGGAGTTTGGAACCATCAATATTCTTCCTAGAGCTGGAACCCCAGCCAAACTGAGCTATCCGCGCAGGTGACCAAGACCCGATGGTCACTCTGACAGCACTCTAGAGTTCCTCTGTGGAGATGGGAGAACCTTCCAGAAGGACAACCATCTCTGCGTCACTCCACCAATCAGGCCTTTACGGTAGAGTGGCCAGATAGAAGCCACTCCTCAGTAAAAGGCACATGACAGCCCACTTGTAGTTTGCGAAAAGGCACCTTAAGACTCTCCGACCATGAGAAACAAGATTCTCTGGTCTGATGAAACCAAGATTGAACTGTTTGGCCTGAATGCCAAGCGTCACGTTTGGAGGAAACCTGGCACCATCCCTAAGGTGAAGCGTGGTAGTGGCAGCATCATGCTGTGGGGATGTTTTTCAGCAGCAGGGACTGGGAGACTAGTCAGGATCGAGGAAAAGATGAACGGAGCAAAGTACAGAGAGATCCTTGATGAAAACCTGCTCTAGAGCACTCAGGACCTCAGACTGGGGTGAAGTTTCACCCTCCAACAGGACAATGACCCTAAGCACACAGCCAAGACAATGCAGAAGAGGCTTCGGGACAAGTCTCTGAATGTCTTTGAGTGGCCCAGCCAGAGCCCGGACTTGAATCCGATCTAAAAATCTCTGTAGAGATCTGAAAATAGCTGTCTAGCAACTCTCCCCATCCAACCAGACAGAGCTTGAGAGGATTTGCAGAGAAGTGTGCCAAGCTTGTACCATCATACCCAAGAAGACTCGATGCTGTAAACACTTTGTTTCAACAATGTACTGAGTAAAGGGTCTGAATACTTATGTAAATACTTATGTCATATAGTGCATTCTGACATCACATGCATAAAACAACTAACGCCTGGGATGACTGTTAGAGGTATTCACACACACGTGTGAAAATATATTATTTTCCCCTAACCCTACTACCCCTCCCCTAATTGGAGTAAACTAATGGACAACAACACTTAGGCTTCTACTTGCAGCTTATACATACTATATATATTTAATGGACACAATGTATTTTACAATAGTTATCATTTTGTTTTTATTCCCACCCTTCAGCTCCACTCAACCCCTCCCATCTATCTCTTAACACCATCCATTTTTTATTTATATTTGCCATGTATTTTTCAACTGTGCTGTGATGTTTTACAAAAGTTCTGAACCTTTCTATTCTCGTAGTTTCTACAGATTGTAAATTAAAGATAAATATTTTTTCTAAAAGTATTATTATATTATTGATGAATTGACTATGATGTTTCAAATCACCTGGTAGTGCTATCTGCAGGGTTAGCTCCAGGTAAATGTTGCACTTATTCAACCATTCATGAACCTGCAACCAAAAACAAGCTACATATGGACAGTAGCAAAACAAATGATCTACAGATTCGGTGTCTTCACAGCAAAATCTGCAGAGCTGGGATGGTTGTATCCCCCATATACAATGCCTTGCGAAAGTATTCGGCCCCCTTGAACATTGCAACCTTTTGCCACATTTCAGGCTTCAAACATAAAGATATAAAACTGTATTTTTTTTGTGAAGAATCAACAACAAGTGGGACACCATCATGAAGTGGAACGACATTTATTGGATATTTCAAACTTTTTTAACAAACCAAAAACTGAAAAATTGGGCGTGCAAAATTATTCAGCCCCCTTAAGTTAATACTTTGTAGCGCCACCTTTTGCTGCGATTACAACTGTAAGTCGCTTGGGGTATGTCTCCATCAGTTTTGCACATCGAGAGACTGAAATTTTTCCCCATTCCTCCTTGCAAAACAGCTCGAGCTCAGTGAGGTTGGATGGAGAGCATTTGTGAACAGCAGTTTTCAGTTCTTTCCACAGATTTTCGATTGGATTCAGGTCTGGACTTTGACTTGGCCATTCTAACACCTGGATATGTTTATTTTTGAACCATTCCATTGTAGATTTTGCTTTATGTTTTGGATCATTGTCTTGTTGGAAGACAAATCTCCGTCCCAGTCTCAGGTCTTTTGCAGACTCCATCAGGTTTTCTTCCAGAATGGTCCTGTATTTGGCTCCATCCATCTTCCCATCAATTTTAACCATCTTCCCTGTCCCTGCTGAAGAAAAGCAGGCCCAAACCATGATGCTGCCACCACCATGTTTGACAGTGGGGATGGTGTGTTCAGTGTGATGAGCTGTGTTGCTTTTATGCCAAACATAACGTTTTGCATTGTTGCCAAAAAGTTCAATTTTGGTTTCATCTGACCAGAGCACCTTCTTCCACATGTTTGGTGTGTCTCCCAGGTGGCTTGTGGCAAACTTTAAACAACACTTTTATGGATATCTTTAAGAAATGGCTTTCTTCTTGCCACTCTTCCATAAAGGCCAGATTTGTGCAATATACGACTGATTGTTGTCCTATGGACAGAGTCTCCCACCTCAGCTGTAGATCTCTGCAGTTCATCCAGAGTGATCATGGGCCTCTTGGCTGCATCTCTGATCAGTCTTCTCCTTGTATGAGCTGAAAGTTTAGAGGGACGGCCAGGTCTTGGTAGATTTGCAGTGGTCTGATACTCCTTCCATTTCAATATTATCGCTTGCACAGTGCTCCTTGGGATGTTTAAAGCTTGGGAAATATTTTTGTATCCAAATCCGGCTTTAAACTTCTTCACAACAGTATCTCGGACCTGCCTGGTGTGTTCCTTGTTCTTCATGATGCTCTCTGCGCTTTTAACGGACCTCTGAGACTATCACAGTGCAGGTGCATTTATACGGAGACTTGATTACACACAGGTGGATTGTATTTATCATCATTAGTCATTTAGGTCAACATTGGATCATTCAGAGATCCTCACTGAACTTCTGGAGAGAGTTTGCTGCACTGAAAGTAAAGGGGCTGAATAATTTTGCACACCCAATTTTTCAGTTTTTGATTTGTTAAAAAAGTTTGAAATATCCAATAAATGTCGTTCCACTTCATGATTGTGTCCCACTTGTTGTTGATTCTTCACAAAAAAATACAGTTTTATATCTTTATGTTTGAAGCCTGAAATGTGGCAAAAGGTCGCAAAGTTCAAGGGGGCCGAATACTTTCGCAAGGCACTGTATATAACGTTCTATTGTTTGCAAGAATTTTGTATAATTTAAATTGAAAAATTATACGTTTTGAATCAGGCGTTGATTTGCGTATCTGTTCATAAACCATGTGCCATGGAATCGGTACATTGAAAATCTCTTCCCAACTATTTAGCAATCTATTTTGCACAGCTGTCAATTTTTTGGTCCTTAATTGAAACTGGTGTACTTTTTTATTTATTTATTCTTCAACCAATTTAGTTTTTTAATGCAGGGCCAACAGAGAAGTTCCTTAGTTTTTCCCTATTCCACTTGCCTCAAATAGGTCATCTGGGATATGACTAAAGAGTTAAATCAGGAAGATTTTTCCACAAATATACACGATTTTGCTTCCATGGTAATGAAAATATGTATCTAATTTGGCTAACTTTCTATCGGGATATGTATACCGAGTATGTCCACATCACCGTCAGACCATTTTATTCGTAAACTACACGGTAATGTAAAAGTAGTATTTTTTTGTTATCCAAAACGTAATATAGTAATTCATTTAGTTGTAACCCAGAGAGGTTAGAACAAGTATCTAGATCCTCAATGAGGCTGTGGAGCGACCCAAATTGTGGATATAAAAGAAAGCATGAATCATCAGCGTACAATGACACCTTTGTTTTTAATCCCTTGATTTCTAACTCCTTTGCATTATTGTTGGATCTGATTTTAATAGCTAACATTTCAATGGCCAAAATAAATTGTTATGCCAATAGTGGACAACCTTGTTTTACTCCTCCTGACAGTTTAATATTGTAAACTTACCGTTAAAAAGTGCCTTAGTATTTCAGTGGCCATATAGCTGTACCATGATATTTGCACTGCTACTAAGTTAACCTCCAATTGTTCACAACTATTCCACCCACTAAACTTTTGGCACTCATTTCCCTGCCTGTGTCAATTCCAAGCTGCACTGTTCATCAGATTCCTCTTCATAAACAATTTAACAATTGATAATGTGCTCACCCATCAGACTATTGTAAATGTATTCTTGTCTTTAGGCTAACTCTATTATATGTGTGAAATTAGTTTTCGATATACTGTAGTTTAGGTGTAATTTCAATTTCAATTTCAATTTCAATTAAGAATTTGTTCTTAAACTGACTTGCCTAGTAAAATAATAAAAACACACACACACCAATTTGTAATATACTATGGTTTGAAGAGGCGTGTCAGAGTTCGTACTCTCCCCCTCTCTAAAAGTTGTTACATAGGGAATTGAGCATATGGAACATACAGTGATGCCTTAGCGGCAGGTTTAATTGTTTTCATCCCAGCCAATAAAATGTAATATCAGCACAGCTGGGTCAATGGTAAACAGTAAAGCATCACAAACGCCCCTAAAAATCTGCTAAATATGTATAAGCTAGTTCCAGCGAGAGAGAGCGAGTGCTTGTTTATTCCACAGCTACATGACTAACACATGACATATCTGTCTCACGGCGAGATGGGCAACCTGAGTAGTAGGAGGATAATTAAGTGTTTGTAGATACGGTTCTACATGAAGGTCACACACAGGCATGGAGAGGCATACTAAAACACACACACACAAACAAACACACACACTCTGCCGAGACCCAGGGGAGGTGTACTAGCTTGCATACTAATCGCGCTGCTGGACCCCTGTTGAGTCCCTCTCTGACCCTGATATATCTGGGTGTCTTAACTACTGTCCACTGGCCCTTGTGAAAGCCGCATAATACACAGTTGAAGTCAGACGTTTACATGCACCTTAGCCAAATACATTTAAACTCAGTTTTTCACAATTCCTGACATTTAATCCTAGTAATAATACCCTGTCTTAGGTCAGTTAGGATCACCACATTATTTTAAGAATGTTAAATGTCAGAATAATAGTAGAGAGAATTATTTATTTCAGCTTTTATTCCTTTCATCACATTCCCAGTGGGTCAGAAGTTTACATACACTCAATTAGTATTTGGTAGCGTTGCCTTTAAATTGTTTAACTTGGATCAAATGTTTCGGATAGCCTTCCACAAGCTTCCCACAATAAGTTGGGTGAATTTTGGCCCATTCCTCCTGACAGAGCTGGTGTAACTGAGTCAGGTTTGTAGGTGTCCTTGCTCACACATGCTTTTTCAGTTCTGCCCACAAATGTTCTATAGGATTGAGGTCAGGGCTTTGTGATGGCCACTCCAATACCTTGACTTTGTTGTCCTTAAGCCATTTTGCCACAACTTTGGAAGTATGCTTGGGGTCATTGTCCATTTGGAAGACCCATTTGCGACCAAGCTTTAACTTCCTGACTGATGTCTTGAGATGTTGCTTCAATATATCCACATAATTGTCCTGCCTCATGATGTATGAACCAGTATGAACCAGACTTGTGGATGTTTACAATTTTTTTTCTGAGGTCTTTGTTGATTTATTTTGATTTTCCCATGATGTCAAGCAAACAGGCACTGAGTTTGAAGGTAGGCCTTGAAATACATCCACAAGTACACCTCCAGTTGACTCACATTATGTCAAATAGCCTATCAGAAGCTTCTAAAGCCATGACATAATAATCTGGAATTTTCCGAACAGTTTAAAGGCACAGTCAATTTAGTGTATGTAATCTTCTGACCCACTAGAATTGTGATACGGTGAATTATAAGTGAAATAAATTGTCTGTAAACAAATGTTGGAAAAATTACTTGTGTCATGCACAAAGTAGATGTCTTAACCGACTTGCCAAAACTATAGTTTGTTAACAAGAAATTTGTGGAGTGGTTGAAAACCGAGTGAATGTAAACGTCCGCCTTCAACTGTAAATACTCTATGCGCATATAAATGTACACACTCACAAACCTGCTTGCATAATATCACACACACATACACACTTTGAGCAGAGTAGTAGAGAGGGCAGAATTTGGAGTCAAGTGACACCAGCTGCCATATTGGAACACAACATCCTCTGATTTAAAATTTTACACCAATCCTTTTGGGAGTCTCCCAGTTCATGGTCTTTCAGACAAGCATTTGCAGAGGGTGACATTGAACATGACTATGAATAAGTGTGTGTGTGTGTGTGTGTTTGTATTTGTGTAAGCACTGCTCCTTCCCCACCTGCCATCGATCGTAGATAATAATTACATGGATCATTGTGCAATTGCTGTTGCTGCAGGAGAGGTGAAGGCCAAATTAATTGCAAACAATCTTTAAAGGTATACTTTGGGATTTTGCTAATGAAGCCCTTTATCTACTTTCCCTGAGTCAGATGAACTCATGGATACTAAGTATACTTAGAGCATACAGATGTAGGATCTGAATTTGAGCCAGTTTGCTACAGCAGGAAAATAATCCTGCAGCTTCAGGAATTGTGAATTATTATGTGGATTACATTTCATTGAAACAAAATGTTGCTACATTTTTTGTTCGGGAAAATCAAGTCTGACATTTTAAAGGGGAAATTACATACGTTAAAAGCCTTTTAAAACCCTGAATACACTACAAGTTTGCATTTCCTGCTGGGCAGGAAAATTCTCAGCAACAAAAGAGTGATCAAATTAAAATCTGTACAATAGTGTTGTTATGAACGTATAGTTTAGACAGTATTTAAATATTTCAAGTACTCAGACATTGAGGATGAAAGGGGCAGAAAAAGAAAAGAAAAGCAGATGAGGAAGTAGAGAAAGAGACTAAGATAATAACTAAGATAATAAATAAGAAAGGAGAGACAGAGAGAAAAATAAATAAGGAAGAAAGAGAGGGAGGGAAAGAGAGATATTGACAAAAGAGAGGATACTGAGTAGGAGGGAGAGGAGAAAGATAGCAGGAGACAGATAATCAAATTAGACCCGTGGAGAAGAGATAGATAAAGAAAGACAGTGAGAGAGAAACAGTCCTAGAGGCGGCGAGAGAGAGAGAAAGAGAGAGTGTGACAGCCAAGAACAAATCTCATAGAAGAGGGGGTGTACCTGCTACCTGCTCTAATGAGGATCTGAGAGCGTGGCCAGTCAAGGCTCTTCACCCTCCTCCCCGAGCCTCAGCTTGCACCGGGGTCAGCCGCCCAGGGCCAGTCCCTGTCAAGATCCCCCCGCCTCAGCCACCTCATCCCCCCCAGCCTCAGCCCCACTACCTCCATCGGACTAGTTCCCTTTGATTATTTCATTATTTAGTCCGTATGGAGTCCGTAAGTGGTAGGACGGCTACTTAGAGACCCAATTACCACCGTAATCCCGCCAATCACAGGACGAATGGGGCATGAGGATCGAAATCAGCAAACAGTACAATAACCTATCGTTTTGTATCCTTCTTATCCCAGTGTTTACCGTTTAGGGTCTTATTTTTAAAAACAATGGATTCCCAATTTCTACCTCTTTCTACGAGACATTGAGCGAAACGTATTAGAGGTTCTGGAAAGACTTTGTGCCCAGTGACTCTGTGACAGGTTGGGAATGCACATTGGGTTCCCGAGTGGCAAAGAGGTGCTAGAGGTGTCACTACAGACCCTGGTTTGATTCCAGGCTGTATCCCAACTGGCTGTGATTGGGAGTCCCATAGGTTGGCGCACAATTGGCCCTGTGTCGTCCGGGTTAGGGGTTGGCCGGTCATTGTAAATAAGACTTTGTTCTTAACCGACTTGCCTAGTTAAATTAATGTTTTTTAAAAAAGATGCTAGGCGGTAGTGTCAGAGTAAAATGTGAAGATATTTAATGCTAGGGCTTCTGTGGTGGATGAATAGCATGACAATGGGCCTCAGGATTGCGTCACGATATGTCTGTGCATTCACATATCTGGAAAGCAACAACATAGGACACATGTGAGAGCTTGTAGTGTTGTGTAGGTTGCTAGCTACCTTGTTGGAAGTTGCTGACTTCAGTGCTGCTAATAGAACTATAAAATGCTGTGGACTTTTCAGGAGAGGACTCTGCTTTAGTGCTGTGGAGTATGATGCTATGCAGTAGCTCCATCGCTAAAAGAGATGGATGTTTACATTCAATACCGCAGTGACCACACCAGTGCCATATGTACCATATTAATCAGAAAACTGCCTCTAAGCTAGGTGATCCATGGCTGTTATTTGCTATAACTCTCCTCTCCTGCACACTGAATACTGAATTATTTAGCTAATTGGTTAGCAGGCCAACAAAGCTC
Source organism: Oncorhynchus mykiss (assembly GCF_013265735.2). Classification (NCBI taxonomy): domain Eukaryota; kingdom Metazoa; phylum Chordata; class Actinopteri; order Salmoniformes; family Salmonidae; genus Oncorhynchus; species Oncorhynchus mykiss. The sequence goes on from NC_048571.1 coordinate 31,317,088, forward strand.
AATTATTAAGGAGGTTGCTGAAACCAAGTCCTGCTTAGGGGCAGTAGCACCACTGACTGAACCCTAGCTAGTGTTCAAATACATACACACACACTAAAGACACACAAGAACACACACACATCCTCTTCCACCACTGACATTCTCCAGGTCCCTTTTTTATTTTCTCTTTAAGACTAAAGTTTCATCTTGGCAAAGAAAGAGCCATCGCTGTCGGAGATTAAGGCGTTCAAATGTACATTAAAGGGGGAATCTGACAGCACGTTTCCGAGGCTTAAACATGGCTTTTTTCAGACTGGTCGATCATAGCCACTCACAACTTCTAACTGAGCCATCTCTCTCTCTGTCTCAGCTAGTCCCCTTTCACTCACTCACTCACTCACTCACTCACTCACTCACTCACTCACTCACTCACTCACTCACTCACTCACTCACTCACTCACTCACTCTCTCTCGCCCAGCTAGTCCTTTCTTTCTCTCTCTTTCACTCTCTCTCTCTCTCCCTTTCTCCCACTCGCTCTCTCTCTCCCCCTAGTCTTGGCGAGTCTGAAAGGGGATTCGAGGGCCTGTCTTTGGAGACAGCAAGCTGATACGGTGGCAGGTTTTTCCTCCCACTGACACTGTAGAGCTGGAGACAGCTCAGGCAGTTTCAAGCGACCCCGAGACTGTGTGTGTGTGCTGCCAAGGAGCTGAGCTCTCATTCATATTCATCCGGATAGATCCGCCAAGCGACTCTCCCTTTTCAGCTGCCTCCACAACCCCAGAGATGGATGAATGAGAGGGGGAGGGGGCGACACAGGGGACATAGTGGACTACACTGGGCCACAGCTTATTCCAGGGGTACCTTGGCTGTGCAGAGACATTTGAGAGTCACGCCTCGTCCTGCTAGAGACAAATAAGAGCTGGGCTATGGTTTTCAAAGAAGTCCCCAAAAGGGAGCTAGCCAGAAAATAATGAAAAGTTGAGGTAAGTCCTCCAAAATTCACCCACAGAGAAGGTGAAAAATGAATAAAGCCTCCAGGGGCTCTCAGTCAAAGTTCATAGTAAAGTCAGCATACTTTCTTTAGAAGTTAATGAATCACAAATTCAAATCTAATGCTAATAAGTGTCTCTACTGCAGCTAAGCTGAGGCTGATACATTGTATTTGATCTTTATTTAACTAGGCAAGTCAGTTGAGAACAAATTCTTATTTACAATGACAGCCTTCCCCCGGTCAAACCCTAACGACGCTGGGCCAATTGTGCGCCGCCCTATGGGATGTGATACAGCCTGGAATCAAACCAGGGTCTGTAGTGATACCCCTAGCACTGAGATGCAATGCCTTGGACTGCTTCGCCACTCGGGAGCCCCTGCCACATTGCCCTAGCATTCAATATATTCACATTAGCGAGGGCCCTGGGTGAGTCAAGGTTATTCACTCTGCTGCGCCAAAATCTTATTGACTGAGTGTGAGGTCTGTAATGAGCCCAGGGCTAACCCCTTCACCCGCTGGGGCTCTGAGCTCTTAAACAAGGCTTTAGCATCCCTCTGATGCCACCACGCGTCTTCTTCAAGCTCGTGGGTGACAGGGTGGTGGCAGTGGGTTAAAGGAGGGTGTGGGGGTATGGGGGGTGGTGGTAGTGGGGCTGTGAACAGAGTTTTTAAGTGGCTGAGGAGATATGGGCAGGCATGGTGTGACGGGCATTTACTGCAGCTAATTTGCTGAGTGACAGCTCATCTCTGAGGGCGCAGGGTGAAGAGGAGTCAGACGCTAACATTTAGAGTGTGACAAAGAGACACTGTAGCTCATTACTGTAACAGAAGGTGGGCTTAAAGAATCAACATTGGTGTTATTTTTAAGGACTCATACTTGGAGGAGAAATGATGGTGAATAATATTTTTCATAGAGTGTGCAAATTGTTGCATGGTGTGTGTATTTGCATAGTAGTGATACACTACATGACCAAAAGTAAGTGGACACCTGGTCATTGAACATCTCCTGATAAAATCATGGGCATTATTGTGGAGTTGGTCCCAACTTTGCTGCTTTAACAGCCTCCACTCTTCTGCAAAGGCTTTCCACTAGATGTTGGACCACTGTTGCGGGGACTTGCTTCCATTCAGCCACAAGAGCATTAGGTGTTCAATGGGGTTTAGGTCAGGGCTCTGTGCAGGCCAGTCAAGTTATTCCACACCGATCTCAAAAAAACATTTTTGTAGGGACCTTGCTTTGTGCATGGGGCATTGTCATGCTGAAACAGGAAAGGGCCTTCCCCAAACTGTTGCCACACATTTGGAAGCACATAATTGTCTAGAATGTCATTCTATGCTGTAGCGTTAAGATTTCCCTTCACTGGAACTAAAGGACCTAGCTTGAACCATGAACAACAGCCCCCGTCCATTATTCCTCCTCCGAACGTTACAGTTGGCGCTATGCATTGGGGCAGGTAGTCAACTCCTGGCATTCGGCAAACCCAGATTATCCTGTCGAACTGCCAGATGGTGAGGCTTGATTCATCACTCCAGAGAACGCGTTTCCACTGCTCCAGAGTCAAATGGCGGCAAGCTTTACACCACTCCAGCCGAAGCTTTGCTTGTGTGCGGCTGCTCGGCCATGGAAACCCATTTCATGAAGCTCCAGACAAATTGTTATTGTGATGATGTTGCTTCCAGAGGCAGTTTTACACACGCTATACGCTTCAGCACTCGGTTGTCCTGTTCTGTGAGCTTGTGTGGCCTACCACTTTGAGGCTGAGCCGTTGTCGCTCCGAGACGTTTCTACGTCACAGCTCTAGCAGGGCAGCTCTAGCAGGGCAGAAATTTGACGAACGGACTTGTTGAGGCCATTAAGGCCATTCTACTGCCAATGGTTGTCTATGGAAATTGCATGGCTGTGTGCTCAATTGTATACACCTGTCAGCAATGGGTGTGGCTGAAATAGCCAAATCCACTAAATTGAGTGTTGCCCACATGCTGTTGTATTACATAGTGTATGTGTGACTACATTTATTTAAATCTATCACCCTATGAAAGCACAAGAAACAGACGTTTATAGTTACATACTAGAGTGTGCTTTACTACACGTAGGTAATAATTTTTTCTAAGAGGAGAAAATGGCATGACATGCATTTTGTATAAACTCATTATTTTTATTAGTGCATTTTATGATCTGGGGTGCTGTGGTGAAACATTTGTCAATTCTAACCAGCCTGAGCAAGAACAGACAGCCTTCATTGGGGGGGGGGGGGGGGGGGGGGGATCATTTCTGTTGAGTCTGACTAAACAGAAATGAAAAGAGGGATACAAGTGAAAAAGGTGGAAAAGACACAGAGAGACAGAGACAACATCTGCTTTTCCACATCCTTTAGCCTGTGCTCTGATTGGCTGGAGGTGAGTGACCTGGTGGGAAGCTCTCTGGCCCCTGTGCCTGTGTTTTCTGCTGGCTTGGCTTTATAAAACCCCCACTGTGTTTCGCAGAAGGCCCAATAACGAGCATCCAAGGACACACACTGTTCTTCTCCCCCCTACAAGCACAGCCAGACCCAAGGACAGTGGGGAAGTGTCATACAGGTACTCACACAAACACACTGTATCCATTTCTGCCTTCACATATTTTCCTTTGCCCTCCTGTGGCCCCGCAACATTGGAAATTCATAGAAAAGCATAATCCCTGTGCCTAGTGCTATGTAAGGGATTTCTTGTTTGAAAGAATGACGGGTTTCCTTGTTGTGTATTAAAGGCAGAAAGAAGCTTGCTTTTCAGGCAGATTTCTTGTAGTCTTCCGTATTGTCTGTTCTTCCAATCCCTGGAATTAGGGGATCAGGACTGGCCTCCTATGAGGACACACCACCTGACTCACACAGGAGAGGAAAAGAGAGTCATTAATGCAAAGCTGCCATTTTAGTCGAGAAGTGGGATTAGTATGCAAATACTAAAATCAGAGAAGGGATAAAAAACGACTGACAACGTGCATAAATCTTGGAGGAAGAGTATTTTTACTGGGCTCGTGCGTTCCACACAACTTCTTAAATGGTTCGACATTGTGTAGTGTTTGTTAACGTTAGTGAGTTCTGATCCAACTTCTGACACCAGTTGACTTTGTTAGTTGTATGGATGAGGCAGAGAGTCATGTTAGCATATTTACAGTACAGGTCATACATTCAGATCATTGAACTGGATCAATACAGGATTAACCCTTTCCAGGATTGCGTTCACTAGCCATGTGGCCTAGAGGCAAGTTAAGCCAGGTTATGGTTAAGAAAGTGACAATTATTTATTGATACACTGTGAACTGAGATGTATCTCCAAAAGAGTATGTTTCATTCACATGAACCGTTATTGTCTTTGAAAAGGGAGCCTTTCAAAGCCTGAAGAGAGACGTAAAACCAAGAAGCATTGTCTCATTAACAGTTCATTATGTTCTGCCAATATTGTATGTATGTATCCAGAGATTTATTTACCATCCCTGAAGCCTGTTACTGACCGCTCATCAACCCAGCATGCTTCTTGTAGAGATGTTGACAGATTCCATTTCCAGGCAACTGTATCCTCTAGCATTTCTTATTGGAGAAGTCCAGGTAGTTTCTCCCCATCTTCTTCCGTTTGGTGCATGAACACCAAACATGACCCAGCTCTGACCTGATTGAGCTTGGAGAGCCTCTGTCCGATGCCTGGCTACCTATCCTACCTACAGCCTTTTTCTCCCCCTCTTCACAAGGTGATGGATGGGGATAGATTGGCTTAGGGAAATGGATTGTGTGGAGTGAGCTGCCAAGGTTAAAATGTGTATGCAAATTGGAAAATGTAGAATTAGTAGGGGTTGAGGGGAGCATCTAAATTGAATGAGTCATGTGTGTTATTAGAAGCGCTCTGTTCCTTTTGTCTGCCTTGTCATCTTTCTTCTCTCGTCTAATTCAGTGCTATGGGCGAAGCTGGATTCATTTCAAATGGGATATGTGTGTGAGTGAAAGCGAGTCTGCCTATGTGTGTGTTGAGTGTGTGTACAATATATGTATCTCACGCATTCAATCAGCCTGCTCCCTCTTGTGTTCTGAATCCTGTCCGAACGGATTGAATCCATTGACTTGTGTGTGTGTGTGTTTTCCTGAGCCATTCCAGGTACACAGTGACAACTAGAGAGGGGTCAGTGGTAAGTTGTTTGTTGTTTCCACTCAAGCGGAAAAAAGACCACAAACAGTGGTCCTATTGAGTCATGCATTCTCTAGTGAAACTAAGAATATGGCTGCATGGCATTTGTTAGGTCACATTTGTCCTAAATTGAGAGACACATTTTACATGACAAGACACTGTCCTGATATTCTGTATCTCAGTTTACTGCTAAATTAATGACAGCTATATTTGGCTATTATGGATGCTTACTGGTGTGGAAATAATAGCTTGAGCATCTGAGCCGTATACTAGCCTGCCTGGCTTGGAAATGCCGCCAGGGAGGGAAAATACTGAAAAAATGCATATGTTAGTAAACGCTGTAATTAAATCTTAGATGATGACAGTAAATTTAATGGGAGCTAACTAAGATCTTGTCTAAGTGAACAGAAAACAGACGCTTTAGCTGAGTTAGCCCCCATTGGTGTATGACATGGTAGGTCCTGTCAGTTTGGATTACAGTGGTCTTAAATGTAAGGTTATAATGATCAAAGGGTCCAATTGGGGCTCCAAAATGGATGAAAGACTGGAATGTTTTAGAATTGGTAGAGGGTCTTGGGCCCTGAATTGGTTGAGTATGATCACAAGATGGATGTGTATGTTTGTGTTTATCAACACTAATACTTAATTTATACAGAAAACACTTAACCAAATTAGCCCGGAAGAAAATCTGTCCAAAAAACTTATTTTAAAAAGAGATATGTAAAGGTTACAGTAAGAAATTCAACATTCGATCATCACTCACATTTAAATGTACTGTACAGTTGCATACTTTCCATTTTCTTTACCTTTTCTACCACAATAACATTTCAAAACAGATATGTCCAAAGACCTCTTTGCTGATCGTGTCGTCATAAGCTAGCAACCTCACTATGTAGACTCCCAAAATTGCAAAAATATTAATGTAATTATTTACAGTACATCGTAATCTGACAGCAATATTAATTGCAGCGCACAGATTCCCAAATTAAATCCTGAGGTGCGAACACTTATCTTTTCTGTCAATTTTATGGGTGTAAACAATGTCCTCTTTGAATGTAGAGACTGTGAACACACTCTACCATGCCTCTCAGTTCATTCAAACCTTACTGATGAAAGTGCTACATGTGAAACTCAATTTTATAAACGACGTCTCCACAGAGAGCCTAAAGAAATGCAGCTGCTGAAAAACCTTCCCATTACAACTCACTGTCTAACTAGCCTTAGAGATGAAAAGCCCCCGTTTTTACGCTAGCTCCTCCCCTAGGAGCAGATGTGGGTGCAGGTTGTAAGCAGGAGCTTTAACTGATCATCCAAACTGTTACTTATCTGTTGTGGGCAACTTATCAATAATGTATCAAATTGGTAGGCAACATTAATTAGAGGAGATGAAGGGCTTGGTGCAGCGAGTGGTTGTTTGACACTATTGATATGGAGAGTGAAAAGTTATTTGTTTTGTATGGTGTCCATATTAGGACAGCCTCAATCTCAGCAGTGAGACTTGGATTTATTGACCACAAAGAGATAAATGTTTGGGACCTTTCAGAATGGAACAAAATGAAAAATATGTCTAACAAAAGGCCACTGACACAAACTCCCCTCTCATTTGAATGGAATGTGCTCTTATTTTCCCATTCAGTACACAGGCAAGTCATTAGCCCCCAATGAGTGTTTAGTACTTGGCTTATGCAATTTTACAAATTTTATTCAAATCTGAAAGCGAGCTTTGCATCAAACGATCCACGCATAAAAGCAGCTCAAAAACACAAAACATTTGTGTAATTGACTAAATAGATAATGCACAAAACCCCCAAGAATTCCCTTTGAATTCTCTCATTGCAATTAAACCACGCATCTCAAAGAGTACATTTAATTAGACCGAGTTTCATCTTGCTTTCTCAATCCATGGCTTCTGGCTAGCATAAAGCCTAATGCGCTGGAAAATAATTATTTAACGGGGATGAAATAATGATGTGAGTATATGGCTTAATCGTGTTGACATATGCAACCCTACTCTTCTCTCTTCTCGTTGTGTCCTACAGGCAGCTGTTCATTTGAAGACCCCTACAGCAGCTGTGGCTACAGTGTGGCCCTCGGGACCAATGGCTTCGCTTGGGAGCAAGTCAACACTTGGGAGAGGCCCACCATGGACGCAGCTGTTCCCACAGGTACACAACGGGGCTTCCTCCTCTCTCCTATCCTGTATTGCTCTGTCACCCCTGTGTGTGTGTGTGTGTGTGTGTGTGTGTGTGTTTGTGTGTGTGTTTGTGTGTGTGTGTGTGTGTGTGTGTGTGTGTGTGTGTGCGCGTGTGTGTGTGTGTGCGTGTGTGTGTGTGTGTGTGTGTGTGTGTGTGTGTGTGTGTAAAAATGGTGGATCATTAACACGCTTTCGTCAGCTCATATTTCTTTCTTGTTCTCTCACTTTTCACCTGGACGACTATATCTGTCTTTTGGCTCTCTTTTCTTCTTTCACTCCCTTTCTTTCACTCTACAGAGAACTCTGCAGAGAACAACATTGACAAAGTCTTGTGTTTTCAGCATGGCAAAACAGTAACCTCGTAGATCAGGATGGTTCGTACGAGACTAGCAAAACAGGACACTTCAGACATATATATATATATATTTAAAGGGCGGTATGAATAAATCAACAAACAACAGGAAACGCCATCTGCCTTCTTATCCATGTCATCAGGGTAGGAGCGTCTAATCAAAGGAAATTGGGGCATCACTGCGTGTGTGTGTGTGTGTGTGTGTCTGTGTGTCTGTGTCTGTGTGTGTGTGTGTGTGTGTGTGTGTGTGTGTGTGTCTGTGTCTGTGTGTGTGTGTGTGTGTGTGTGTGTGTGTGTGTGTGTGTGTGTGTGTGTGTGTGTGTGTGTGTGTGTGTGTGTGTGTGCATGTTTTCCAGAGGTGTGGACTTGGGTCACATGTCTTGTGACTCAACTTGTAATAAAATAACTTGAGACTTCAGGACTCGGGACTCGACTTTGACTTGAGACTGATGACTAACTTTAACCTTGGGGTTAGCGTTAAGGTTAGCTGAAATAGGATTTTGAATGAGAATAAATTTTTACTCCCCAAAAAGTCCAGAAGATTCATGAAAACAAAGCTGTGTGTGCGTGCAAGAGTGTGCGTATGTGTGAGTGTGCACGTGTGTTAATGCGTACCATGTGTCTGTGCCCCTCTCTATGTGTCAACCACAACAAGCTGAGATGCAAGGGGGACAAGCATCTTCACTGATTGTGCATGGCATTTCATATAATGTCCTGTTGAACAATGCCGGACACAGTGGGCTCTTCAAAAAAAGGGAGAGATAGAGAGAGCAGTGAGGCTCAGAGACTCAGGAGGGGCTCAGGTGGAAATGGAGCGATGTTGATTATTTCTCACAGGAGGGATAATGAAGGAGGAAACTCTGCACTCATTCCTTTTTCCCTCCGAGGCTCATTGGTCATCCCCATCAGTGCGAGCCATCCTCCTTGTAACCAAAGCTCTTTCACCGCTTCAAAAGGAGTGCTATTCCGAGGGGATGGGTTCAGCTGTGGATTTTTGTGTGTTTGTTTTCTTCTCCTTCCTTTTGTAATGTCACGGGGTTCTTCTCATGTTGGGCCCCAGGATATTACCTGGAATGGGAGATCTGATGGTGGAGTTAAGAAGAGGCTGAGCAGTCACGCAAAGTCTCACAGACTGAACAAACTCATCGGCATATTTCTTGAAAGCCACGGATGACACGCTGAGTATAAAAGCCTTATCAGGTCTAAGCCCTTCTCCCGCGGTTTTCAACTAAACTTTCAGTTAGAAAGTTAGGTCAGTTAGAATAGAGGGGACCTGTCAACTCAAGGGGTTTCTGTCTTTTTAACTACTGAAAATGTAAGGACCAGTTTGCTGTACAGATATTACACCTAGTCCTAGACAAAAAATAGCTTTCAATGGAAGTTCTCCATAGAGAATGCTTTTTATAACTAGGCTTAATCTGTGTCCAGGATACCAGCCCCATACAGTACAAGTGCAGATTGAAGTTTGTGATGATTGATTGCTAATGCCTGACTTTCACGTGAATTGATGATTGTTGACTTCAGGGAACAGTCATGTTCTTGAGCTCCATACGCTCTTCCCATCATTGAGTGTTCATTTTTCCCTAGTTGATGTTTCACTCTCTGAACCCTCGACATTTCGTGTTAAACTGTTGTTAGTGGGGGGATATGTCTCTTGGGGCAATGGGGAAGGCTTCTACTGTTTGCATGGGTGACGCTTCTCAAGAGATAGAGAAACGCGACCCTAGGCAACACAGTGACTAGGGTCTAGGGATGTGACAAATGGACAATTTGACATAACTTTTAAAACATCTGTTTTCTGTTAAAACGATAAGAAACATCAATATACAATGCAAAATAATGGTAATATTACATTTGCCTGCTAGGGCCGGGCAATGAAGTTATATCTACCGCAACCCTTTACAGACATAAAACGCAGCTTCAGTAACTTCTGCTTCGGTATAAAATGTTATGTATTTTTTCCCTAACAACAATTAACGTCACTGATTGATGTGCTGCAACGCAGAAGCTCAAGATTATTTATTGACAGTTCTGGTTGCCGAGTGATGGACGTTAGTCCATCTTCAGAAGCCTCATTCCTTTGCTTGTTCATATCTCCAGAGAAGGTTTCCTGTCGGCATCTAAAATCCATAGTGTAGCCTACCCTAACAGACCGACAAACAAACATGCCATAGCCAAGGCTCTTTTAAGGGGCCGCATTCCACTATGTCTTAAAAGGGTCATCGAGAAAGAATACCGGTAGCCTACCGTAATTTCATATTATGGGGCAAAAACAAAGAGTAGGCTACCCTGTGCTCGGCAACATCGGTGCCATGAATAGGCTAAGATATTCTCCTAGCAACAGACCGAATCGCAACAGACTGAAGACTGAACAGACAGGGCAGGCAGGCAGGCCAGCACAAGGGAGAGAGAGGAGGGGCAGGCAGACACATGCTCATTTGTTTTAGTAATCTGCATCTCTCAATCTCTTGTCTTGCATGTCTTTTGCCAATTCACCAAAGTATCTTAAAGTTCTCTTCTTCCTCTCCTGCTATATTTGAATTACACAACTTTCCCAGGCCTTTATAGCCTATTGACTATAACACAGAAAATAATATGTTTTTTGATAACTGCACTGTGATTTTAATTAAGTGGGGGAAAAAAACTAAACAACACTGTTTTTCTTAAAGTTAAGAATCCCAACTTCACACCCATACTTTATCCACTTGAATAAAATACAAAATAGTAGCTATCAAGATGGAGGTTATTTTTAATGAGTGCATTGCGTAAGTGGCTAGTTTGCATCAACTACCTTAACTAAAGCCACTGCAATGGTTTTGCCTGCCATCTTTGGTTTTGAATCGGGATGTTTCGTAATTTCTACCTCGTGATTTGTTGGGAGAGACCCCAGATTTTTCTTGTTATCAGCGAAGGCAGTGACCTAGTTCCTCTATGCCAAAATAGTCCTATAGTCACTGTGTTGCCTAGGGTTGGGTTTCCGAGGCTACTCAAGGGAGGGATATACTGTAACCAGTGTATGTGAGCGTTGTACTGCCTCTACTTGCTGGCCATCGCTTTTGGTATAGGCTCTCGCCTCTGCACCGTAGCAGCTATGGTTAGACTCCTTTTTAAACATCTCTCTCCCTCCCGCTACAAAAGCAGTATCTAGTGGAAGAGGTACAGGTAAACACCACTGTGATGTGACGTTTTATTCGCTGTTGTCAGAGATTGACTGTCGAGTGAGAGTGGACAGGGAGTTTCTGAACTGTTGCATTCTCCGCCCCTTTGCGCGTCTCTTGGAAATCTGCTCCCAAATCTGTCTCCATTATTACCTCTTCAAGTTGAGCTCTGGCTGAAAACAAATCAAAACCAATCACCAGAAGCATGGCTGAGGCCTGTCATTTTGATGTGACATATGTTTACTCCTCGGGGGAAACCAAAGTTTGAAGCCTTTTCTCCAATGCCAAAGGGCCCTGGGATTAGTAATGGACTTTTGAATTATAGGTTGTCAACAGCCCAGTTGCATTAATGCCATGTGTTATTGGTCTGTGCAAGGCTGATGAGGGTAAAGGGGTTAAATGGCTTGTCTATTTTTTTTGTTCTTGGTGATGATTTGAGTGCTCTTGTGTGGCACACAGACTTGATTGCATTTCTGATTTGAGCGTGGCAGGCGGGCTGGTGGTGGAAGTGGAGAGGGGGCCGCATTGGTAGGAAATTGACAGGGAATGGAGCCCCAGGCACTCTCTCACTTTCTCTCTCCTAGACAAAAGTGACCACTCCTTTTAAATGGAGGGAAAATGACTGTTCACCACACTCACAGGTCTCAACCAGACACGGTAGTAATGCTGATCAGATAGGCAGGACAGTTCACAACTGATCCCTGCTTCTTTAACATAATGGAGGTGGAGATACAGTCAAAGGTCAAATCGAATGGGTTGTTCATCACCACCGAAGTTGGGAAGCTGCAGATCCACAGGGCCTCATCCCAGCTGGATTAAGTGTCACTCTCCCCAACGAGCACATTTTTTATGCAGATAAATGGATCATCACCTCCCGAGTAAATCCAGAGGTAGCTGTCATTGTAAGAGAGGGATGTACCTACCGTCGGTTTCCTAGGCAGTTTCCTGGGATAATTCCCTCCGCCCCGTTTTTCTTTGAATGTCGGTCTTAGGTCACCTACACGAGAGAGCTCACAGTCACTAAGCCTTTTGGGGTTTGTCTGAGAGCAATACCATTTTATTTGGACACTGATTGATGACATTAAGACTCGACCTCTGCAAGTAAAAAGGCACAAACAAATTAGACTTGGGTGCCCTGGAACAGCTGATGCCGTTTGGTTTACTAATGAAAAAGAGGATTATAAATAAAAAAATCTTACCCAGGCCAGGTTAAATCCAAAGGTAATGTCTGATTGTGTAAGGCTTTCTTGGCTGTGACAGGGAAATGTTCTGAAATGTTCTCCAACAATTGCAAACGAGAGTTTCTATTGGACAAATTCAGATATGTTTATCCCCGTTTTGTTCCGTTTGCTTCCGTTTAAGAAATGTTTTTTAACAGAATCTGTAGAATAAATACACCCCGATCACACGCAAACAATCATGCAGTACAGTGTACAGTCAGCATGCAATTTAGCAATTTAGCCCCGTGGCAATAAATTAATAAAACCAAAAGCTTACCTTGTCTTGGAAGAGTTCCAGTGTTGGATAGCCATTGCCAGCTAGCTAACATAGCATCCCTCTCTGTTTGAGCTGGATGTTTGAGTAGGCTAAACTAGCTAGCTGCATTTGCTAGCTAACTAAGTGAAAGTTAAAAATGTCTTTACTAAATATGTGATTCACCACCTGGATTCGGTCTTATGTAGCAACATTTGAATTTCTGTTTCTACATTGGATAAACGTAGATACTCAGAGCTACAAAATAGTATATTATACACTACAGCTGAGGAACAATGGGAAAGTAATTATGCTTTGAAAGTTGATCAACTTATACACTCACTTTTGAGAAAACCGTCTTTTAATCTTTTGCCACTACTATTGGAGAGCCCCTCTGCATGAATCTGCAGGTAGCTAACCAGCCAGGGTCTATGGCTATAACGAGTCAAGCAAATGTGTCTGAGATACAAAGAATAAGATCATACACAACGTTAGTTAGCGACCCACCCAGCCAACGTTAGCTAGATAACAGTACACTTTAACTTGACATAAGGTTCATGCAATTTTACTAGGCGATACATTTTTTTTTTAAAAGCCTTGTTTGCCACGATTACCTAGACTACTCACCAGCTCCAATAGACAGACGCGTACTATATGGCTGTCCAATCCAAGCTCATCTCTCGGCATGTCCAGCCCACTCATTATATCAGCCAATCATGGCTAGCGGGAAGGTTGCTGACTTTTTCTGTGGCGAAACCAACCAGGCTCGCAATTTAACAATTTTATTCATATTTACAGATAGCATACAAGTTGATATTAAGTCACATGAAAGTTCACATGTTTGAGAAGGCATTTCTGCCAAGAAACACCTTTTGATTAAACATTTTTTTTTAAAGTTCAAACAACTCTCCTGTGAAGTCGTGACTTGCGACATACGCCTAGTTTCCTGAATCAGGTCACAAATAGCTAGCTATCTTTCTCTTTCTCTCTCTTGCTTCTTCTTCATTTTTGAGGAAATGTATTTGTTCAAAACTGTTTGACTATTGTCTTTCTCTCTCTTTGAGTCAACTACTCACTACACTTTATGCTCTAGCTGTAGCTTATGCTTTCAGTACTAGATTCCTTCTCTGATCCTTTGATTGGGTGGACAACATCAGTTCATGCTGCAAGAGCTCTGATAGGTTGGAGGACATCCTCCGGAAGTTGACATAAGTAGGTTTTCTACTGAATTCAATGTACCCAGATGAGGATGGAAACTTCGGCTTAGCTTCGGCTACACCATGGTGCTACCCTACAGAGTGCTGTTGAGGCAACTGTAGACTATTGCAAAACAGTGTGTTTTAATCAATTGTTTGAAGATATGAATATATTTTGTATAGTTGTATTTTAAAAGATATATATATATATATATATATATATATAGTATTTATATTTTTATGAAATTCGACAGGGAGGAGGGAATCATAACATGCATCAGTGTTGTTTACACATTCTCAGGCACTACTAAAGCAAAGTGGGCCCATCCTCAGAGGATGGACTCACTGCCAAGTAGAACCCTGTGGAGAAACCTCTGTTTGCAGCTATCTGCTGCTGGGCTCAGAGCACTCATTTACTTTCCCCTTTCATGTCATCACTCTGGGGACCTCACACCTCAGAGAATCCCCCCTCCCTATAATTTCTCTATTTTTCTCCATCTCTCCCCTTCCCTTTTTTCCTCTCTCTCTCACTCCCTCTCTCTCTCTATTGCTCTTTCCTTCTCTCTCTCTCTCTACCTCCCTACCCCCTCTCTATCTCTCTCTCCCTTCTCCACTCTCCCTTAGTTCATCACACTCGATGTTGACATGTGGTTTTCACTCGAGAATGTTCGGTGTGTGACTCCTCAGCTGACTTACTTACTGTACTGTACACTAAGTTGGTTTATTTTACATGGCTTGACTAATGTGTAGTTATGAGTGATGGACAACATTGAAGTGTTGGCATCAGCTAGATGTCAGTCAATCATTCCCGTCTCTTGTGGCAACACCTCCATTTCTAATATTGTTAAGCCCCTTTCTTCAGCCACACGTGAACTCTTGCCTCACTTCCTGAGGGTGTCAAGACAGAAGACTCAGTTATAAATCGAGAGCATGGGACACTATTCAGCTATATTGGAATGATTGCCTTTTCAATCTCTCCAAGTGGACAAATGTGATACTTTAGCAATGTTTGATGTATTACTTAACATATTAGTTACACTTCGTCACAGCAAGCACACCCACAGTTCAGCCTGGTTGGAGGGATAGTTGTTGAATATCTTGATCTAACATCTGCTCATAAGCAATCTATCTCTGACAAACTATGGTTATAAAATTCAAGATGACAGTAAATACAAGCATCCATTTTTCCACGTCCTACCCCTGGAGATGAACTGATAGCTTGATCAAACCTCCATCTATTCATTCTGAGTTCCTTATTTCCTTTGGCGACTTCGTGTTGTGAAGGGTGGCCTGTAGTCGTGATTAAATTCATTGGAATTGAATAGATGAGTTTCACAACAGATGAATTCCAGATGGATGTTGATGGTGAGATTAGATTTTTTAATTGTATTATAATAATAATTTCCATTGGGTTGAAATACTAGTCAAAATAAGATAATGATAGTTGGTCCTGTACTTTTTACTATCTACATAAACAATATTGTTTCTTCTGTAATAAATGATAACCTCCACTTATGTTGTGTATTCTGTTGCCCCTTCTGTTATTAATATCACACATCAGAAGTGAGCCTACATTAATTAATGAAATATTTTCTAACAATGATTCTATAACTACAAACATAGAATGATAGACATGGGTTAAAATAGTGTTTGTTTAGCTTTCAAATACTTTGAGAGTTCAATTGAGAAAATATATCTATTATTTTATTTTAATTGCGTTTACTGACACCAAGACCTCTTTTACAAGGTAGCTTTGCAAACAATCATACACATTCACTATATTTACAATTGCAATGCAATAAAAGCATACAATATTTACAAGCAATTTAAGAAAAGTAACTTACAAAACACGATAATGAAAAACAAACATTCCTCAGTACTGCCCTAGCGACACCAAAACATCCAACTTTAGAGACGTGACGGCACGTGAGTTTCAAGTTCGGGAAAGCTCAAATAAAATCCTAAAATAAATCACCTTGATAATAAAGTATTGCATGCATCTATCATCGCGTTTGCAAACTAATGTAAGATCACTGTTCCTAATGTGATGAGTAGATTCAATAGTAATAAGTTAGGCTAATAATCAGTGTCGTAAAACTCGATACCGGTCCTGGTTTCGAATCCGGACTCAAGACCACATATTTAGTGTCTCAGTCTTGTCTCGGTGTCAGATACATTTGAAGCTTTTTGTAAAATAACATATCAATAGTTTTACCTGCACAAGTAACAATTTCAGTTGAACAAAGGCTTTCTGTAAAGCAAAAAAAATGCAGATTGTTGTTCTGAAATAGCCTTGTTAACCTCTAGCGTCGAGCAATCCCGTATCCGGGAGCGTAATCATAGCCTCAAGCTCATTACCATAACGCAACGTTTCCTATTCATGAAAATCGCAAATGAAATGAAATAAATATATTCAAACACAAGCTTAGCCTTTTGTTAACAACACTGTCATCTCAGATTTTCAAAATATGCTTTTCAACCAAAGCTACACAAGCATTTGTGTAAGAGTATTGATAGCCTAGCATAGCATTAAGCCTAGGATTCAGCAGGCAACATTTTCACAAAAACAAGAAAAGCATTCAAATAAAATCATTTACCTTTGAAGAACTTTGGATGTTTTCAATGACGAGACTCTTAGTTAGATAGCAAATGTTAATTTTTTCCATTATTTGTGTAGACGAAATAGCTCCGTTTTGTTCATCACGTTTGGCTAAGAAAAACACCGGAAAATGCAGTCACTTACAACGCCAAACGTTTTTCCAAATTAGCTCCATAATATCGACAGAAACATGGCGAACGTTGTTTAGAATCAATCCTCAAGGTGTTTTTCACATATCTATTCGATAATCTATCAGTGGTGGCAGTTGCCTTCTCATCAGAAGAAAACGGAAAAATACTGCAGCTGGAGATTACGCAATAATTGCGACGGAGGACACCAAGCGACCACCTGGTAGATGTAGTCTCTTATGGTCAATCTTCCAATGATATGCCTACAAATACATCATAATACTGCAGACACCTTGGGGAAAACGTGGAAAACGTAAGCTGACTCCTAGCTCCTTCACAGCCATATAAGGAGTCATTGCCATGAGGCGGTTTCAAAAAATGCGGCACTTCCTGATTGGATTTTTATCTGGGTTTTTTCTGTAACATCAGTTCTGTGGCACTCACAGACAATATCTTTGCAGTTTTGGAAACGTCAGAGTGTTTTCTTTCCAAAGCTGTCAATAATATGCATAGTCGAGCATCTTTTCGTGACAAAATATCTTGTTTAAAAGGGGAACGTTTTTCATCCAAAAATTCAAATAGCACCCCCTGTAACCAAGAAGTTAATCTTGAAACTAGCAATCCCGGATCCGGGATTATAGCCTCAAACGAATTAGCATAACGCAGCGGACATAAATACCCCTAGAAACCTTTCCTATTCATGAAAATCGCAAATGAAATGAAATAAATATATTCAAACACAAGCTTAGCCTTTTGTTAACAACACTGTCATCTCTGATTTCAAAATATGCGTTACAGCCAACGCTAGACAAGCATTTGTGTAAATTTATCATGGCATAATCCTATGCTAGGCTCTGCTGGCAGCAGGCAACATTTTCACGAAACTAAGAAAAGCAACCAAATTAAATAATTTACCTTTGAAGAACTTTGGATGCTTTCACTCAGGAGACTCCCAGTTAGATAGCAAATGTTCTATCTAAAATAGCTCCCGTTTGTTCATCATGCTTGGCTGAGAAATCGACCAGAAAATGCTACCACTACAACGCCAAACTTTTTTCAAAATGAACTCCATAATATCGACAGAAACACGGCAAACGTTGTTTAGGATCCATCCTCAAGGTGTTTTTAACATATATATTCGATTATATATCCGTCAAGGCAATTAGTTTATCATAAGAAGTGATTAGAAAAATGGCTACCTCAGTATTTTACGCAAGATTTTCTGCGGGAGACACCATGTGACCACTTGCTATATATGGTCCCTTACGGCTATTCTTCAATGGAAAGGCGTAAAAAGTCGTCACAATGCTGTAGACACCTTGGGGAATACGTGGAAAACTTAAAGCTCATTCGTAGCTCATTCACAGCCATATAAGGAGTCATTGGCATGAAGTTGTTTAAAAAAATGCGGCACTTCCTGGTTGGATTTTTTTCTGGGTTTCGCCTGTAACATCAGTTTGCAGTTTTGGAAACGTCAGAGTGTTTTCTTTCCAAAGCTGTCAATTATATGCATAGTCGAGCATCTTTTCGTGACAAAATATCTTGTTTAAAACGGGAACGTTTTTCATCCAAAAATGTTAATAGCGCCCCCTAATGCATAACTGGTTTTAAGCTGGTGTGGTCAATTGACAACCCCCTTCTCATGACACAGAGAGATCCTGTCGTTTCCCCATCACCGTCAGCCCATTTTATCAGGCCTATATTAGGCTTTGCAACCATCAGACCCTGAGCACTACTTCAATGAGGGGCTCTAACTCAAAGCATGTCCACTCCAGAGACGCTTCGGCTCTGCTGGGGACCTTAGGAGCTCACTGCATGACAAGCAATGAGATGCCAGCATTAGTATGCACCTCGCTCCGACTGCCCCGCGGCTATATTCCAACATATCTCTTATTTGGCACGAGGCTAAAGAGCCTCGGCAATCTCAAGTTGCCTGGGAAGAATGGGCAGCATAACTTACTCGGCCACCATTGTTAGACAAACAAAACATTTAAAAAGGCACCGCATATGGAAGTAATGGGCCCTCAGCGAGAGTGTAATATGTTTTACGTTGAGGAAAGGATGTGAGAAAAAACCTATACGGATGTTTATCTATATGGGCTATCTAGATTGAATTGGATCCTTTATGTGTTCCCCCATTGGTTTATAGAGGTACTTGTATATTATACTGATGATATGTTTTCTATTATTAAATAACATAGTATTATGGGGCGATAAAAAAAGAGCCATATCTCGAGGATTATTTTCTCCTTGCAGGAAGCCAATGGAAGTATGGTTGAAAGAAATGTCTCTGACCATCTCATTGCCTTAGATAGTCTTTTGTTGCTATCTACTTATACGTATGTTGCAATATACATTGAATATTTAGAGTGTCTTCATCAGTGGTAGAACCCCAACCAAAGGATATGTCTAAATAGATTTTCTCATGGCCATTAGTTGGCCGCAACAATTGTTTTCATTTGACTTGGAAGCCAATCTGAACCAGCCATAGAGACACAGTCAAAATGGCAAAGCAGATACCCTACTTAGCCATGCCTACTTAAATTAATACAAGTGCGTTCCCCATAGCCTGCGCTAACGCTAACCCACTGCATCAGAATAAGTGCCAAACGAGTTAGTAGTAGCAACCCTGAGTGATACAGTGCTAGCGTAAATGCTTGATAGCTCTAATTATACATAATTACAGTTCTTGAAGTTACAGCCCCACATTAAGTAATTAAACAGAAAAGTAATGAATGTTAGTAAGCAGGATTCGTTTCTAGATATAGTTATGCTGTTATAGACAGATGGCTGTGCCTTAGCTGTCTCCATCACTGGCCTCTATGGAGAGTAGCGGCTGTGCCAAATTCTGTGCTGTTCTAAGTAACTGACTGGCTGTCTTGCAGTGCCCTTGTTTTAAAGAGGTCTGCATCTCCCCCCAGGTGAACAAGCACACAATTGTTTAATTAATTTCAACACTTAATTTCTTAGTGTAGACCTTCAAACGTACAGAAGCATGCACACACACAAACACACACACTCAGCTTGGATTTACAGTATACTTCAGCCACTGTTTTGGGATGAACAGAATATGATTTATAACTGTGCAAATATGACCTTATATACATTCTAGTTGTTATTCACGCATGTCTTTGTTGAATAATATATTGTTTTTATTAAACAAGAAATCTGTTTGATATACTGTATGGCGTAGGAAATGTGTCATTTAGTAATGAGAACAAACAGCTCATTGATGTCACTCAAACTGACACATTGATTATGGATGACAGCGATCTTTTCATGTCATATGTCTCTTTAGAATAATTTATCTCCAACCCGAACCCATTTCACCAGTTCACAATAGTATGAAGAAATGTGCTTTCACATTTTTGCCCGAGGTAGAGTCTCCCACCATGTATTTATTTATTTCATCTAGAGTAGAGCAGTAGCAGATGAAAACATATTACAACTCAGTTCCTCTGTTTCTCTGAATCAATCCAGGGTAGTGAAATAAATGCACAGTAACGTGTGGGACTTAAAGCGTGCTTAATGAAACAAGTCTTTGTAGCGCTGGCTATCGCTCTCTGCAATAAAGGTGACGCTTCGGCACAGAGTTATTAAAGGGAGCTTCTCCGTTCTCTCCGGAAGATTAACATGACGGAGAGGAGGTGGTGGGTGGAGGATTCGGGAATAGTGTTGGGAAGTAGCCTATTTCTGTGAGAGGGAAATATTCCAGGCAATGCTAATGGACACCAGGAGCTCACCACTTTATGTCTCTCCATGCCTCTTACCTTCAACTGTACCACAGTACTCCCTAAATTGTGCACCGCACCACAGGGACTACTGCGTCATCAGTCATCACCATGACTCCATTGACACCATTGTGTGCCTCCATTCCCACAATATTCCCACAATATATTTGTTGAGATAGTGGTGTGTTTTGGATGAATAAAGGGACACTTGAATGAAGTCAAAGCAGCCCTGAAAAGGAAACCAATCAAAATAAAATGCTTGGCTGGCTCCCTTCTGACTTATCAGGGATCTAAAGTTCCAAACCTTAGGGGCAACAGGACAGGCTTTTTTCTACTAAAATTGTCTAAAAAATTTTTACAAATATTTAATTACTACAGATGCTCCCAGTTCCAAGATGTTACACAACAGACACAGTATCAGTAAATCAGTAAGTATACTACATCAATACGGTAAGGGAGCCAACGAGATGTTCAAGTGCTCCTCTCTAATAGTAATTGTGTGGCATAACAAAACGGAGGCTCTCATACTTTTGTTCAGTTGTTTGCCTTCCGCAGTCCACAGGGACCCGTGCTTATCTGCCGAAATAACATTGTGATTCCACCTGAGTGCTCTTTTGTCTGGCCTGTAATTCAAGCCATCGATGCCCTTTGTTGAATGTTAGCCTCTGTATGCATTTACCTTATGAGCCTTGGGGAACAATGACTAGCAGCTTATCTGAAAGCCCATTTGAGAGTTACCTTTTGCCTCAGATATTCTGTTGTTGGTCTAGGGCTGGAGCTGGAGCTGGAGCTGAGGCTTTGCTCTCTGTGTGGATGATATTGAATACGCCTCATGAAGTTCAGTGACCTTTCTTAGCCAGTACACAGAAGGCAAGGTCTGTAGTTTTTGTCCCAATGCTACACCAGAACTCCTTATAATTCATATTTTATGTGTTCCTTGCATATTGAACCCAAGCTGGTGTCAAAACCCGAGTGGCGCAGCGGTCTAAGGCACTGTATCTCAGTGCTAGAGGGGTCACTACAGACCCTGGTTTGGTTCCAGGCTGTATCATAACTGGCCATGATTGGGAGTCCAATAGGGCGGCACACAATTGGCCCAGCGTCATCCTGGTTAGGGTTTGGCCGGGGTAGGCCATCATTGTAAATAAAATGTTTTTAACTGGCTTGCCTAGTTAAATGTAAAAAACATCATACTTGAGGTGGCCTATAGCCTAGTTAATAATCTAGTAACATATTCACTTTCTGAGAAAACCTCATGCAATAATATTTACTGCACTACCTTACTCACTCGGTTTAGCACATGACCTCACATGTGAATCTTTAAAGAGATTGGTGGGGTTAAACCTGAAGGAGGTGTGAAAGATGCTGAATGGGTGTAGACAAAGTAGAGCGCTCCAGTAGGTGTACCAACATATTCAAGGGCCATATTCTCAAAAGTGCCGTTACAAGTTTATCAACTTTCAAAGCAGAATTACTTTCCTATTGTTCCTCAACTGCAGTGTATGATGTGCTATTTTGTAGCTCTGAGTCTGTACTTTTAACCAATGTACAAAAACACAATTTAAAATGTTGCTACATAAGACTGAATTGTGGTGGTGGGTCACATATTAGAAGAGACGTCAAACATCCATTCATTTGCACATGCTCAGCTGCTATGTGTTTCTGAATTTGTTTTTATTGCCAGTAAGTGACACATGTAGAGGACTGTTCAAATTAGACCAATCAAAAAGCCTCTCTTTCCTCTGTTCTCTGCTGTTTGACAGTATGTGAAACACACATGTCAAAGCCTTTGTTGAAAGCAGCCCACCATGAAATGGCCTTTCATCATTGTTCAGTGTCTTTTACCAACATCAAGACCAGTTCTAGAAACATACTAAATAGGCCTAAACAGTATTCTATGTGTTCATCAGATAAAGTCCAATTAGATATGAAGAAGCACCATGAACCGCTGAGAAGTCATTTACATTTAAATGAGTAATACACAAATGTATATATGAGTCAGTATATCCATTTTCAAGATAGAAAGTTCATGCTAGATAACGTCCATTATTTCCTACTCCACCTACAGCCCCCACTCTGCTCGTACAATTGACAGAACTGAAAAAAGGAGATAGTTGGGGTTATTACTGCAATCACCTATTTGAGAACAATCACAGTTTAATCAGAATGAAGTAGGGGCAGCAGGTAGCCTAGTGGCAGAACTAAACAGTTTTAGAAACTTCAGAGTGTTTTCTATCCAAATATACTAATAATATGCATATCTTAGCTTCTGGGACTGAGTAGCAGGCAGTTTACTCTGGGCACCTCCGGGCACATTATTCATCTAAGCTACTCAATACTGCCCCCAGCCATAAGAAGTTAACTGACTTGCCTAGTTAATTAAATAAAAATGTGAGTGTTCTTTGGTTGTCCCCATAGGATAACCCTTTTGGGTTCCATGTAGAACCCTCTGTGGAAAGGGTTCTGAACTTCAAAAGGGCTTTACCTGGAGCCAAAAACAGTTATTCAAAGGGTTCTCCTATGGGGACAGTCGTATAACACTTTTAGGTTCTAGATAGCACATTTTTTTCTAAGAGTGTAGACTTTATATTGCAATATCAAAGGATCCAATTCTTCTATCTTCTGACAAGCATGGGGGTAAGAAGCATTGCTGTCCTCTTCCCCTCTCCATCAGTCCAATCTCCCCACCAGCGCTAAAAAGTGGGAGCCTGGCAAGGAGGTGCCATAGGAGGTAGGAGGCAAGGAGGTGCCACTGCTCTGCATTCCAAAGTTAATCTTAGACAAGACAATTTCAGCGGGAGCTCAAGCGTTACTTCCGGAATGATCCTCAGGACTGCTCAGTGCTTAAGTCCCGGGCTTTATTTTTCAGAATCGCAGAGCGGCATGACTTAGGGAATGAGCCTCGAGGAGACAACTCTTCAAATTGTATTGATACGCAAACCCATTAAAAAGCCAATTACCCTGTACTTGTTTTATTACGCAGGGCTGCAGAAAGGGGAGCGTAATCGTAAAGAGTCAATATGAAAACAAAATAGCACCTCAGTTCTGTCATTAATCAACGCCTGGCGTGTGTGAAAGCTAATGTTTAATTCACAGCGACATAAATCATCAATGTAAAAACAATATTAAGCTTTATTATACTTTTATACTGAACAAATATATATATGTGAAGTGTTGGTCCCATTTTTCATGAGTTGAAATAAAAGATCCCAGAAATGTTCTACAAGCACAAAAAGCTTATTCCTCTAACATGTTGTGCACATGCTCAGGAGTATTTCTGTCTGTAATTGAGCCCTTTTGTGGTGAAAAACTAGTTCTGATTGGATAGGCCTGGCTAATTCCAGTGGGTGGACTTGGCTCCCAAGTGGGTGTGCCTATGCCCTCCAGGCCCACCCATGGCTGCGCCCCGACCAAGTCATGTGAAATCCATAGATTAGGGCCTAATTGATTTTTTTCAATTTACTAATTTTCTTCTATGAACTGTAACTCAGCAAAATCTTTGAGATGTTGCATGTTGCGTTCACTATACATGAATTTTACAGTGAGTGGTGATTGCACACAACACTTTCCATATCCTCACCTCTCCCTTGTGTCTCTGTGGCCATGCCTTTATGGATATAAAGCATCGGCAAAAACATGTTTACACCGTTAGCCTCTTGTTATTATCTCTGTATATCCAGGAGAGATGGCAGAGATGGCAACATCGCAACTACCTTTTAGGAAACGTTTTATGTACTATTTTTTACATTATTAGCTCAGGAAATGTTATGTGTTATACATTCAGCCAGGAAGAACTATTGGATATTAGAGCGGCAGTAACTACCAGCATTACAACCAAGAATATGGCTTCCCTGGAGTAGATCCTTTGTTCAATCTCCCCAGAGCAATTTAACTTATTCCAGAGGCCAATCCAAACATTGCCGGCGGAGCAGAGGCACTTGAGGCACCCTGCTGGTTCGACTTAGGAGGTGCGCACACCACCCACCGCTTCCGAGTATATTACTCACTAATATTCAGTCTTTGGATAACAAAGTTGATGAGCTTAGAGCAAGGATTTCTTTCCAGAGAGACATCAGGGCCTGTAACATACTTTGTTTCACGGAAACATGGCTCTCGGAGTCGGTAAAGCCAGCAAGATTCTCAGTACATTGCACAGACAGGAATAAATATCTCAGAAGGGCCGATGGGTGTGTTTCATGATTAACGACTCAAGATGTAATTCTACGAAAATACAGTAACTCAAGTCCCGACCTAGAATACCTCACAATTAAATGCCGACCATTGTATCTCCCATTACCACAGCCGTTTACATCCCATCTGAAGCCGATACCTCAACGACCCTCAAAGAACTTCACTGGACTTTATGCAAACTGGAAACCACATATCCTGAGGCTGCATTTACTGTAACTGGGAAGTACCCGTGCTTCGAACTATTCAACGTTGGTCTGACTAATCCACGCTTCAGGATTGTTTTGATCACGTGGACTGCGATATGTTCCGGGAAACTTGGGAAAATAATCTAGGTGCATACAGTGACTGAGAAACTGCTAGAGATAAACAGGAGTCCCAATTCAACGGCTCAGACACAAGACGTATGTGGCAGGGATTACAGACAATCACGGACTACAAAAGGAAAACCAGCCACGTCGTCGAGACCGACATCTTGCTTCTGTACAGGCTAAACACATTATAGCTATGAGGATAACACAGTGCCACTGACACGGCACGCTACCAAGGACTGTGAGCTCTCCTTCTCCGTGGCCGACTTGAGTAAAACATTTAAACGTGTTAACCCTCCCAAGGCTGCCGGCCCAGACGGCATCCCTAGCTGTGTCCTCAGTGCATGCACAGACCAGCTGGCTGGTGTGTTTAAGAGAATATTCAATCTCTCCCTATCCCAGTCTGCTGTCGCCACATGCTTCAAGACGGCCATCATTGTTCCTGTACCCAAGAAGGCAAAGGTAACTGAACTAGTAGCACTCACCTCATCATGAAGTCCTTTGAGAGACAAGGATAATATCAGCTCTACTTTACCTGCCACCCTAGACCCACTTCAATTTGCTTACCGCCCCAATAGATCCACAGATGATGCAATCTCCATCACTCTGCACACTGCTCTATCCCATCTGGACAAGACGAATACCTATGTAAGAATTCTGTTTATTCAACAACATAGTACCCTCCAAGCTCATCATTAAGCTGGAGGTCCTGGGTCTGAACCCCGCCCTGTGCATTTGGGTCCTGGACTTCCTGACGGGCCGCCCCCAGGTGGTGAAGGTAGGAAACATCACCTCCACCCCGCTGATCCTCAACACTCGGGCCCCACAAGGGTGCATGCTCAGCCCCCTCCTGATCAGGGGCCTGATCACCCACGGGATTGCAGTGGAGAAGGTAGAAAGCTTCAAGTTCCTTGCCGTACACACCTCTGACAAACTGAAATGAACCACCCAGACAGACAGTGTGGTGAAGAAGGCGCAATAGAGCCTCTTCAACCTCACGAGTCTGAAGAAATTTGGCTTGTCACCTAAAACCCTCAAAAACCTTTACAGATGCACATTTGAAAGCATTCTGTCGGGCTGTATCACGGTACAGTAACTGCACCGCCCGCAACTGCAAGGCTCTCAATTGAGTGGTGCAGTCTGCCCAACGCATTACCGGGGGCAAACTACCCGCCCTCCAGGACACCTACAGCACTCGATGTCACAGGATGGTCAAAAAGATCCGCAAGGACATCAACTACCCGAGCCACTGCCTGTTCACCACGCTATCATCCAGAAGGCAAGGTCAGTACAGGTGCATCAAAGCTGAGACCGAGAGACTGAAAAACAGCTTCTATCTCAAGGCCGTCAGACTGTTAAACAGCTGTCACTAGCACATTAGACGCTGCTGCCTATTGGCATAGACTAGAAATCACTGGCCACTTTAAGAAATGGAACACTAGTCACTTTAATAATGTTTACATATCTGGCATTACTCATCTCATATGTATATACTGTATTCTATATTATTCTACTGTATCTTAGTCACTTATTAATGTTTATATATCTTTCATTACTCATTTCATTTGTATCTACTATTTTCTATAGTATACTATGGTATCTTAGTCACTTAATGTTTACATATCTGGCATTACTCATGTCATATGTATATACTGTTTTCTATCCTATTCTATTGTATCTCATTCACTTAATAATGTTTACATATCTTGCATTACTCATCTCATATGTATACACTGTATTCTAATCTATTCTACTTTATCTTAGTCCATTCCACTCTGACATCGCTCGTCCATATGTATATAGTCTTCATTTATTCCTGCTTAGATTGGTGTGTATTGGGTATACGTTGTGTAATTTATAAGATATTATTTGTTAGATATTACTGCACTGTCGGCGCTAGCAGCATTATAATTTTGCTACACCCACAATAACATTTGCTAATCACGTGTATGTGACCAATCCAATTTGACTTGATGAATAAGGTATGGAGGTTTGAACTGATATTCTAACTATTTGGGACTATGGATGTGTCCCAAATGGCACCCTATTCCCTATACAGTGCAGTACTTTTGACCAGAGTTCTATGGATCCTGGTCGAAAGTAGTGCACTATACTGTACATTTAAAAAATATGTACTGTACAAGGATTACTGTACTGTACTAGTAATGGTTGAGAGGAAAAAGAGATTGAGAGTACTGTAGTTAGTGGATGTGGACAGAGGAGGCCCTGTGTGTTCTGCTCTCTGAGACCTTCATCATGATGGCTGACCTCTGTGTTGGGATTGGAGCCAATGTTACGCCACGGGCGTACCGCATCGCTCTTCAGCCGTGTACTGGGAGCCACAAAGGTAATTTTCGCCTCCCTGCGACTGTAATTCCCACTCCAGATAACAACATGGAGGAGAATTTGTATTATCCCACTGACTGGGAAAAAGCACCAAGTCCTAAAACAGGATAAATGTATCTCAGCATTCCCTTCTTCCCACTCTAGGCTCCACAGCAACTGGGATCGTGGTGATAAATGTTGCCATGCAGGCATTCAGACAGTATCATTGCCACAATATATTTTCATACCCAGTAGTATTCAATGATAGATTGGTTTTGGCGAACAAATGTATGGAAGAAACTTCTCAACCATTGTGTAGGTGCCATTGATACTTTGATTGGTCGTTGATCTCCTATAGTTCAAGCCTATTGGGTAGATAACATCGAAGCAGGTGCTAATTTTATAGGCTTGAGCCTTTCCCTGTGGCTTAAACAGAGGATTATTGGCGCTGCATTGGCTATCTGTCAATGAGGATGAAGCGTGTTCCTCTTGTCTTTACCAATATTGTTGTCAGAGGTTTCAGCCCCAGACTCAATTTCCTCATTGAGGTGTGACCAATGGATCTTTGTTGATGTTCTGTTTAGTAATGAGAGCTGATTGAGACGGGAAGTCGCTGTCTGCTTCGCAGTGAGACAAAAACAGTACAAGACTACGGAAACCGATCATTTCAAGAAACAATGATTTTAACATTTAGAGAATTTAGCATTTTTCAAACACCTGATACAAATTTTTCCTGCAATCTAGAGCCATAATAATGATGCTTAATTCTATGTAAAAAAAAAGTTGGGTGTCACTTAGAAATGTCCTTGTTTTTGAAAGAAAAGCACATTTGTTGTCCATTGAAATAACATCAAATTGATCAGAAATATAGTGTAGACATTGTTAATATTGTAAATAACTATTGTAGCTGGAAACAGCTGATTTGTTATGGAATATATACGTAGGTGTACACAGGCCCATTATCAGCAACCATCACTCCTGTGTTCCAATAGCACGCTGTGTTAGCTAATCCAAGTTGATCATTTTAAAAGACTAATTGATAATTAGAAAATAATTTTGCAATTATGTTAGCACAGCTTTAAACTGTTGTGCTGATTAAAGAAGCAATACAACTGTCCTTCTTTCGACTAGTTGAGTATCTGAAGCATCAGCATTTGTGGGTTCGATTACAGGCTCAAAATGGCCAGAAACAAAACTTTCTTCTGAAACTCATCAGTCTATTCTTGTTCTGAGAAATGAAGGCTATTCCATGCTAGAAATTGCCAAGAAACTGAAGATCTCGTACAATGCTGTGTACTACTCTCTTCACAGAAGAGCGCAAACTGTCTCTAACCAGAATAGAAAGAGGAGTGGGAGGCCCCGGTGCACAACTGAGCAAAACTGAGCAAGAGGACAAGTACATTAGAGTGTCTAGTTTGAGAAACAGATGCCTCACAAGTCTTCAACTGGCAGCTTCATTAAATAGTACCTGCAAAACACCAGTCTCAACATCAACAGTGAAGAGGCGACTCCGGGATGCTGGCCTTCTTGGCAGAGTTGCAAAAAAAAAGCCATATCTCAGACTGGCCAATAAAAAGAAAAGATTAAGATGGTCAAAAGAACACAGACACTGAACAGAGGAACTCTGCTTAGAAGGCCATCATCCCGGAGTCGCCTCTTCTCTGTAAATTTGTGTAAATGAGAACTTGTTCTCAACTGGCCTACCTGTTTAAATAAAGGTGAAATAAAATCAAATAAAAAAACAGCGTTGTACGAGATCTTGGTTTTGGATGAGTTGGACCTCCAGATTGAAGGAAAAGCAACCAACAATAAAAAACAGAAATACCTTATTTACATAATTATTCAGACCCTTTGCTATGAGACTCGAAATTGAGCTCAGGTGCATCCTATTTCCATTGATCATCCTTGAGATGTTTCTGCAACTTGATTGGAGTCCACCTATGTTATAATCAATTGATTGGACATGATTTGGAAAGGCACACACCTGTCTATATAAGGTCCCACAGATGACAGTGTATGTCAGGCCAAAACCAAGTAATGAGGTTAAAGGAATTGTCCATAGAGCTCCAAGACAGGATTGTGTCGAGGCACAGATCTGGGGAAGGGTACCAACAAATGTCTGCAGCATTGAAGGTCCCTAAGAACACAGTGGCCATCATTCTTAAATGGAAGATGTTTGGAACCACCAAGACTCTTCCTAGTGCTGGCTGCCCTGCCAAACTGAGCAGTCGAGGGAGAAGGGCCTTGGTCAGGGAGGTGACCAAAACGTCAAGGGGTCTGAATAAATTCCAAAGGCATTGTATCCAACTACACACTTAGCGGGTGTTCTGAGGCAGTCATTAAATAAAAATTATTTTCAAAAGCAACTTTAGTAACAATGGTTTTGGGAAACAGCTTGGAGATTTATCGATGCACCTACGAAGGTTCTAACAATGAACTTAGGTTCCAAGATGCTTTTGGGAAACCTGGCCCAGGTCAGCGGAATGGAAACAATGGACAATGCCTTTCACTTTTTATTAATGGGCGAATGAACTCCAGGACGCAGGATTATAAATCGATTGCATTTCATTGTTGAGACAGCTTTCATGTCAATTGTTATCAGATGAGCTTTGCTCATAATTTATTTAAGGGTGTTATTAGTGTGCCCCTTCATTTCACACTTTGGGGCGGCAGGGTAGCCTAGTGGTTAGCGCGTTGGACTAGTAATCAGAAGGTTGCAAGTTCAAATCCCTGAGCTGACAAGGTACAAATCTGCCCCTGAACAGGCAGTTAAGCTGTCATTGAAAATAATATTTTTTTCTTAACTGACTTGCCTAGTTAAATAAAGGTAAAATAAAAAACTCATTAGAGGCTGCTATGATCTTCCCTGGTGATTTGGCTGCTTTTAAATTAAAAAACGCTCACATTTGAGTAGTGCTGTGCAGCAGATTTGGTTGTGAAGTGTTCAATTTGCAGAAGCCTGGCCCTGACTGGAGCAGTTGCCACCGAGTGAGGCTTCACCATTGAAGCGATTAAGACTGTGCTTTGTTCCTGGAGAAAGAGAAAATAAAGCAGTCTCGGTGTGGTTTCAGAACCAAGATCTATTTTTCTTTTCTCAAACAGAGTGATAAAAACCTATTTCTTTGCCGGCTGATATCAACAGGTAAAAATGTACTTCTTGACAAGCCTTCACAAGCATTTTGTTGTTTTTAAAAACTGACAAGACCTAAAGGAATTCTAGACTTGTATTTTATGAAACAATTATGAAAAGAACATCAATAAGAATAAGTAACTATTTGAAAATAAACACTCACCCAAATTGAACTTGTGTATTTGCCTTTGTTTAAACTCAATTTAATGTAACAGAGCTAAGAATTGAATTACATCTCTTCATCGAATTGGTTTCCATGACCATGCAGATCTAAAATCATTGTTGGAATTATTAGCCGTTTAAATATCCCATTAATGAAGGTAACCATTAACTGTCAACATTTGACATTAGTTGTAAACAAATACATGAATAGAACACATTGTACACACCTTCCAGAAAAATGTACAAAATATCAATACCCAGGGCCAAACAAAATACCCCCCCCCCCCCCCCCCCCCCCCCTTCTCTATAATTATATGTGACTAAATGAATGACCTTTTATGCTTTTAAAAGCTTTTCCTGCCAGTTGAACTGGAAGTCAATTTCTCCTTAATACCAAAGTTGTTGTGTTTACAAGCAATACATTACTGTATTAATCAAGAGGTAAATTGAGGTTTAGAAACAGGCAAAGCTTAACTGCAAGAGGGAGGCACTGGTGTTGGCGACTCGATCAAGCTATTTGCATTCAGGCGCATTGCTGTACCAATTATTGATTTCCCACTTATCAGATTAGCCGAGGACCCCCGGGGTGTTGATCCTCACCCCTGTCTAACAGCATCATAGTATCCAGCTTCCAATAAGAGAAGGTCAACGAGGCTGGCTGGCGTGCTATTGAAAAGGCCAAGTGAAATTCCTACACTAAGCCTTTGGGCTTGTTGTCTCGCGCCCTTCATTTTCCTCCTGTTACTATGGGATATGTGTAAAACATAGTGGAGCGATGTCACGTTGATGCCCTATTGCTGTGATGAAGAAAGGAATGTAGTGACAAGCAGCGGGAAACTGTGAACGAATGTGTGTTGGCATTGCCCCAGATGAAGCTGGATGGCAATAATTAGGGCATGGCGAGGGGAGAGGAAGCGAATCATGCAGGACCATTACACATCGAGGACAGGGAACATATGGGGTCCACCCTGCGTGGCTCTTTGGCGTCAGCCCGCCACGGCTGCCTTTGCCTTGGAGGCGGAGTGTGAAGGGACCGGGGAATTGGGCATGTTAAATGTGTGAAATGGGCTGAGGCCCATTGGCATGGGCTGGGAATGCACTCTCCTTTCCCTGGGACCCTGGACAGGCCCCTGAGTGGGGGTGTAGCCAGGGTGTAGTAGAGCAGTTCTACAGGAGCGTGGTCTGAAATCCTTCAAAACAGAAGAGGAGAAAGAGGAGGAGCTGCACTGTTTAAACCCCAGCTGCTCCACGGCTGGGCTGCTGGGCGGCAGCTGACTGTCCCCACTCTGTCTCAGATTTACAGCTTCGCTGTTGAACCCTTTTTTCTATGTTTCCAGTGCACTGGCCTTCCGAGGGACACTGCCGATTATTCAACTAATCTAGAACCAGGGTAAATAGGAGGCTTTAATTGTCAGGATTTTTTTTGTGATGTCCAGAACCAGATTTAACACCATCTGTAAATACACACTGTGTTCTGTCCGTTAAATAATTTTCTAACCAGCTAAACACAGCTGGTTCAGGCCAATTATATAAATCCTCTGAATTAGTCATGAGTGATCCACAGTGTCAAAAGCCTTAGACAGGTTTCTTCCAATTCATACAATTAATAACATAATGTAAAACTATAGTAGCAGTAGAGATGGTGCTATGACCAGGTCGGAAACTTGAGTAATGTTAATTTAGAATACATTTCATAGTTAAAAAATATCTAAGTTAAGTATTTATCAAGGATTCTAAGATTCTAGGTAGGCAAGAGAGTTTGGAAATGGGCGATAATTATTTAGGTCACACGGGTCACCACATTTATGAAGGGGAAGTACAGTATAGGGGCCACCTTCCAGACCCTGGGGATGGATCCAGAAACCACCGTCAGGTAATAAATATGTGTTTGAGTTTCCGCTATCAGTGGAACAACAAGCTGTAGCAAGAAAGGATCAAGCAAATCTTTTTTTTTGCACATCAATCTTAAGAAAGGCATCTAGCACATCACAAATACATAAGAAATAAATATTCACTAGGAGTTGACTGAACTTCCATTGAGCCAAAGTCTGACACAATTTGCTTAAGCAGGGAAGGAGAGTAATTTCCACACTTCAGTGCATTTACTGTTTTCCAAAATATAGACGGTTCAGCAGAGTCTGAGATAGAATGTAGCTTGATTTAGCTATCTTAATTGAGGAAGTGCATCTATTTCTCGATTGCCTAAAAGCTGCCAATCATTTACCGAATCAGTTTTTCTAGCCTTGGTCCAGGCCTGATTTCTCACCATAATGAGATCGGAAAGTTTTACAGAGAACCACGGATTAGTTATATTTTTAACTCTATGGTGTGTTTGTCTGCCAGAGATATACAATTATCTAGAGCCAATTCAGGGTCAGGCATGCAGCTTATAGAGGAAATCATATCCTGAAGGGACGACTCCTGTGGAGAATCAAAATGAATAAAAATCCTAATTAATGAGGATCAATGTTTTTCTGTTTTGTATCTCTAATACATGCATTAGGAAAGTGACACCAAAACACCACTCGATTAAGTACTTGTGGGGGCTATTTGTAAAAATTAGAGAGAAGTTTGATGGGTTTCTTACATTAATCTGTGTAGGTTTGGAGATTAGTTTAGCGAGAAGGAGGAGACTCTACCCAAATTGGGGTCTAAATATTACCACTATTAGAAATGTGTTTTTGTCATTTCAGTTGTTCGATCCTTTGGGGTGAATAAACTTGGCTTTCATAGAGTCCGTTGACTCTATGAAAGCCAAATTTGAGTCAAATATTCTTCAAATTATCAGAGGCTGCGGTAAACCAAACCAGGTTAAAGGTTCTAAGTACTCTGAAATTGTATCAACAGCATCCGCCAGTACAGAAGGGGGTGGTAAATCCCTGCTACAAACAAACACTAAAACTTTTTGGGGATAGTGACAGTTAGAGAACATGATTGCCATTCGGCCCACCTATGGCTATTGTCTTACCATCGCCAATTCTTATTCCTTGTTTTTATATTGCAGCAAAAGGAGCATGGACATTGAGAAAGAAGCTGTTTAAAACAGGCATGATGTTTGGTACGATATTTCTGAGCTGGTGGTGGTTGGTACTGTAGTTGCTTGAGGGCCTCTCCCCTTGCATAGCCAGTGTGGAGCTGGTCAGGAGCGATTTCGCTCTTTTTACTCACCGATTGATTGGCTTAATGGCTGCCCATATTACTATTGATCTGAATACCCCGTGACCGATAGGCCTTTTATTTTTACTCTGCCCATTTCTCCACAGTTTTAACAGCACACCTGGGGAATGAATATGTACTTTATTGCACTTATATCCGTGTGTATGGGAGTAGGTGGGCCTAAAACCTACTATTAGAAATATATGATATTCTTATTTACAATAAAGTGAAACGGTTGACCTGATATGGATGAAAATACCCTCAAATTAAAGCTGACAGTCTGCACTTTAACCTCATAGTCATTGTATCATTTCAAATTTAAAGTGCTGGAGTAACAGAGCCAAAACAACAACAGTTATCACTGTCCCAATACTTTTGGAGCTCACTGTGCAGTCCAAAAGTTCAAATCATTATATTAAATCCAATTTCCATGAAAATTCCATAAAATGTATTTTAAACAATGTTCAGATCCCTGAAACTTGTTTTCCTCTGGTCATGGTTTGCTAACATTTTCATGTCAACAAAATATGTCACTTTCATAGATTTTCATGTCTCTCATGTTCATTTTGAAATTCTCTCCATATGATCCCATAGTTATTTTACCATGTGAAACTTGTGATGACATTTAACACCCCAGTATTTCAGGTAGACACTTCTAGAGGTTAAAAGGTGCCCTGGTTTACATTCATCACATTGGCTGTGTGTTGATGCTGGAGGGAGGCTGTGTTCTGTGTGTGTGCACGTTTGTGTTTGTGTGAGTTTTTGTGTTTCAATTTTAAAGTTTTATTAGTTGTATATACGGGATACACATGGTATACAGCGTCCAATGAAATGTTTACTTGCAGGTTCCTTTCACGACAATGCAACAGCAATAAGAAATAATCAAATATATGAACATGGACGTACTGTATGTGTGTGTACACTTGAGCCGGTGTGTGTGAATCTGTGAGTATATTTGTGTGCATGTGTGTGTGAGTCAGTGTGTTGGCAAGATGGGGTTGGCAAGAGTGCTGATGTAAAACGGCGGTGGCTGAGGCGAATAAGACATTTTATCAGCCTAGATTCCGGACCCAAGGTTGGGATGATTGATACTGTATCTCCTCTGTGCATAACCCATTGATGTGCTTCAGATAATTTTGGTGATGAATCGTCTGATTCCGCATGCCATCCTATGGCCCTAGCCACATTAGGAGACGCCATTTATCATTGGCGAGTTAAAAGGTTTCTGACAAAATTTGCCTAGGAAGAGGTTGTCATTATTTCAACCCTGTCATTTACTCTCCACTGACACATTTAAGTTCTCATTTGTGTCAGGGAATTCATTATGGTTTCAAGGGGAGCTGCCCTTGCTGCTAATGTGCTAATGTTCTAGTAATTATTATATATATTTTGTACCTTTCTTTAACTAGGCAAGTCAGTTGAGAACAAGTTCTTATTTACAATGACGGCCTACACTGACCAAACCCGGATGACGCTGGGCCAATTCTGCTCAAACCTATGGGAGCCCAAATCAAGGCCTGTTGTGATACAGCCTGGATTTGAATGGAAGCCAAGGGGCGACCCTTGATAAGTGTATCAGTTAGAATCAGGTAATCATCTGGGTCAAGTATTCAAGATAAATTACATAATTCCTTTCATGGAATGGTCTCCCGAGTTGGTCTACAGCGATTATGATTTCAAAGTGTCCGGAGACCATTTTTGTAATAACTCATCCTGTCGTCTAATTGTCACACTCTGGAAGAAACGTCTTTATGATTCAGGCCACATGCCTTATGCCAGAACTCTCCCAGCACTTTTTGCCCACTGTAGAATAGCCTACTGCCAAATGTGAGTCAAGCAATAAAACCACATACGCTCGGTATGTATGTGGGTGTATGTTGTTTTACATCAGAGTAGTGGATATATTGTAAGGCACACAAGCCAGAATATTGCCAGGGTGGACATTTGCCTTGCTTGATGTTCAGTTATCAAAGCAACATCCTTGAGAATATATCACCCCGATATATTCTTTGTTATTCCAGCAGCACGTCTTCTCACACCTATTCATCCCTCTTCCTGTCTGAATCTCACCCATTTTACACTACTTTTTATCTCTGCTCTCTTGCTTTCTCTTTCTTCTCTCCCTGCAGATTTCAATAATATTTTACAGTACAAGTACAATAGTTCACTGTAGCAGTAGTTGTTCCTCAGACATTCCTCATACTTCATGGGTCTGGGTTCAAATAGTGAGTTAAAATAGTATGTGTTTTCTTTCAAATACTTTTGAGCGTTTGATTGAGCCTGCCTATAGTGCCAGAGGGGTGGGGCTTTCACTTTGAGCTGCACTCTGTCAAGTGCAGCTCAAGTATTTGAAAGAATACAAATAATATTTGAACCCAGGTCTGGTAGACAACAAATCGGTCTGTTCTAGGCAGCAAATACTCCTCCTCGTCTCAGCTCACGTCTTGGTTCTTTCTCGTCCCTGATAGGTTCTTTTATGGTGGTGAACGGCTCCGGCCGGGCGTCTGGACAGAAGGCCCACCTGCTCCTGCCTACCCTGAAGGAGAATGACACCCACTGCATCGACTTCCACTACTCTCTATCCAGCCGCGAAGGCTCCAGTCCCGGGGCACTCAATGTCTACATTAAGGTGAACGGCGGCGCCCAGGGAAACCCTGTGTGGAACGCCTCCGGCTCGGTGACCGAGGGCTGGGTCAAGACCGAGCTGGCCATCAGTACCTTCTGGCCCAACTCCTATCAGGTGAGGGGAGAGCTTCAGTGTTCACACATACATCTGTGAGGTGTTCATTAGGGGCTACAATGCATTTTTTTACATAAAGACTGTATTCTTCCATTTGCAATATTTTTAATATGTTCATGACACTGGGATCACACCAACCATAGGCATGCTCAATCCACTGTTCAGAACCGGTGTGTGGTAGGCCTATTGCTGGAAATGTGATTTCTTAATAATATTTTAGTTGAGATTGATATTGCCTGTCTTACCTGTGTGATGAGGTTCGACAACTGAGTTATTTCCTAATGTAACCCAATTAGTTTATTTGCAGCCTTCTTAGCTAGCCAATAGGGTTAAGAACTTGAATATAAATAATTTTTGACTAACAGGAATACTCATGCCCTGCCATCTATTTCTCGCCCTGAAAGTCCTCGCTTTCATTACTGCTTATTTGCCGACCTTTTTAAAACAGTTGTTCACTTCATGAACAAGATTGCATTCCCAATGGCACCTTATTCCTTATTTAGTGCACTACTTTTGACCAGGGCCCATGGCATTGGAGACACAATCCAAGTTTTAAATGCAAAGCTGAAACACTGCAATGGTAATTAGTTATCTCTCTAGAATATGATCAGTATGCTAATTTTCATCTGCTGGAGCTTTACACGCAGAGGCAACCTTTGTGCACCGCACCTTTCATCCAATTTGACTGAAATGGCCCTCAATGAGTCTATTTCATTCTATTTTCAGTCCTCAACTCTCGCTGAAATGGGTCGCCAAAAATGACTTCAGTGGGGAGTTTAGTCACCCCGGCGACAATTATCTTGGCAAACCATCTCACTGCAAATGGCCAAGTTAAATAACCTTTGAGGGAAAATTATTTTAGGTCCCCACACACCTCTCTCTCTCTTACGCAATCCACTTTCACAAACACTTTCTCTCTCCCTCTCTCTTTCACTGTCTGACTCTCTCTTACGGTCTCTCTCTATCCCCCCTTCATATCTTTCTCTTTCTCTGTGCAAATTAAATCAAATGTCAATAGATACATTTTTCAGTTAATGGAATTCAGTTCTTTGATGTGGAAAGTAACCTTGTAGTTTTTTAATTTTGTAAGCTTTTTGAATGGTCTTCAATGGGCAAAAACATAGCGCAATGGTCTTCAGTGCAAAAACTTAATGAAAGGCCTCTGGCAGAAGTAGAATTCATATCTTATATGACCACACTTTTCATGAATTTGAGGATATAATCATTAAGACCATTCAAAAGAGCAGGGAAATTAACAGGGAAGTATGATGTAGGAACACGTCACTTGCACAGGGTATTGCATAACTTAATTACCGTGGTGAGGCGGAAAGACTAATATTGTGAATAATTGTGAATATTTTGTTTAAGCTCTAACAAAATATTGACTTAGTCCGTAGGCTAAGGCAGGGATTTTCAAAGTTTGGTTCACAGCGAGATACTGCAGGGGGTCCGCAATTAATTCATACAATTTCAAAAAATACTTAAAAATATTATTTTTATGAACACCGCTAGCTACAACAGAATACCATCATTGATACCATGTTCATGTCTCTGTGTCTCAGTGTCTACTTAAATGACCAAAGCCAGATAGAAAGCATTAAAAAAAGATATGGAACTACAGTATATACAGTGCATAGAGTTGCAGAAAACTTCCAAGTTGTCTCTCAGCTCAATGCCAAACTGTGTAGAATTATTACGTTTACAACAGAAACATATTCTCTCCGCCGCCAAGATACATTTCTACACTTCCTCTTCCAATGAACTGTGGGGAGGTCAAAATAATGAAACTGTCTACCAAATCTATTCATTTTGATTAAGTATACCATTATCATTCACCTGATGCTAAGACAAGATGCAACTTATTTTTTGCTATCATATGATGGGGGTCCCTGTGTCGCCGGTTTGCCTGGGAAAGAAGAGTTTGAAAACCCCTAGGCTAAAGCACACATTAGGTGTGACGGTAAATCGAATAACCTTTTCTGCTTTTCATAGTTCATGACACTGCTTGAAAGAGTTGACCGTTTGTTCTTAGCTGTTTTAATGAACAGTCTTAAAATGGAGTTCATTGACTTTAATTGATTGCTTGTTAAATATTGGGCTTGGGTATCTCCTTAAGAATCTGAATGTGTGGTCTTAAAGGGACAGCTAAGACCCCACTCTGTTTGATTAGACAAGTAGGTCTGGCACAAAAGATAAGTGGCACATTTTACACAAATTAATGTTTCCTTTTTGTTTTGCGCTCCCCTGCCCAAGTTATTTGAAGCACGATGGGCCATTTAAAAAATTCTGTCTTAGCGTTTTAATAAGGATGTATTTCAACAAAGCACTGAAAATATCATTGTTTCTACATAAAAGTGATACGCAAACACACTGTGTGTGACATTGGAATTTCTCTCTGCATTTCACACACGTTTTCTATTCCAGAAAATTGCCATCCAAGAAATCAAAAACCTCACTTGTCCTTTGTTCAAAGCCTCTCTGTCTGCTTTCCTCCCTCTAAAGCAGTTGGGGTGGTTGAAAATTCACACCATGTACCACTCCAATTCACACAGTGTGGCACTATGCTCTCCAAACGTTTTGTTTCTGTCACAAAAGAGCCGGGCAAAAAATGCAATCATGTCATGCATTTATTTATAGCATTTATAAAATGGTCAGATCTATATATGTTTAATACAGACTAGTTCGAAAATAAGTAAAAATGTACAAATTATCCAACGGATTATGATTATTTTCAGGTGAAAAACTATTTTAATTTGGTCCATGGCTCAGGTGGCCAAGTGGATGAAAGGCTGTTTGGCTCAGCTCAGTTGTGAACGTGAAGAGGAAGAACTTTACAGCTGTTTCTGAATAATATACAATTCCGTGCTTGTTGGTGGTAACATTCATATAAAACCCAGCCCTGAAAAGAAGCGTAGGATTTCCCACTTCAAGGCCAAATATACAGTGGGGCAAAAAAGTATTGAGTCAGCCACCAATTGTGCAAGTTCTCCCACTTAAAAAGATGAGAGAGGCCTGTAATTTTCATCATAGGTACACTTCAACTATGACAGACAAAATGATGAAAAAATCCAGAAAATCACATTGTAGGATTTTTAATGAATTTATTTGCAAATTATGGTGGAAAATAAGTATTTGGTCAATAACAAAAGTTTATCTCAATACTTTGTTATATACCCTTTGTTGGCAATGACAGAGGTCAAACGTTTTCTGTAAGTCTTCACAAGGTTTTCACACACTGTTGCTGGTATTTTGGCTCATTCCTCCATGCAGATCTCCTCTAGCGCAGTCTAGAGCAGTCACAGAACCACTGAATTCTAATTTCAAAGCTGTGGCAAGTTTAGCGTAGTCATTTAGCACATGTTGCTATTGTCGGCGAATGAACCTTGTCACGTGTCTATTCAACGTTCGCTTCAACAGGTAAACCCTGTCAGAACCCGTAGCGTTCGGGAAGCCATCCAACGCGTCCTCTATGTCAGCTAAGAACGTCTCAGTATCGTTTGGCTGACCTGGAACGGGGTCCAATGTGGGGAAATTCTTCACGAGTTTGTCAAGGTATTCTGCGTCAAGCGGGCGGAGAGGGTTGGCTTCATCCTGTGGGGAAAGTGGGGCCAAAAGGCCAAGAGGAGAAGCCAAGCTTTGGCTTTGTTGGCCAAGAGGCGCCATATTACAGAGTGCCGAATGTCCGAGAGGAGAAGACTGAGGGACACATGATGGAGGCAATGTCTGAAACCTATCGTCTTCACTCCTTTGAGTACAGGGCTCCGGTTGCTTGGATGGGTAGTCATTCTGAAGAGTATGACCATTCTGGATTTCCTCCAGATGGTACCTAAGGGTGGTATTCTGCTGCATTGCAGAGTCCACTTGAGCTCTTAGAGTACTGATTTTGGACACGTGAGTGTCGCACTTGCTCCTTTCGGTCTCAAACTTATCGGTCATGGTTTGCAGATAGAGGTCTTGAGTACGGAGCGAGAGATTCAGTGATGAGATTTCTTCCGGCTTGCTTAGAAATCAGGATTTCCATCTTCATCACCCGAGTTCTCTTATCATTCATTTGGTCAGCGACTTCAATGAGTTCTGCTGATTTGTCATCCAACTCAGTCATTGCGTTCATCAATTTATTGTCTTTGGTCTGCAGAATTTTGAGTAGAACCGTGTTACTTTGAGTAACGTTCAACAAAACTGCCTGCATGTTATCAAATTGCACGCTCCTATTTGTAGATAACTCAACAGATTGATCAAGTTTGGAGTGGACTACATCGTATTTAGTTTTGGCTAAATCGAGTTGTTCCTGGAGACAACGGTTTTGTTGAAGAGTTTGTGCTCGTTCATCGTCATAAGTATTAACAATTAGTTTTAATTGTTAAGATTTCAAACGCAGTTCCTCGACTAGCAGAATGTTTTCATTTCCTGCTTTTGTCAATAGTTGCTCAGTTCTCTCCACCTGTCCCCTCATGTTAGCCATGTCTGGCACGTGCTTCAGCTGTGCACTGTGGTTTTGGACCGATGCCACATTTTTATGGCGATACATCAGTGCAAAAGTGGGGAGAACCGTCACAAAGCCTGTGTTTGATGGTTGATTTTGGAGAGTGTTTGCAATTTCTGCTGTTTTTTCGCTAATGGCATAATTAGGGTTGATATCGCTGCTGAGGTCAGAGATCAATCCTTTTATAGGTGGAGGTTCACTAATTAGCGGAGGAGTGGTGACCACCTCCTTTGATAGCTTGCACATTATTAGAACAATTTAGAGGAAAAATGTTCCTATTCTTTTCAAAGTTTGGGTTTGGAATTCATTGGAAGCTGCAAAGACAAGTTTAATCTATTTATAGATGTTGACGAACCATTAGTACCGTACCAGTATGGTGGAAGTTGGACGTGAATGAATTTGCAAAAGCAAATTGAATTAATTAATCAATGCCAATGATTAATCCAACCTGGGTAGGCTATCTGGGTATTAAACTTTAATTAACCTGAGAAGTTCCTTCATCTAGGTTAATATGAGAAGTTTAAAAGTGTCTCATTTGATTGGAAGAACAAGGTATGTTCAACAATTTAACTTGTTAAATTGAATGAGACGATAATCCATACAATCTCCATTGATTGGATATCATAAGTGTAAACAGTAAATCAAATGTTGGAAACATTCAACACTGGTGCACTTCTCCCTAAGGCCAAAACCACATGGGATTCGCGCTGGGGCGGGGCTTCAATCAGTACTGGATTACTGAATGGTTTTGCAAAAACCAAATGTTACTGATTTATCAATTTAATTATAAATCAGACCTGTATAGGCTATTTGGGAATTAAACTTTAATTAACCTGAGAAGTCACTTCATCTAGGTTAGTTTGGAAAAAGTTTACATGGTCATATTTTGAAATCTCATCAATTCGGATATTATTTAAAATATCTATTTCAGAAGATAAATTGCCAGATTTACACTTAGTAGTTCAATTGGATAAGACATTGATATCCGTCTGGATATCATAAGTAATGACTTGAGTGTGACCTGAATAATTCTTCATGAACTAATATATTAGGGCACACGCCAGCGGTCAATGATTTCACACGCTGAAATCAAACGGAACGGGACTTCCTTTCCGCAAGGCGGAGCAATTTCAACGTGCCACAAGGAACGAAAAAGTGTTTTCCCTTGTTAGCAAGCGAAACCCTCCTTTGTGCCTGAAAATGCAGCACATAGGATTCCCTTGGCAAGGGAAAGGTTTTACTTATAACGTATTATGTTCAAACCCTTTTCGGCGTTTTTTGACGATGTTTTAACCGGAACACACGGCAACAACGAAATGCGTCTTGGTCTACTCGCGAGAGAGACAGAGATATATAACGCTGGTCAAGCTTATCTCCTGAATTTCAATCGGCTGGCCCTTTGTCCTCGCTCGAGAAATTAATAATGACCGAGCCTACCCGCGTCTGAAACGTGCCAGGCAGAAATAGCCCTGCGTTTGGTCAAACGCTCTATTTCTCAGATTTCTATAATTAGCTTTATCATCC
The DNA here is from genome assembly GCF_013265735.2 of Oncorhynchus mykiss. Taxonomy (NCBI): domain Eukaryota; kingdom Metazoa; phylum Chordata; class Actinopteri; order Salmoniformes; family Salmonidae; genus Oncorhynchus; species Oncorhynchus mykiss. Next base: position 31,359,063 of record NC_048571.1, read on the forward strand.
CTCATACAGAAATGTATTCGCTTACATTACCCACTGACTACGTCAGCGAACAATACGGAGGCGGGGGAATCTTCAGCACACACACACACAATAATGCTTGTCTACCACTCCAAAAATGTATACAATAACTTGGTATATTATGTAATTTGTTTTTAAATTTTATACAGGCTGAATCAAAATGAAAGCCTCATTATATTTTAGATTCCTATCAGGGGACTCCAATTATGTTGTGTCTTTGGCTATGCCGGATTTAGTGATTTGACATGTTATTCTATAAAATAATTTCTCCATAATTAATATCACCTGATTGAGCTAATCATGTAAATGTAATTAACTAGAGAGTCGGGCACCACAAAATAATATTTATAGAGCTGTTATCTTCCGAATAAACTCTTAAAGAGTAATATTTTACATCAATAGCAGTCAATATCAATTGTCACCTTAATTCAGTTTAATCTGAAAGTCGTAAATTATTTTATCTGCACGAACCCTGGCTAACAAGTTGAATCAGCAATACAAAATTGGGTTTAATTATTTATTTACTAAATACCTAACTAATCACACAGAATTGCACTTACACACAATTAATCATAACTTGATTACAAATGACTTCATAAAGGAAAACGTCCCTGGCGGGCGGAACAAATATGACAGCTTTTTACACAAAAGAAAAGGGCTGGGTTGAGTGAAAGAGCGGGAAGACTGAGGAACAAAGGGAAGAAGCTGTGCTATCGTAAATACAGTACCTTATGCATTCTAAATTACCGCCCATTTGGAAAAGGAAAATGCAATAAATATTTACTCTGAGCTGCGCTTCAGTAGGTTGGTGGTAGATGGAAGGCCGTGTTGCCAAACCGAGTCCTTTGTCCTTTAAAGAATGTCTCTGGTGGTAAATTAGATGTAGTAATGTTGTTGTGTGGTAGACGGGATACTCTGTCTGTTCCTTCCTAACCTGCGTTTGCAGCTGCGGTTGCTAACTCAACGGCTAGGAGGTATCACTTCTGTAGTGAGTAAGAGTTCAAGGTTCATAACATTCGCAACCAAAGCTCACGCTGATGTTGTCTTCGTTCTGTAGTTATTATCTGAACCATTCTAAAATAGGACCGTCGTCCTACCTCCCCGGAACAGGAAGTTCTATTGTCGTCAAGGGCTTATATAGGAAGGGAGAGGGGGCGTGTTTGAAAGGTTTTATAGCCCATGTCCCTTCACAGGGCGGGCCACTGATTGAGCAGCCCTATCTTATGAAAACCCACATCTCACATTTTAGAAGCTAAAATCACATTTCATCCCATCACAAATAATTTCATATTCAAACATTTAAATTGAACAACAATTCCATGTGAATCCGATAACTCTGATGTGTAGACTTTCCACTGTAGAGTTTATGTCATTCATTAATGAGAATGTCTCAGATGACAACCAAGCTGACATCCTATTCATTAAGTACCACCGTTACCAGAATATAGTTCATTTCCCGCCACCTTCTGATGTTCCCTGAATTTCTATGTTAAAACCTCTTATGGATAGGGGAGACGCTAGCGTCTCAACGGGCTAATTTCCAGGGGAAATGCAGAGCGCCAGATTCAAATAAAATGCTATAAAATTCTAACTTTCATTAAATCACACATGTAAGATACTCAATTAACCTCTTGCGTCGAGCAATCCCGTATCCGGGAGCGTAATCATAGCCTCAAGCTCATTACCATAACGCAATGTTTCCTATTCATGAAAATCGCAAATGTAATGAAATAAATATATTCAAACACAAGCTTAGCCTTTTGTTAACAACACTGTCATCTCAGATTTTCAAAATATGCTTTTCAACCAAAGCTACACAAGCATTTGTGTAAGAGTATTGATAGCCTAGCATAGCATTAAGCCTAGCATTCAGCAGGCAACGTTTTCACAAAAACAAGAAAAGCATTTAAATAAAATAATTTATCTTTGAAGAACTTCGGATGTTTTCAATGACGAGACTCTTAGTTAGATAGCAAATGTTCATTTTTTCCAAAAAGTTTATTTGTGTAGACGAAATAGCTCCGTTTTGTTCATCACGTTTGTCTAAGAAAAACACCGGAAAATGCAGTCACTTACAACGCAAAACTTTTTTCCAAATTAGCTCCATAATATCGACAGAAACATGGCAAACGTTGTTTAGAATCAATCCTCAAGGTGTTTTTCACATATCTATTCGATAATCTATCAGTGGTGGCAGTTGCCTTCTCATCAGAAGAAAACGGAAAAATACTGCAGCTGGAGATTACACAATAATTGCGACGGAGGACACCAAGCGACCACCTGGTAGATGTAGTCTCTTATGGTCAATCTTCCAATGATATGCCTACAAATACGTCACAATGCTGCAGACACCTTGGGGAAAACGTGGAAAACGTAGGCTGACTCCTAGCTCCTTCATAGCCATATAAGGAGTCATTGCCATGAGGCGGTTTCAAAAAATGCGGCACTTCCTGATTGGATTTTTACCTGGGTTTTTTCTGTAACATCAGTTCTGTGGCACTCACATACAATATCTTAGCAGTTTTGGAAACGTCAGAGTGTTTTCTTTCCAAAGCTGTCAATTATATGCATAGTCGAGCATCTTTGTGACAAAATATCTTGTTTAAAACGGGAACGTTTTTCATCGCAAAATTAAAATAGCGCCCCCTATATCCAAGAAGTTAAAGCTACACTTGTTGTGAATCCAGCCAACATGTCAGATTTTAAAAATGCTTTTTGGCGAAAGCATAAGAAGCTATTATCTGATAGCCTGCACCCATCTGCACCAGCAGTAAACAAAGGAGCTAGCATAGCAGGCGCTACACAAAACCCTGAAATAAAATATAAAACATGCATTACCTTTGACGAGCTTCTTTTGTTGGCACTCCAATATGTCCCATAAACATCACAATTGGTCCTTTTTTTCGATTAATTCCGTCCATATATATCGAAAATGTCCATTTATAAAGCGTGTTTGATCCAGAAAAAAAACTGCTTACAAAAACCTAAGTCACTACAAAATATTTCAAAAGTTGCCTATAAACTTTGCCAAAATATGTCAAACTACTTTTGTAATACAACGTTAGGTATTTTTAAACGTTAGTAATCGATCAAATTGTAGATGTGGCAATCTGTATTCAATACAGGAACAAAAGGAAACCAGCACTGCTTTTCACGTCTTGCGCAACTCACAAAAGTGTCCAGACAGAAAGATTAAAACTCACAAATGTATGCAGACAGATAGATTAAAAGTAAGTTTATATTGTAATACTTCTGATAGCCAACTTTATAGCTCCTCCCACAATTTCCAAACTTTATAGAACTCCTAAAAAGCATGAATTATTGCGTCATTATTCATTTTACGTATGAGTCATGACTCTGCCATTGTGCTGTAGAATTTGGGAACTCTGTCTCTTGTATAATAAATTGTAAATGAGTTTATACTGGATTAAGAGTACATGTTCATTAACTGTAACAATGTTAGTTATGCTCCAATTTTCTCTCCAGTTCTTTTTAAATCTTGGTTCCAATAATTGATATATTTTTTAAGAGATTGTCAGTTGGATATGCTCTCTGCACATCTTCAGTATGTACCCATTGTTCCTCTTTAGTGCATTCAACTTTATGTTGTAAAAGTATAAGCCTCGGGTATTGAGTAGATACAATTCCAAATCTGGAAGGTTAAATAAAACCACCCTCAGATATAGGAAGATGTAAAACTTTCCTTTTTATTCTAGTAATTGTATTTGCCCATATAAATGCTTATGACCCAGTATACCTTTTTTTAAAGAATGTCTTCGAATGGCTAATTGGTATTACTGAAAATAAATACAAAGACTTTGGCAGCCATGCCATTCTAAAGAGGTTTATTCTTCCTGTAAGATTTATGGGAAGATTACTATATTTCATTAAATCAGCTTTCATATTGTTGAGTAATGGAATAAAGTGATCCTTAAATATTTGTTATGACTTATTAAGCATCCTAAGTATTTCATATTTTTCATGGTACACTTAAAGGATTTCTGTAAATCGTGAGTTATTCTTTTTTCCTATTGCCATTTTCTCAGTGTTTTCCTCATTAATTTTAGAACCTGAGATTTTAGATTATTATGAAAAGATTTTTAGCAAAGGGGAAATTGAGTTTTAAGTATTGGTTAGGCATATCAGGAGATCATCTGCGAGCAAATACGTTTATTTTATATTAAAGTTTACCAATAATGTTACATTTGAGGCCTGTCTAATTCTTTGTGCAATTGGATCAATTGCCAGTGCAAACAGGAGGGGAGAGAGAGGACATCCCTGTCTTGTGCCCCTTTCTAAAGCAATTTCATTAGATTATGTATTATTTGTGTACATTTTTGCTTTAGGATATTTATACAATATTTTTATTAACTGTATTATTTCAGCTAGATAGTTGAAAGCTTCCAAAGTTTTGAATAGAAAAGGTCATTCAAGATGATCAAAAGCCTTTTCGCATCAACAGCCATTATTGATACATCTGTATCTTGTTTTTTTTTGCGTATTGTATTAAATTGAAACATGGTTGTATTTGTTTCTTAGTGTTTATTTATTATAAACCCTGTTATATTGATATGTATAAAGTCTGCTAATATTTTTGCCCATTCTATTGCTTACAAGATTTGTTATTATTTTGTCACAATTTATTAAACTAATGGGTCTATAATCAGCAGGGGACTCTCCAGTTTTTCCTGGTTTTAATACAACTTAAATAATGGTTTGCAACATTGAATTAGGAAGTACTTAATTAAGTGACGTGTGTTGTCATTTGTGTCAATAGGGGGGCTACTTTGTCCCAAAATGTTGAATACAATTCTATGGGAAAGCCATCCATTCCTGGTGCTTTTCTCTGTGCACTGTGTTTTAACAATATCTAATATTTTTTCTTGGGCTATCTCTGATTTTAATTATTATTTGTGTCTACTGATGGTTGCTTCAGAGTTGTTGAGTCTAAGAAGGCTACTGTTTAATTCTGATTTATATACAATTTCATAGACACTTTTACAATAGTATCTTTATGCTTTGGTATCGGCATCGTGTACAATTATAACTGGTTTAGCATGTATTTGTTTTGTGAGAGCTGCGAATCTGACAACTTAAAGCCAGAGAATGCTGATAGGAGCAGACACAGAACTGAAAATGTAATGTCAGAGACTGCAGAAAGACAGGACTGAATACCTAATGTCAGAGAACACTGAGAAGGAGAAGAGAATGTGCTGAACACTTTTCTTGAAGGAAGAGAAGGCAGAATTTAGGTGAGTAAGTGACCAGCCTTCGTTGGAAATGTAGGGCCGTACCTACTGCCATGGTGGACAAGTCATTTGGGGAAATTATGACACCTTGAGTGAGAGCCGTGGCCTCCCTCTTACTGTGTGGCACAATGTTCCCCACGGTCACGGGAGCACGGCACTTGTCACAGGGCCAATGACCCCTCTGCACCCAGTGGTCTCCTTGGTCCAAAACTGCTTTTCTCCAGCAGCCAGCCTGGCAGAGGCAACAAGGACAGAGAAAGAGGTGGAGGTATCCAGTCAGTTTGACAAAGGCTGTGGCATAGGCTGAGGCAGCCAGGCCAGACCAATGACAGCTGGACAGGTGTAGGAGAGGGAGGAGAGTAATGGAGCAGGCTGAGTGACTGAGTAAATTACATCTGTAAAAGTCTGTTCATTTAGTTGTGAAGTTAGACATGCTCAGCATGTGAGATAGTCATTATCAGGTTTGACTGAGTTGGAAACTCAGCAAAAAAAAAGAAGCGTCCCTTTTTCAGGACCGTGTCTTTCAAAGATATTTCGTAAAAATCCAAATAACCACAGATCATCATTGTAAAGGCGTTAAGCACTGTTTCCCATGCTTGTTCAATGAACCATAAACAATTAACCTTGTGTGACTAGGGGGCAGTATTTTCAGTTTTGGAAAAATAACGTTCCCGTAGTAAACAGGATATTTTGTCAGGACAACATGCTAGAATATGCATATAATTAACAGCTTAGGATAGAAAACACTCTAAAGTCTCCCAAACTGTAAAGATATTGTCTGTGAGTATAACAGAACTGATATTGCAGGCGAAAGCCTGAGAAAGATCCAATCCGGAAGTGACTCATCTTTTGAAAGCTCTGCGTTCCAATGCGTACCCATTGAGCAGTGAATGGGCTATCAACCAGATTACTTTTTTTCCGTATTCCCCAAAGTGTCTACAGCATTGTGACGTAGTTTTACGCATTTATGTTGAAGAATACCTGTAAGCAGCTACATTGCGCAACTGGTCACCTGATGGCTCCCAGAGTGATTCTCTACTGAAAAACGAATTGTCCCGGTGGATACATTATCCAATAGATATTTGAAAAACACCTTGAGGATTGATTATAAACAACGTTTGCCATGTTTCTGTCAATATTATGGAGCTAATTTGGAATATTTTTCGACGTTTTTGTGACTGCAATTTCCGGGCAATTTCTCAGCCAAACGTGAAGAACAAACGGAGCTATTTCACCTAGAAAAATAATATTTTTGGAAAAAAGGAACATTGACTATGTAACGGCTTTCCTCCTGGGAAGGAGAGGCGGACCAAAATGCAGCGTGGTTATAGTTCATGTTTTTAATATAGGAAAACTCAACATGAACATAATACAAAACAATAACCGTGGCAAAACCGAAACAGCCCTATCTGGTGCAACAAACACAAAGACAGGAAACAACCACCCACAAAACCCAACACAAAACAGGGTACCTAAATATGGTTCCCAATCAGAGACAATGACTAACACCTGCCTCTGATTGAGAACTATATCAGGCCCAAACACAGAAACAGACAAAGTAGACATCCAACATAGAATGCCCACTCAGATCACACCCTGACCAAACAAAACATAGAAACATACAAAGCAAACTATGGTCAGGGTGTGACAGTCTATCTAACTGGGAGTCTCGTGAGTGAAAACATCCGAAGCTCATCAAAGGTAAACAATTTAATTTGATTGCTTTTCTGATTTCCGTGACCAAGTTACCTGCTGCTAGCTGGACAAAATGCTATGCTAGGCTATCAATAAACTTACACAAATGCTTGTCTAGCTTTGGCTGTAAAGCATATTTTGAAAATCTGAGATGACAGGGTGACAAAAGGCTAAGCTGTGTCTCAATATATTTAACTTGTGATTTTCATGAATAGGAATATTTTCTAGGGAAACTGATGTCCGTTGCGTTATGCTAATTAGTGTCAGTCGATGATTACGCTCCCGGACCCGGGATGGGGAGTTACTAGAGGTTAATGAACATGCACCTGTGGAACGTTAGTTAAGACACTAACAGTTTACAGACGGTATGCATTTAAGGTCACAGTTATGAAAACTTAGGACACTAAAGAGGCCTTTGTACTAACTCGGAAAAACAAAAAAATAAAGGTGCCCTGGGGTCCTGCTCTTCTGCGTGAACATGCCTTAGGGATGCTGCAAGGATGCATGAGGACTGCAGATGTGGCCAGGGCAATAAATTGCAATGTCCGTACTGTGAGGCGCCTAAGACAGCGCTACAAAATGGACAGCTGATCATCCTCGCAGTGACAGACCACGTGTAACTACACCTGCACAGGATTGGTACATCCGAACAGCACACTTATGGGACAGGTACAGGATGTCAACAACAACTGCCCGAGTTACACCAGGAACGCACAATCCCGCCATCAGTGCTCAGACTGTCCGCAATAGTATGAGAGAGGCTGGACTGAGGGCTTGTAGGCCTGTTGGAAGGCAGACATCACTGGCAACAATGTCACCTATGGGCACAAACCCACTGTCGCTGGACCAGACAGGACTGGCAAAAAATGCTCTTCACTGACGAGTCACTGTTTTGTCTAACCAGGGGTGATGGTCGGATTCGCGTTTATCATGGAAGGAGGGCCCTCGGAGTGTGGTGTCAGGAAAATAACCTCACACTCAACGTCAACAAAACTAAGGAGATGATTGTGGACTTCAGGAAACAGCAGAGGGAACACCCCCCTATCCACATCGATGGAACAGTAGTGGAGAGGGTAGCAAGTTTTAAGTTCCTCGGCATACACATCACAGACAAACTGAATTGGTCCACTCACACAGACAGCATTGTGAAGAAGGCGCAGCAGCGCCTCTTCAACCTCAGGAGGCTGAAGAAATTCGGCTTGTCACCAAAAGCACTCACAAACTTCTACAGATGCACAATCGAGAGCATCCTGGCGGGCTGTATCACCGCCTGGTACGGCAACTGCTCCGCCCTCAACCGTAAGGCTCTCCAGAGGGTGGTGAGGTCTGCACAACGCATCACCGGGGGCAAACTACCTGCCCTCCAGGACACCTACACCACCCGATGTCACAGGAAGGCCATAAAGATCATCAAGGACATCAACCACCCGAGCCACTGCCTGTTCACCCCGCTATCATCCAGAAGGCGAGGTCAGTACAGGTGCATCAAAGCTGGGACCGAGAGACTGAAAAACAGCTTCTATCTCAAGGCCATCAGACTGTTAAACAGCCACCACTAACATTGAGTGGCTGCTGCCAACACACTGACACTGACTCAACTCCAGCCACTTTAATAATGGGAATTGATGGGAAATGATGTAAATATATCACTAGCCACTTTAAACAATGCTACCTTATATAATGTTACTTACCCTACATTATTCATCTCATATGCATACGTATATACTGTACTCTATATCATCGACTGTATCCTTATGTAATACATGTATCACTAGCCACTTTAAACTATGCCACTTTGTTTACATACTCATCTCATTTGTACATACTGTACTCGATACCATCTACTGTATCTTGCCTATGCTGCTCTGTACCATCACTCATTCATATATCCTTATGTACATATTCTTTATCCCCTTACACTGTGTACAAGACAGTAGTTTTGGAATTGTTAGTTAGATTACTTGTTGGTTATTACTGCATTGTCGGAACTAGAAGCACAAGCATTTCGCTACACTCGCATTAACATCTGCTAACCATGTGTATGTGACAAATACAATTTGATTTGATTTGATTTGGAGGTGGGGGGTCCGTCATGGTCTGGGGCATTGTGTCACAGCATCATCGGACTGAGCTTGTTGTCATTGAGGTCAATCTCAACGCTGTGCGTTACAGGGAAGACATCCTCCTCCCTCATGTGGTACCTTTCTTGCAGGCTCATCCTGACATGACCCTCCAGCATGACAATGCCACCAGCCATACTGCTCGTTCTGTGCGTGATTTCCTGCAAGACAGGAATGTCAGTGCTCTGCCATGGCCAGCGAAGAGACCGTATCTCAATCCCATTGAGCACGTCTGGGACCTGTTGAATCGGACGGTGAGGGCTAGGGCCATTCCCCCCAGAACTGTCCGGGAACTTGCAGGTGCCTTGGTGGAAGAGTGGGGTAACATCTCACAGCAATAACTGGAAAATCTGCTGCAGTCCATGAGGAGGAGATGCGCTGCAGTACTTAATGCAGCTGGTGGCCACACCAGATACTGACTGTAAATTTTGATTTTGACCTTCCCCCCTTGTCCATTTCTGTGGAACTTGTTCAGTTTATGTCTCAGTTGTTGAATCTTGTTGTGTTCATACAAATATTTACACATGGTAAGTTTGCTGAATATAAATGCAGTTGACAGTGAGGGGACGTTTACTTTTTTGCTGAGTTTAGTTTGACTCTCAGGTGTAATGGAGTGATCAGTCAGCTTTGGATGAACAGCTGGAAGCAAATTTGTGTGTTCACATCAGGGTATGATAGCGCTGAAAAAAAATGGCCGTAGCCTACCCTTCCCAAGAATCCATCGAACATATCACATCTGTATCATACATGCAACAGATCAGTGTACTGTCCTCACGGTCTGTTGTTTCTGTTTAATACATTTTTAATCATGTTGATAACCACAACATATTTAACCACTGGAAATTCTGACAGCTAAGGATTCCGTGACACGGTTAGCTTTTTCAGCTGGGACTGCAAGTTTGTGTCCCGGATTCCTGCAAAAAAAAAAAACAATAGTTAGCGGTTAGCCATCATGCTAACAGAGGAAGATGACGCTTGCAATGATAGAGTCAAAATACTAGTTGTATTTGTGTCTGTGTCTCAAATGCTCGAGGTGAAAGATTATACCTACGCAAGCAGAGGAAAATAAGGTGGAACTGATAAATGAACATAAATTATTTGTTCTAAATGTATCATCATCAAGCAGTTTATGGAAGAGATTATCCGGTCTGGTCAGCCTCCGTATATCCTAGAAGATCCGATCCAGTTATTAAACAGCTTTGCCTGCTGGAGCGGACAACCCTGGGAGTCAGCTCTGATCCTGGGTGTATACCAACAGCCAGCATCCGTCCAGGGGCACCCTCCACAGCTCAGCCAGTCACTAACCAAAGGAAACCCTCTTCCATCCCCCTGAGGATTCCGATGCAATCCGCTGCTACAGGTACATGTGCGGTGAATCAGGCTGGCATGAGTCGAAGCACACCTCCTCCCCCCTGCCCAAGGCAGACCCGTTCTGTTCCCCCTCGTCCTTCCCCATCGGATTCTATCACGACCATCATCGTTGTGGTCAGCTCAATAGTGAGACATTTTGGCCTGCCTGCGGCCTGTGGGCAGACCAAGGTCCAATGTCACCCAGGTGCCCGTGTCCAACTCCTCCTGCCCGCAGTTTTAGTCAACTACTCTAATATTGGCACCATTTTCTCTCACGTTGGATTTACCGAAATTCACTTTTGGAAATCTGAGGAACTGAAGGAGGGCTGCAACATTCTCTTGAACATCCTTGTTTGCACAGGGAAGAGAGCAGTCATTCCTGGCCCCCTGCCATGCTGTAGAATGGGTTCGGAACATTACAGCTGCCTTGCTGCCCCAAACAAGTTCTTGAAGAAACTCTGCAAAGACAGGAATGTCTCATTGGTGATAATTTTGACTTGCTGTGAGAGCAACCAAGACTCTTGAAAATAGAAGGGATTCACCCTAACCGCAAAGGTTCCAGGATTACCTCCATCAACATACATTTTTTGGCACACATCCCCAGATCTGTGCCTCGACACAATCCTGTCTCATAGCTCTACGGACAATTCCTTCAACCTCATGGTTTTTGCCCTGACATACGCTGTAAACTGTGGGACCTTACATAGACAGATGTGTGCCTTTTCAAATCATGTCTAATCAATTGAATTTAACACAGGTGGACTCCAATAAAGTTGTAGAAACATCTCAAGGATGATCAATGGAAACAGGATGCACCTGAGCTCAATTTTGAGTCTCATAGCAAAGGGTCTGAATAATTATGTAAATAAGGTATTTATGTTCTTTATTTGTAATGCATCTGCAAAAATGTCTAAAAACCTGTTTTTACTTTGCCATTATGAGGTATTGTGTGTAGATTGATTTATTATTGTTATTTTTTAAATGAACTAATAAGCAAGTCAGTTAAGAACAAATTCTTATTTACAAGGATAGCCTGCTGGGGAAGAGCAGGTTAACTGCCTTGTTCAGAACAACTAATATTTACCTTGTCCGCTTTGGGATTTGATCCAGCAACCTTTCAGTTACTGGCCCAACTCTCTAACAACTAGGCTACCTGCCAATGGGGGGGAAAAAATGATTTAATCCATTTTAGAAAATTGCTGTCAAGGGGTCTGTCCAGAAGAAATCAGCACGTATTACACTTAGATGTATACGGAGGGAACGTGTCAGTATCATGCATGTCACACTCTCCTTGCTCAAAGTTGAGTAGGGGTTGATTGCATCATTATTGGTCTTTTGTGTGAAGTATTGATGCGTTGAAGGTACCAAACTGTCTGTTCAAGTAGTTTGCACACATTTTGGACACTCATCTGTACAATACAAGACATGCTAGCAGTGGTCTCTTCACAGTCCCCATTGTCCAGGACAGAGGCTTGGAAATGCACAGTATTATACAGAGCCATGACTACATGGAACTCTCTGCCACCCCAGGTAACTCAAGCTAGCAATAAAATCAGTTTCAAAAAACAGATAAAAACACACCTTACTGCACAAAGGGGACTGTGAAGAGTAAGCCATTTTATATATCTTGTATAGTATTTTGCACTGCACTATGTATTAGACCTAGATATTGTGTGTATGTACTGATATGTAGGCTATGTGTGATATTTTATGTCTGTATTTCAGTCCTTGACTAATAATGTTATTTTGGGTAGGTTACTTTCTAAGATGTAATCCATTACAGTTACTAGTTACCTGTCCAAAATTGTAATCAGTGATGTAACATTTGGATAACCCAAACTCAATAACGACATCTGATTACATTCAGTTACTTTTAGATTACTTTCCCTTTAAGAGGCATTAGAAGAAGACACAGGATGAATCAATGTTAAAGTTTACATAGCTGGCCATATATGGATGTCAAATTCTTCTTATGGGTTGGTTATGTAGTAACTACAGATTGCCCCTTTAAGTCTATTAAAAGTGTGAACGTTTGAGCATGTCCATTAGGACTATGGATTTTTTTTTTAATTAGCATGATTTATATTGAGCAATAAAAGCTCAAATTTTATTCCATAGGCTTGGATCCGCACTATGCAGCTGTTGCAAGAGCACATTTTTCACTGGCTGTCCACTGGTTTCAAAAACATTGATTGGGTTTAGATTTGTGAACAGCCATCCACAACAACCACAATCAGTAAGGTGCCAATAACGACATGAGAGCGCAGCAGTGTGGTTCACATCAATGGCATATGTAGATATCAGTAATAAGTGATATCCGTATGGCCGTGGACTACACCACTTGCTGGCATCATTACCTCCAAACGAATAGTCTACGCCCATTCTCATCGACGGGGCTGCAGTGGAGCAGGTTGAGAGCTTCAAGTTCCTTGGTGTCCACATCACCAACAAACTAGAATGGTCCAAACACACCAAGACAGTTGTGAAGAGGGCACAATAAAGCCTATTCCCCCTCAGGAAACTAAAAAGATTTGGCATGGGTCCTGAGATCCTCAGAAGGTTCTACACCTGCAAGATCGTTGGTTGCATCACTTCCTGGTACGGCAATTGCCCGGCCTCCGACCGCAAGGCACTACAGAGGGTAGTGCGTACGGCCCAGTACATCACTGGGGCAAAGCTGCCTGCCATCCAGGACCTCTACACCAGGCGATGTCAGAGGAGGGCCCTAAAAATTGTCAAAGACCCCAGCCACCCCAGTCATAGACTGTTCTCTCTACTGCCGCATGGCAAGCGGTACCGGAGTGCCAAGTCTAGGACAAAAAGGCTTCTCAACAGTTTTACCCCCAAGCCATAAGGCTCCTGAACAGGTAATCAAATGGCTACCGGAACTAGCTACCAGCTATCAGTCACCTAACCACTGCTAGCGGTCATCAGCTAACCTTTAGCTCGGAAAGCTCTCGCCAGTTCGTACAACGCTTTTCAAACCAGAGTATAATGGACCTGTTTTTCTCTCCATATCCCCAAATTCCTACCACGAACTCTAAACTTTTTATCATCACAGCTAGCTAACCGCAACCCGGGTTGACTACTCCTGGCTAATGTTTCCGTCCTGGAGCTAGCACCAACTAGCCTGGGGCTAGCCCATGCTAGACCCATCTCCCGACTCACTCCTGGGCTACAATATCCGGGCCCCTTCTACTGCCGGTACGGGGCACAGAACCCCGCCGATCCTCTACGACTGGAATACCAACATAACCTACCCGAGGATTCCAACAGGCCCCTCAGGCGCGACACCCGCTGAAGGCCCGTTCTGATAACCTGCTAGCTCTGCTAGCTACTTGGAACCCTACTATGTCCAGGACTGGTCTATCGACGTCACCGCACGAAGAGGCAAAAACAGACTTACCCCCATCGCGACGTCCCACAAAAGCCAACTTGCTAGCACCGGTCTACTAACTGCAAGCTTGCCTGCCCCGGTCTGCTAACTGCTAGCCCCTGGTAACTGCTTGCTTGCTAAAACGGTCTGCTAACTGCTAGCCCCTGGTAACTGCTTGCTTGCTAACCCGGTCTGCTATTTGCTAGCTTGTTAGCATCGGCCTGCTAACTGTCTGAATCGCCATGGACCCATATGTTCAATTGGCTATGCATGCCTCTCTCTAATATCAATATGCCTCATCCATTACTGTCCTGGTTAGATATTACTGTCTTATTTCCCTGTAGAGCCTTTAGCCCTGCTCAATATGCCTTAACCAATCATGTTATCCCACCTCCTACATATGCGATGACATCACCTGGTTTAAACGTCTCTAGAGACTATATCTCTCTCATCATTACTCAATGCCTAGGTTTACCTCCAATGTACTCAGATCCTACCTTACCTTTGTCTGTACACTACGCATTGAATCTATGCTATCGTGCCCAGAAACCTGCTCCTTTTACTCTCTGTTCAGAATGTGTTAGACGGCCAGTTCGTATAGCCTTAAGCCGTACCCTTATCCTACTTCTCCTCTGTTCCTCTGGTGATGTAGAGGTTAATCCAGGCCCTGCAGTGCCTTGCTCCACTCCCACTCCCCAGGTGCTCTCATTTGTTGACTTCTGTAACCGTAAAAGCCTTGGTTTCATGCATGTTAACATTAGAAGCCTACTCCCTAAGTTTGTTTTACTCACTGCTCACTGTCTTAGCCGTGTCTGAATCCTGGCTTAGGAAAACCACCAAATACCTTGAAATCTCCATTGCTAACTATAACATTTTTCCTCCAAGATAGAACTGGGGGCAGTGTTGCAATCTACTGCAAAGATAGCCTGCAGAGTTCTGTATTACTATCCAAGTCTGTACCCAAACAATTCGAGCTTCTACTTCTAAAAAGTCACCTTTCAAAAAACAAGTCTCTCACTGTTGCCGCTTGCTATAGACCCCCCTCTGCCCCCAGCTGTGCCCTCGATACCATATGTGAATTGATTGCCCCCCATCTATCTAGTTTGTGCTATTAGGTGACCTAAACTGGGACATGCTTAACACCCCAGCCATCCTACAATCCAAGCTTGATGCCCTCAATCTCACACAACTGATCAATGAACATACCAGGTACAACTCCAAATCCGTAAACACGGGCACCATCATAGATGTCATCCTAACTAACTCGCCCCCCAAATACATCT
The DNA here is from genome assembly GCF_013265735.2 of Oncorhynchus mykiss. Classification (NCBI taxonomy): domain Eukaryota; kingdom Metazoa; phylum Chordata; class Actinopteri; order Salmoniformes; family Salmonidae; genus Oncorhynchus; species Oncorhynchus mykiss. Next base: position 31,374,154 of record NC_048571.1, read on the forward strand.
CTGCTGTTTTCAATCAAGATCTCAAAGATCACTGCCTCATTGCCTGCATCCGTATTGGGTCTGCGACCAAACGACCACCCCTCTTCAACTGTCAAACGCTCCCTATAACACTTCTGCGAGCAGGCCTTTCTAATTGACCTGGCCGGGGTATCCTGGAATGACATTGACCTCATCCCGTCAGTAGATGATGCCTGGCTATTCTTTAAAAGTGCCTTCCTCACCATCTTAAATAAGCATGCCCCATTCAAAATTTTTTGAATAGATATAGTCCTTGGTCCACTCCACTTGACCAGCACAAAAACATCCTGTGGTGGAATAGCCCCCGTGATATGCAACTTTTCAGGGAAGTTAGGAACAAATATACACAGGCAGTTAGGAAAGCTAAGGCTAGCTTTTTCAAACAGAAATGTGCAACCTGTAGTACTAACTCAAAAAAGTTCTAGGACACTGTAAAGTCCATGGAGAATAAGAGCACCTCCTCCCAGCTGCCCACTGGTCTGAGGCTAGGAAAACTGTCACCACTGATAAATCCACTATAATTGAGAATGTCAATAAGCATTTCTCTACGGCTGGCCATGCTTTCCACCTGGCTACCCCTACCCCGGTCAACTGCCCGGCACCCTCCACAGCAACCCGCCAAAGCCCCCATCATTTCTCCTTTACTCAAATCCAGATAACTGATGTTCTGAAAGAGCTGAAAAATCTGGACCCCTACAAATCAGCCGGGCTAGACAATCTGGTCCCTCTCTTTCTAAAATGATCTGCTGAAATTGTTGCAAGCCCTATTACCAGCCTGTTCAACCTCTCTTTCGTATCATCTGAGATTCCCAAAGATTGGAAAGCTGCCGTGGTCATCCCCCTCTTCAAAGAGGGTGACACTCTAGACCCAAACTGCTACAAACTTATATCTATCCTACCCTGTCTTTCTAAGGTCTTCGAAAGCCAAGTTAACAAACAGATTACCGACCATTTCGAATCCCATCGTACCTTCTCCACTATGCAATCTGGTTTCAGAGCTGGTCATGGGTGCACCTCAGCCACGCTCAAGGTCCTAAACGACATCATAACCGCCATCGATAAGAGACATTACTGTGCAGCCGTATTCATCGACCTGGCCAAGGCCACATTCTTATTGCCAGACTCGACAGCCTTGTTTTCTCAAATGATTGCCTCGCCTGGTTTACCAACTACTTCTCTGATAGAGTTTAGTGTGTCAAATCGGAGGGCCTGTTGTCCGGACCTCTGGCAGTCTCTATGGGGGTGTCACAGGGTTCAAACCTCGGGCCGAATCTCTTCTCTGTAAACATCAATGATGTTGCTCCTGCTGCTGGTGATTCTCTGGTACACCTCTACGCAGACGACACCATTCTGTATACCTCTGGCCCCTCTTTGGACACTGTGTTAACTAACCTCCAGACGAGCTTCAATGCCATACAACTCTCCTTCCGTGGCTTCCAACTGCTCTTAAACACAGGGAAAACTAAATGCATGCTATTCATGTTACGGTGCGTGAATGAGGACCCAAAAGCGAATTAACGTAAACAGAGCTTCTTTAATAACAAAACAAACGTAGGATCAGATGGACCGGCAGATTCCGACAGGACAGGACAAGGTTGCAGCAAACATGACGATAGTCTGGTTCAGGCATGAATAACACAAACAAGAATCCGACAAAGACAGGAGCAGAAACAGAGAGAGATATAGAGGACTAATCAGAGGGAAAAAAGGGAACAGGTGGGAAAAGGGGTGACGAGGTAGTTAGGAGGAGACAAGGAACAGCTGGGGGAAAGAGGGGGAGAAAAGGTAACCTAATAACGACCAGCAGAGGGAGACAGGGTGAAGGGAAAGGACAGAAACAAGACACAACATGACAATACATGACAGTACCCCCCCACTCACCGAGCGCCTCCTGGCGCACTCGAGGAGGAAACCTGGCGGCAACGGAGGAAATCCTCGATCAGCGCACGGTCCAGCACGTCCCGAGAGGGAACCCAACTCCTCTCCTCAGGACCGTACCCCTCCCAATCTACTAGGTACTGATGACCACGGCCCCGAGGACGCATGTCCAAAATCCTACGGACCCTGTAGATGGGTGCGCCCTCGACAAGGATGGGGGGGGGGGGGGGAAGACGAGCGGGGGCGCGAAGAACGGGCTTGATACAGGAGACATGGAAGACCGGGTGGACGCGACGAAGATATCGCGGAAGAAGAAGTCGAACTGCGACAGGATTAATGATTTGAGAAATACGGAACGGACCAATGAACCGCGGGGTCAACTTGCGAGAAGCGGTCTTAAGGGGAAGGTTCTGAGTGGAGAGCCAAACTCTCTGACCGCGACAATATCTAGGACTCTTAGTTCTACGCTTATTAGCAGCCCTCACAGTCTGCGCCCTATAACGGCAAAGTGCAGACCTGACCCTCTTCCAGGTGCGCTCGCAACGTTGGACAAAAGCCTGAGCGGAGGGGACGCTGGACTCGGCGAACTGAGATGAGAACAGCGGAGGCTGGTACCCGAGGCTACTCTGAAAAGGAGATAGCCCGGTCGCAGACGAAGGAAGCGAGTTGTGGGCGTACTCTGCCCAGGGGAGCTGTTCTGACCAAGACGCAGGGTTGCGAAAAGAAAGACTGCGTAAGATGCGACCAATAGTCTGATTGGCCCGTTCTGCTTGACCGTTAGACTGGGGGTGAAAGCCGGAAGAGAGACTGACGGAAGCCCCAATGAAACGGCAAAACTCCCTCCAAAATTGAGACGTGAATTGCGGACCTCTGTCCGAAACGACGTCTGACGGAAGGCCATGAATTCTGAAAACATTCTCGATGATGATTTGTGCCGTCTCTTTAGCAGAAGGAAGCTTAGCAAGGGGAATAAAATGAGCCGCCTTAGAGAACCTGTCGACAACCGTAAGAATAACAGTCTTCCCCGCTGACGAAGGCAGTCCGGTGACAAAATCTAAGGCGATGTGAGACCACGGTCGAGAGGGAATGGGAAGCGGCCTGAGACGGCCGGCAGGAGGGGAGTTACCGGACTTAGTCTGCGCGCAGACTGAACAAGCAGCCACGAAGCGACGCGTGTCATGCTCCCGGGTGGGCCACCAAAAACGCTGGCGAATGGAAGCAAGCGTACCCCGAACGCCAGGGTGGCCGGCTAACTTGGCAGACTGAGCCCACTGAAGAACGGCCAGACGAGTAGGAACGGGAACGAAAAGAAGGTTCCTGGGACAAGCGCGCGGCGACGGAGTTTGAGTGAGTGCTTGCTTTACCTGCCTCTCAATTCCCCAGACAGTCAACCCGACAACACGCCCCTCAGGGAGAATCCCCTCGGGGTCAGTGGAGGCTACTGAAGAACTGAAGAGACGAGATAAAGCATCAGGCTTGGTGTTCTTAGAGCCCGGACGATAAGAAATCACGAACTCGAAACGAGCGAAAAACAGCGCCCAGCGCGCCTGACGCGCATTAAGTCGTTTGGCAGAACGGATGTACTCAAGGTTCCTATGGTCAGTCCAAACGACAAAAGGAACGGTCGCCCCCTCCAACCACTGTCGCCATTCGCCTAGGGCTAAGCGGATGGCGAGCAGTTCGCGGTTTCCCACATCATAGTTACGTTCCGACGGCGACAGGCGATGAGAAAAATACGCGCAAGGGTGGACCTTGTCGTCAGAGAGGGAGCGCTGAGAAAGAATGGCTCCCACGCCCACCTCTGACGCGTCAACCTCGACCACGAACTGTCTAGAGACGTCAGGTGTAACAAGGATAGGAGCGGATGTAAAACGATTCTTGAGGAGATCAAAAGCTCCCTGGGCGGAAACGGACCACTTAAAGCACGTCTTGACAGAAGTAAGGGCTGTGAGAGGAGCTGCCACCTGACCGAAATTACGGATGAAACGACGATAGAAGTTCGCGAAGCCGAGAAAGCGCTGCAGCTCGACGCGTGACTTAGGGGCGGGCCAATCAATGACAGCTTGGACCTTAGCGGGATCCATCTTAATGCCTTCAGCGGAAATAACAGAACCGAGAAATGTGACGGAGGAGGCATGAAAAGTGCACTTCTCAGCCTTCACAAAAAGACAATTCTCTAAAAGGCGCTGGAGGACACGTCGAACGTGCTGAAGATGAATCTGGAGTGACGGTGAAAAAATCAGGATATCGTCAAGGTAAACGAAAACAAAGATGTTCAGCATGTCTCTCAGGACATCATTGACTAATGCCTGAAAGACAGCTGGAGCGTTAGCGAGGCCGAAAGGAAGAACCCGGTATTCAAAGTGCCCTAACGGAGTGTTAAACGCCGTCTTCCACTCGTCCCCCTCCCTGATGCGCACGAGATGGTAAGCGTTACGAAGGTCCAACTTAGTGAAAAACCTGGCTCCCTGCAGGATCTCGAAGGCTGAAGACATAAGAGGAAGCGGATAACGATTCTTCACTGTTATGTCATTCAGCCCTCGATAATCTATGCAGGGGCGCAGGGACCCGTCCTTCTTCTTAACAAAAAAAACCCCCGCTCCGGCGGGAGAGGAGGAGGGGACTATGGTACCGGCGGCAAGAGCTACAGACAAATAATCTTCGAGAGCCTTACGTTCGGGAGCCGACAGAGAGTATAGTCTACCCCGGGGGGGAGTGGTTCCCGGAAGGAGATCAATACTACAATCATACGACCGGTGTGGAGGAAGAGAGGTGGCCCTGGACCGATTGAACACCGTGCGCAGATCGTGATATTCCTCCGGCACCCCTGTCAAATCACCAGGCTCCTCCTGTGAAGAAGAGACAGAGGAAACAGGAGGGATAGCAGACATTAAACATTTCACATGACAAGAGACGTTCCAGGAGAGGATAGAATTACTAGACCAATTAATAGAAGGATTATGACAAACTAGCCAGGGATGGCCCAAAACAACAGGTGTAAAAGGTGAACGAAAAATTAAAAAAGAAATGGTTTCGCTATGATTACCAGAGACAGTGAGGGTTAAAGGTAGCGTCTCACGCTGAATCCTGGGGAGAGGACTACCATCCAAGGCGAACAAGGCCGTGGGCTCCCTTAACTGTCTGAGAGGAATGTCATGTTCCCGAGCCCAGGTCTCGTCCATAAAACAGCCCTCCGCCCCAGAGTCTATTAAGGCACTGCAGGAAGCTGACGAACCGGTCCAGCGTAGATGGACCGACAAGGTAGTGCAGGATCTTGAAGGAGAGACAGGAGTAGTAGCGCTCACCAGTAGCCCTCCGCTTACTGATGAGCTCTGGCTTTTACTGGACATGAAGTGACAAAATTACCAGCAGAACCGCAATAGAGACAGAGGCGGTTGGTGATTCTCCGTTCCCTCTCCTTAGTCGAGATGCGGATACCTCCCAGCTGCATAGGCTCAGCACCCGAGCCGGCAGAGGAAGATGGTAGTGATGCGGAGAGGGGGGCAACGGAGAACGCGAGCTCCTTTCCACGAGCTCGGTGACGAAGATCAACCCGTCGCTCAATGCGAATAGCGAGTTCAATCAAGGAATCCACGCTGGAAGGAACCTCCCGGGAGAGAATCTCATCCTTTACCTCTGCGCGGAGACCCTCCAGAAAACGAGCGAGCAAGGCCGGCTCGTTCCAGCCACTGGAGGCAGCAAGAGTGCGAAACTCAATAGAGTAGTCTGTTATGGATCGATTACCTTGACATAGGGAAGACAGGACCCTGGAAGCCTCCTCCCCAAAAACAGATCGATCAAAAACCCGTATCATCTCCTCCTTAAAGTCCTGATACTGGTTAGTACACTCAGCCCTTGCCTCCCAGATTGCCGTGCCCCACTCACGAGCCCGTCCAGTAAGGAGAGATATGACGTAGGCGACACGAGCAGTGCTCCTGGAGTAAGTGTTGGGCTGGAGAGAAAACACAATATCACACTGGGTGAGGAACGAGCGGCATTCAGTGGGCTCCCCAGAGTAACACGGCGGGTTATTGATTCTGGGCTCCGGAGATTCGAAAGCCCTGGAAGTGGCCGGTGGATCGAGGCGGAGATGGTGAACCTGTTCTGTGAGGTTGGAGACTTGGGTGGCCAGGGTCTCAACGGCATGTCGAGCAGCAGACAATTCCTGCTCGTGTCTGCCTAGCATCGCTCCCTGGATCTCGACGGCTGAGTGGAGAGGATCCGAAGTCGCTGGGTCCATTCTTGGTCGGATTCTTCTGTTACGGTGCGTGAATGAGGACCCAAAAGCGAATTAACGTAAACAGAGCTTCTTTAATAACAAAACAAACGTAGGATCAGATGGACCGGCAGATTCCGACAGGACAGGACAAGGTTGCAGCAAACATGACGATAGTCTGGTTCAGGCATGAATAACACAAACAAGAATCCGACAAAGACAGGAGCAGAAACAGAGAGAGATATAGAGGACTAATCAGAGGGAAAAAAGGGAACAGGTGGGAAAAGGGGTGACGAGGTAGTTAGGAGGAGACAAGGAACAGCTGGGGGAAAGAGGGGGAGAAAAGGTAACCTAATAACGACCAGCAGAGGGAGACAGGGTGAAGGGAAAGGACAGAAACAAGACACAACATGACAATACATGACAATTCAACCGATGCCTGCCCTCACCTGCTAACCCGTCCAGCATCACTACTCTGGACGCCTCTGACTTAGAATACGTGGACAACTACAAATACCTAGGTGCCTGGTTAGACTGTAATCTCTCCTTCCAGACTCACATTAAGCATCTCCAATCCAAAATTAAATCTAGAATCGGCTTCCTATATCGCAACAAAGCATGCCAAACATGCCCTCGTAAAACTGACCATCCTACCGATCCTCGACTTCGGTGATGTCATCTATAAAATAGCCTCCAACACTCTACTCAGACTGCATCCAGTTTGTTATCACAGTGCCATCCGTTTTGTCACCAAAGCCCCATACACTACCCACCATTGCGAACTGTACGCTCTTGTTGGTTGGCCCTCGCTTCATACTCGACGCCAAACTCACTGGCTACAGGTTATCTACAAGTCCCTGCTAGGTTAAGCCCCACCTTATCTCAGCTCACTGGTCACCATAGCAGCACGCACTCGTAACACGCGCTCCAGCAGGTATATCTCACTCATCACCCCCAAAGCCAATCCCTCCTTTGGTCGTCTTTCCTTCCAGTTCTCTGCTGCCAATGACTGCGACGAACTGCAAAAATCTCAGACTCATACCTCCCTCACTAGCTTTAAGCACCAGCTGTCAGAGCAGCTCACAGATCACTGCACCTGTACATAGCCTATCTGTAAACAGCCCATCTATCTACCTACCTCATCCCCATATAGTATGTATTTATTTATCTTGCTCCTTTGCACCCCAGTATCTCTACTTGCGCATTCATCTTCTGCACATCTACCATTCCAGTGTTTAAATTGCTATATTGTTACTATATATATTGCTATATATACTACTTCCCCACCATGGCCTAGATAACTCTCTTATCTTACCTCATTTGCGCTCACTGTACCATATGCTGTAACCATATCTACATGTACATACTACCTCAATCAGCCTGACTAACCGGTGTCTGTATCTAGCCTTGCTACTGTATATAGCCTCGCTACTGTTTTTCACTGTCTTTTTACTGTTTTTATTTCCTTACTTTCCTATTGTTCACCTAATACCTTTTTTACACTATTGGTTAGAGCCTGTAAGTAAGCATTTCACTGTTGTATTCGTGACAAATTAAATTTGAATTGATTTATTCAAGTTGGATAGTGATTGAATGCCGACAGCAGTCGCACCATTGGAAGACACAGCTTGGACTGTAACCTACAAAAGTCTATTCCTGCTCTTTTCCCGCGATCCATCAAACCCATTTGGTGCGTCATCATAGTGGTCTCTACTTGCGCCTTTTTTCAATGCTGATTTGAATGTCATTGAGAAAACAGAGAAGTGTCAAAGATTTTTTTCCGCAAACATTCTTTCTGAATTTAAAAGTAATCATCTAGTTTAAAAATTAAAAAAATGTAATCTGATTACAATATTTTTGCAGGTAACATAACATATTACAATCATCATTTTTTTGTAATCCCTTACATGTAACGGATTACATGTAATCCATTACTCCCGTTACGCCCCAACCATGATTATGTCATGTTTAATGTGGAACCCAGTAAGTGTAGGTCATGCTTTTGTAGCGGCTAATGGGGATCCTAATAAATACCAAATACAACTGGTGAGAGGAATGGCCGAGAGAGAGAAGGGTAAAGTAGCCTAGATGCAACAATACAAAATATGCATGCAACAACACAGAGTTACACATGGAATAAACAAAACACAGTCAATAATACAGTGGAAAAAATAAAACATAAAGTATATATATAGTGAGTGCAAGTGAGCTAAGATAAGGGAGTTAAGGCAATAAATCAAATCCAATTAAAAAAAAATTGTCACATACACATGGCTAGCAGATAATGCGAGTGTAGCGAAATGCTTGTGCTTCTAGTTCCGACAATGCAGTAATAACCAACGAGTAATCTAACCTAACAATTCCACAACTACTACGTTACACACAAGTGTAAATGGATGAAGAATGTGTACATAACAATATATGAATGAGTGATGGTACAGAACAGCAAAGGCAAGATGCAGTAGATGGTATAGAGTACAGTATATACATATGCGATTAGTAATTTAGGGTATGTAAACATTATATTAAGTGGCATTGTTTAAAGTGGCTCGTCATACATTTTTACATACATTTTTCCATTATTAAAGTGGCTGGAGTTGAGTCAGTATGTTGGCAGCAGTCACTCAATGTTAGTGGTGGCTGTTTAACAGTCTGATGGCCTTGAGATAGAAGGTGTTTTTCTGTCTCTCTCTCAGTCCCTGCTTTGATGCACCTGTACTGACCTCGCCTTCTGGATGATAGTGAGGTGAACAGGCAGTGGCTCGGGTGGTTGTTGTTCTTGATGATCTTTATGGCCTTCCTGTGACATCGGGTGGTGTAGGTGTCCTGGAGGGCAGGTAGTTTGCCCCCGGTGATGCGTTGTGCAGACCTCACTACCTTCTGGAGAGCCTTACTGTTGTGAGCGGAGCAGTTGCCGTACCAGGCGGTGATACAGCCCGACAGGATGCTCTCGATTGTGCATCTGTAAAAGTTTGTGAGTGCTTTTGGTGACAAGCCGAATTTATTCAGCCTCCTGGGTTTGAAGAGACTCTGCTGCGCCTTCTTCACCACGCTGTCTGTGTGGGTGGACCAATTCAGTTTGTCTGTGATGTGTACGCCGAGGAACTTAAAACTTACTACCCTCTCCACTACTGTCCCGTCGATGTGGATAGGGGGGTGCTCCCTCTGTTGTTTCCTGAAGTCCATGATCATCTCCTTTGTTTTTGTTGACATTGAGTGTGAGGTTATTTTCCTAACACCACACTCCGAGGGCCCTCTACTCCTCCCTGTAGGCCGTCTCGTCGTTGTTGGTAATCAAGCCTACCACTGTAGTGTCGTCTGCAAACTTGATGATTGAGTTGGAGGCGTGCAAGGCCACGCAGTCATGGGTGAACAGGGAGTACAGGAGAGGGCTCAGAACGCACCCTTGTGGGGCCTCAGTATTGTGAATCAGCGGGGTGGAGATGTTGTTGCCTACCCTCACAACCTGGGGGCGGCCCGTCAGGAAGTCTAGTACCCAGTTGCACAGGGCGGGGTCGAGACCCAGGGTCTCGAGCTTGATGACGAGCTTGGAGGGCACTATGGTGTTAAATGCCGAGCTGTAGTCAATGAACAGCATTCTCACATAGGTATTCCTCTTGTCCAGATGGGTTAGGGCAGTGTGCAGTGTGGTTGCGATTGCATCGTCTGTGGACCTATTGGGGCGGTAAGCAAATTGGAGTGGGTCTAGGGTGTCAGGTAGGGTAGAGGTGATATGGTCCTTGACTAGTCTCTCACAGCACTTCATGATGACGGAAGTGAGTGCTACAGGGCGGTAGTCGTTTAGCTCAGTTACCTTAGCTTTCTTGGGAACAGGAACAATGGTGGCCCTCTTGAAGCATGTGGGAACAGCAGACTGTGATAAGGATTGATTGAATATATCCGTAAACACACCAGCCAGCTGGTCTGCGCATGCTCTGAGGACGCGGCTGGGGATGCCGTCTGGGCCTGCAGCCTTGCGAGGGTTAACACGTTTAAATGTTTTACTCACGTCGGCTGCAGTGAAGGAGAGTCCACCGGTTTTGGTAGCGGGCCATGTCAGTGTCACTGTATTGTCCTCAAAGAAAGCAAAGAACTTGTTTAGTCTATCTGTGAGCAAGACATTCTGGTCCGCGACGTGGCTGGTTTTCTTTTTGTAATCCGTGATTGACTGTAGACGCTGCCAAGTACCTCTTGTGTCTGAGCCGTTGAATTGCGACTCTACTTTGTCTCTACACTGACGCTTAGCTTTTGATTGCCTTGCGGAGGGAATAGCTACAGTGTTAGTATTCGGTCATGTTTCCGGTCACCTTGCCCTGGTTAAAAGCAGTGGTTTGCGCTTTCAGTTTCGCGTGAATGCTGCCATCAATCCACGGTTTCTGGTGTGGGAATGTCTTAATAGTTGCTCTGAGTACGACATCGCCGATCCACTTGCTAATAAACTCGCTCACCGAATCAGCGTATTCGTCAATGTTGTTGTTTGACGCAGTGCGGAACATATCCCAATCCACGTGATCGAAGCAATCTTGAAGCGTGGAATCCGATTGTTCGGACCAGCATTGAACAGACCTGAGCGCGGGAGCTTCCTGTTTTAGTCTCTGTCTATAGGCACGGAGCAACAAAATGGAGTCGTGGTCAGCTTTTCCAAAAGGAGGGTGGGGGAGGTCCTTAATGCATTGCGGAAGTTAGAATAACAATGATCCAGGGTTTTACCAGCCCTGGTAGCACAATCGATATGCTGATAGAATTTAGGGAGACTTGTTATCAGATTAGTCTTGTTAAAATCCCCAGCTACATTGAATGCAGCCTCAGGATATGTGGTTTCCCGTTTACATAGAGTCAAATAAAGTTTGTTCAGGGCCATCGCTGTGTCTGCTTGGGGGTGAATTTATGCGGCTGTGATTATAATCGAAGATAATTCTCTTGGTAGATAATGAGGTCGACATTTGATTGTGAGGAATTCTAAGTCAGGTGAACAAAAGGACTTGAGTTCCTGTATGTTGTTATGATCACACCACGTCTCGTTAATCATAAGGTATACCCCCCCGCCCCTCTTCTTACCAGAAAGATGCTTGTTTCTGTCGGCGCGATGAGTGAAGAAACCAGCTGGCTGTACCGACTCTGATAGCGTGTCTCGAGTGAGCCATGTTTCCGCGAAGCAAAGAACGTTACAGTCTCTTATGTCTCTCTGGAATGCTACCAATGCTAGGATTTTTTCAACCTTGATGTCAAGAGACTGGACATTAGCGAGTAGTATGCTCGGGAGCGGTGTGCGATGTGCCCGTCTCCGGAGACTGACCAGAAGACCGCTTCGTCTGCCCCTTTTACGACGACGTTGTTTTGGTTCGCCGGCTGGGATCCGATCCATTGTACTGGGTGGTGGGCAAAACAGAGGATCTTCTTCGGGAAAGTCGTATTCAGACTATAGGCAAACACTCTTCTAACGGCCATGGTGAATTATTAGCACAATCAAAAAACTTTCACTGATTGCTAAAAGAACTGGGGCTGGAGTCCCTGGGCTGGAGTCCCAGGGCTGGAGTCCCAGGGCTGGAGTCCCTGGGCTGGAGTCCCAGGGCTGGAGTCCCAGGGCTGGAGTCCCTGGAGAACTGGAGTCCGTGGAAAACTGGAGTCCCTGACAGTGTGCCCTCTATATTCACTACACAATCTTCTGCTGCGTAGCCTAGGCGAACACATTGCAAAACACCTGTGCAAACAATCTGTAGGTAATGTAAACTATTACGGACCTTATCCATGGTGCTTTACTAACAGTAGTATTTCCCCCTTATGGTAACTATCCTTCTAACAAATATAGGCTAGTTGACTGTGTGAGCACACCCAATAAAACATATTATCTTGGGATCCTGGTGGAGATGGAAGAGGTATGCGTGTGTATGCGTCCCATGTCAAGCTGCGCTCCAAATACGCTACATCACTGCTATTTTGCAGCCCATTATAAACCTATAGCGGCCAACTAGATGAAGTACCCTAACCTGTAGGCTAATCGTACATTACAGTAGGCAAAGGAAAGTCAATTATAGACCTAACCGACGGCTGCTGGAAGAATAAACAACGAAGCAGGGGTTTAAAGCAAACATGTCTGTGAGATGAAGGCAATTTAAGGAAAACTCCTGAATGCACAAAGCAGCTAATCTGAGGTGATGTTTGAATATATTCATGGGTGGATTCTCCCTTTCTTGAAATAATCATTGGTCTAAATAAAGACCTATTAGATATATGATGATAGGCTATATTGGCTCTAATGAAATAATCACTGATGTGACTTGGTTGGTAGCCCAGCGTAATATCTCCTTTCACTATCCATCTATTGGTGATGTCTTCTAGGATGGGAGGAATAAAGGATGCATAGGTTATCCCAAAACAAGAGGATTGTCTCCATTGTATGCTATTTTGTCTCAGCTACACTGTATGTAAAAAAGTATGTTGACAACGCTTCAAATCAGTGGATTCGGCTATTTCAGCCGCACCTGTTGCTGACAGGTGTATAAAATTCAAGCACACAGCCATGACATCTCCATAGACAAACATTGTCAGTAGAATGTCCTTAGTGAAGCGCTCAGTGACTTTCAACATGGCACCTTCATAGGATGCCACCTTTAAAACAAGTCAGTTTGTTAAATTCTGCCCTGCTAGAGCTGCCCCAGCCAACTGTAATTGCAGTTATTGTGAAGTGGAAACATCTAGGAGCAACAAAGGCTCAGCCGCGAAGTGGTGCGCCACACAAGCTCACAGAATGGGACCGCCGAGTGCTGAAACGCTTATAAATCATCTGTCCTTGGTTGCAAGACTCACTACAGAGTTTCGCCACACAAGCTCACAGAATGGGATCGCCGAGTGATGAAGCATGTACCGCGTAAAAATCATCTGTCCTTGGTTGCAAGACTCACTACCGAGTTTCAAGCTGCCTCTGAAAGCAACACAAGAACTGTTCGTCAGGAGCTCCATGAAATGGGTTTCCATGGCCGAGCATCCATACACAAGCCTAAGATCACCATGCGCAATGCAAAACGTTGGCTGGAGTGGTGTCCAGTCTGCTGTCCCCACTTGCTTCAAGATGTCCACCATTGTTCCTGTAGCCAAGAAAGCAAAGGTAAATGAACTAATTGACTTTCGCCCCATAGCACTGCACACTGCCCTATCCCATCTGGACAAGACTAATACCTATGTAAGAATGCTGTTCATTGACTATAGCTCAGACTATAAAAACATAGTACCCTCCAAGCTCATCATCAAGCTAGGGGCTCTGGGTCTGAACCCCAACCTGTGCAACTGGGTCCTGGACTTCCTGACGGGCCGCCCCAGGTGGTGAAGGTAGGAAACAACACCTCCACTACCTGATTCGCAACAAAGGGGCCACACATGGGTACATGCTCAGCCTCCTCCTGTACTCACTGTACACCCATGACTGCGTGGCCACGCATGTCTTCTACTCAATTATCAAGTTTGCTGAAGACAAGGCCTGATTGTCAACAATGACTAGACAGCCTACAGTGAGGGCCCTGGTGGAGTGGTGCCAGGAAAATAACCTCTCCCTGAACGTCAACAAAATGAAGTAGCTGATTGTGGACTTCAGGAGACAGCAGAGGGAGCACACCCCTATCCACATCGACGGGACAACAGTGGAGCGGGTGAAAAGCTTCAAGTTCCTCGGTGTAAACAACACTGACAATCTGAAATGGTCCACCCACACAGACAGTGTCGTGAAGAAGGTGCAACAGTGCCTCTTCAACCTCAGGAGACTGAATAAATTTGGCTTGGCCCTTAAGACCCTCACAAACTTTTACAAATACTGTACACAATTGAAAGCAACCTGTGTGGCTGCATCACCGGGAGCACACTAATCAAATCAAATCAAATGTATTTATATAGCATTTTGTACATCAGCTGATATTTCAAAGTGCTGTACAGAAACCCAGCCTAAAATAATAATCACAGTAGTTGTCGAGGGTGCTGCAAGTCAGCACCTCAGGAGGAAATATCAGTTTGCTTTTCATAGCCGATCATTAAGAGTATCTCTACCACTCCTGCTGTCTCTAGAGAGTTGAAAACAGCAGGTCTGGGACAGGTAGAACGTCCGGTGAACAGGTTAGGATTCCATAGCCGCAGGCAGAACAGTTGAAACTGGAGCAGCAGCACGGCCAGGTGGACTGGGGACAGCAAGGAGTCATCATGCCAGGTAGTCCTGAGGCATGGTCCTAGGGCTCAGGTCCTCCGAGAGAAAGAGAGAAAGAGCGAATTAGAGAGAGCATACTTAAATTCACACAGGACACCGGATAAGAAAGGAGAAGTACTCCAGAAATAACAAACTGACCCTAGCCCCCCGACACATAAACTACTGCAGCATAAATACTGGAGGCTGAGACAGTAGGGGTCAGTAGACACTGTGGCCCCATCCGATGATTCCCCCGGACAGGGCCAAACAGGAAGGATTTACACTACCTTCCCTCCAGGACACCTACAGCACCCAATGTCACAGGAAGGCCAAAAAGATCATCAAGTTAATCAACCACCCAAGCCACGGCCTGTTCACCCCACTATCATCCAGAAGGCAAGGTCAGTACAGGTTCTTCAAAGCTGGGACCGAGAGACTGAAAAACATCCCAAGGCCATCAGACTGTTAAATAGCAATCAATAATTTTCACAAAGTTTGCTGCTTCAGGGTCTTTAGATATTTTTGTCAGATGTTACTATGGAATACTGAAGTATAACATTACAAGCATTTCATAAGTGTCAAAGGCTTTTATTGACAATTACATGAAAGTTGATGCAAAGAGTCAATATTTGCAGTGTTGACCCTTCTTTTTCAAGACCTCTGCAATCCGCCCTGGCATGCTGTAAATTAACGTCTGGGCCACATCCTGACAGATGGCAGCCCATTCTTGCATAATCAATGCTTGGAGTTTATCAGAATTTGTGGGTTTTTGTTTGTCCACCCGCCTCTTGAGAATTGACCACAAGTTCTCAATGGGATTAAGGTCTGGGGAGTTTCCTGGCCATGGACCCAAAATATCGATGTTTTGTTCCCCGAGCCACTTAGTTATCACTTTTGCCTTATGGCAAGGTGCTCCATCATGCTGGAAAAGGCATTGTTCGTCACAAACTGTTCCTGGATGGTTGGGAGAAGTTGCTCTCGGAGGATGTGTTGGTACCACTCTTTATTCATGGCTGTGTTCTTAGGCAATATTGTGAGTGAGCCCACTCCCTTGGCTGAGAAGCAACCCCACACAATTATGGTCTCAGGATGCTTTACTGTTGGCATGACACAGGACTGATGGTAGCGCTCACCTTGTCTTCTCCGGACAAGCTTTTTTCCGGATGCCCCAAACAATCGGAAAGGCGATTCATCAGTGAAAATGACTTTAGTCTGTCGCTGATGTTTTTCCTGGAGAGAAGTGGCTTCTTTGCTGCCCTTCTTGACACCAGGCCATCCTCCAAAAGTCTTCATCTCACTGTGCGTGCAGTTGCACTCACACCTGCCTGCTGCCATTCCTGAGCAAGCTCTGTACTGGTGGTGCCCCGATCCCGCAGCTGAATCAACTTTAGGAGATAGTCCTGGCGCTTGTTGTACTTTCTTGGGCGCCCTGAAGCCTTCTTCACAACAATTCAAACGCTCTCCTTGAAGTTGTTGGTGATCCGATAAATGGTTGATTTAGGTGCAATCTTACTGGCAGCAATATCCTTGCCTGTGAAACCCTTTTTGTGCAAAGCAATGATGTCGGCCCGTGTTTCCTTGCAGGTAACCATGGTTGACAGAGGAATAACAATGATTCCAAGCACCACCCTCCTTTTGAAGCTTCCAGTCTGTTATTTGAACTCCATCAGCATGACAGAGTGATCTCCAGCCTTGTCCTCGTCAACACTCACACCTGTGTTAACAAGAGAATCACTGACTTGATGTCAGCTGGTCCTTTTGTGGCAGGGCTGAAATGCAGTGGAAATGTTTTTGGGGATTCAGTTAATTTGCATGGCAAAGAGGGACTTTGCAATGAATTGCAATTCATCTGATCACTCTTCATAACATTCTGGACTATATGCAAATTGTCATCATACATACTGAAGCAGCAGGCTTTGTGAAAATGAATATTTGTGTCATTCTCAAAACTTTTGGCCACGACTGTATGCTGTATTTTAGTAAATGTCCTTCCAACATTGCTCATCCTAGTATTTTTATATTTCTTAATTCCATTATTTTACTTTGATATTTGTGTATTGTTGTGAATTGTTAAATACCTCTGCACTGTTTGAGCTAGGAACACTACACCCGCAATAACAATTTGATTTGATTTGTAATGCTCGCCGCTACTGGACTCTGGACTAGTGGAAACGCATTCTCTGGAGTGAACAATCACACTTCACCATCTGGCATTCCGACAAATCTGGATTTGGCGAATGCCAAAAGAATGCTACCTGCCCCATGCAATACGTAGTGCCAACTGTAATGTTTGGTGGAGAAGAAATAATGGTCTTGGGCTATTTTTCATGGTTTTCTAGGCCCCTTAGTTCCAGTGAAGGGTAGTGTTAACGCTACAGCATATAATGACATTCTAGACAATTCTGTGCTTCCAACTTTGTGGCAACAGTTTGGGGTCGGCCCTTTCCGGTTTCAGCATGACAATGCCCGTTTGAAGATAGCGAGGTCCATTCAGAAAATGTTTGTCGAGATTGGTGTGGAAGAACTTGACTGGGCTGCACAGAGCCCTGACCTCAACTCCATCGTAGTCTGACAATGCACCATGGCCGTTAGAATGGTATTGCTTTGGGGATACTGTGTGTGTGTGTGTTTGTTTGTGTGTGATGCCTGTTTGAACAAGTGTATTAGACTCCCCCCCCCCCCCCCCACACACACACACACACATACACACACACACCTGTATACAGACACAACCCACCTGTCTCTTCCTATGTATCTAACCAACCACACAAAATATCTCATCCGAATGTGTTTCCTCCTTCTGAAAATAATCCGTGGCACAACTTCTTTCAGGTCCTAATAGGCCTACTTATAATAATGTGGTTATCATGTGCTAAAAGATAAATTATTTCCTCGTTACTAAAGCCCATTTTAAAGTATAGTTTCACCAGGTTATCTAACTGTCGGCATTTCAACAGTGGCACACATAGCAACAGGAAGACAGGGAGTTAACCCACTACTTAAATCCACTACTTTAAATCCACTACTTTAATCTTTAAGTATAACTGTAACTTTATTCTCTAAATTTTGACTTGATTCTCGAAATGTAATTGAGATAATTCTCGAAATATTCCCACATTTTTAAAAGACTATCCATGCAAGAACAGAAACTATCGAAGTACCACCACCCATCAACATTTATTTATTATTTATGTTCACTTGGTGCTAATACTCTTCTGTACAACACCCCATAATGTCAGTGAAATTGTGTTTTTAGAAATTGTAATAAATTATTAGAAAAGTAAAAGCTGAAAAGTCTTGATTCAATAAGTATTCAACCCATTTGATTTGGAAAGCCTAAAAAACTTCAGGAGTAAAAATGTGCAAGTCAGACACTAAGTTGCATGGACTAACTCAGTGTGCAATAGTGGTGTTTAACATGAGTTTTGAATGACTACCGCATCTCAGTACCACACACATACAATTATCTGTAAGGTGAAGTAATTAATTACACTTTGGATGGTGTATCAAGACACTCAGAGACTACAAAGATAAAGGTGTCCTACCTAACTCAGTTGATGGAGAGGATTTCATCATGAGGGCAATGGTGATTTTAAACCAGTTACAGAGTTAAATGGCTGTGATAGGAGAGAACAGAGGATGGATCAACAACATTTGAGATATGCCATAATACCAACCTAAATGAGTTGAAACAATGCATCCTGTTTGCAATAAGGTACTAAAGTAAAACTGCAAATAAAATGGCAAATAAATTACTTTTTTGTCCTGAATACTGTACAAAGCATAATGGTTGGAATCAAATCCAACACAACACATCACTGAGTACCACTCTTCATATTTTCAAGTATGGTGGTGGCTGCATCATGTTATGTGTATGCTTGTCATTTGCAAGGACTAAATCATTTTTGGGGTGATAAAATCAAATGAATAGAACTAAGCACAGGCTAAGTCCTAGAGAAAAACCTGGTTCAGTCTGCTTTCCAACAGACACCAATACATCTTTCAGCAGGACAATAATGGAAAACACAAGGCCAAATATACACTGGAGTTACTTACCAAGACAACATGGAATAGTCCTGAGTGGCCTAGTTACAGTTTTGACTTAAATCGCCTTGAAAATATATGTCAAGACTTGAAAATAGCTTTCTAGCAATGATCAGCAACCAACTTGACAGGGCTTGAAGAATTTATTTAAGAATAATAGACAATCCAGGTGTGGAAAGCTCTTAGAGACTTACCCCGAAAGGTGCACAGCTGTAATCACTGCCAAATATGATTCTAACATGTATTGACTCAGGGGGTTATCTTATCAAATAATATTAATGTTTAACTTTTGAATTTATACAAAAATGCATATACACTAGCGGTCAAAAGTTTGGGGTCACTTAGAAATGTCCTTGTTTTTGAAAGAAAACCACATTTTTGTCCATTAAAATAACATCAAATTGATCAGAAATACAGTGTAGACAATTTTTTATGTTGTAAATGACTATTGTAGCTGGAAATGGCAGATTGTTTTATGGAATATCTACATAGGCGCTATCAGCATCCATCACTCCTGTGTTTCAATGGCACGTTGTGTTAGCTAATCTAAGTTTATCATTTTAAAAGGCTAATTGATCATTAGAAAATTATTTTGAAATTATGTTAGCACAGCTGAAAATTGTTGTGCTGATTAAAGAACCAAGAGAATTTGCCTTCTTTAGACCAGTTGAGTATCTGTAGCATCAACATTTGTGGGTTCGATTACAGGCTCAAAATGGCCAGAAACAAAGAATTTCTTCTGAAACTCGTCAGTCTGTTCTTGTTCTGAGAAATGAAGGCTATTCCATGTGAGAAATTGCCAAGAATCTGAAGATCTCGTACAACACTGTGTACTATTCCCGTCACAGAACAGCTCAAACTGGCTCAAACCAGAATAGAAAGAGGAGTGGGAGGCCCTGGTGCACAACTGAGCAAGAGGACAAGTACATTAGAGTGTCTAGTTTGAGAAACAGATGCCTCACAAGTCCTCAACTGGCAGCTTCATTAAATAGTACCCGCAAAACACCAGTCTCAACGGCAACAGTGAAGAGGCGACTCCGGGATGCTGGCCTTCTAGGCAGAGTCCCTCCGTCCAGTGTGTATTAGCCTGTCAGAGATATGGCTTTTTCTTTGCAACTCTGCCTAGAAGGCCAGCATCCTGGAGTCGCCTCTTCACTGTTGACGTTGTGACTGGTGTTTAACATTCTGTATAAAATGCTACCCATTTAGTTATTTTCAGCAAACCTAACCTATTATGAGCAAAGCAACAACCTTGGAGGCTTTTGCTATGACTAAAACACCTGACTATACCTGTGGAAGGAGGTTCCTCTCCACCTCCAGCCCTCTCTCTTGTCCTATTTATTTATTAAACCTTTATTTAACTAGGCAAGTAAGTTAAGACAAATTCATATTTACAATGACAGACTAGGAACAGTGGGTTAACGTCCTTGTTCAGGGGCAGAACGACAGATTTTTACCTTTGTCAGCTCAGCTTGATGAGCAAGCCGAGCTGAGCCAAGCCAAGCTGTACTGGGCTGGCCTGGTTACACATCAAACACAGTTGTAGTAACGTGCTGGAAAGGACAATGTGAAAATAAAATATCAGTCGGGTTCGGGTTGGCCCTATAATGTGAAATACGTATTTGTCTCTATCTAGCCACAGAGACCTGAAGGCCTGAGTCCCTCTTCCCAGTCTGGCAGCCTTCACCGAGAGCCCTGTGTGAGCCCCACATGTCCCGAGCACATGGCACTGCTCTACTGGCCTGCACATTCTGCCAGGCCCATATGTGAACAGCAGCAGCAATCCGCCTGTATTGTTTGTTAATTATTACTTGAATATATTGCTGCAGCTGTCCCAATGGAAAGAGCTGCTGTCAATGTGGCGACAAGCTTTCATTTTGAAGGGTGTGTAGTTAGAGATGGTGAATGTTGTTGACAGCATTGTGGATGCCATTCTTACAGGGTGTCCAGATGAGTTTTGCAGGGGTAACGAAAAATGCCTGTACAAATTGTGTTTCTCACTCTCTCCTCTCTCCCCACTCCCATCTCTGCCCATCTCTCTTCCTCTCCCCCTTTTTGGTAGGTGATATTCGAGTCTGTATCCGTACAGGGCCATCCAGGGTTCATCGCGGTGGACGAGGTCCGAGTGTTGGCCCACCCATGCCGTAAGTGACTCTACCCCATGGAGCATCATCTGGTCTCACACTCCTGTCTAGCAGGCTGTGTGTGTGTATGTGTGTTTGGGAGTGGGGGACACACAGACCAAGGGGAGTAGAGGGAGGACGAGGTAGATAATGGAGCACAGAAGAAGGAACAAACTCAGGGCCTTCATCATTCAAAGCTGACAGAATGTCTTTGCCTCACATCTCTGGACTCCTCCAAGGCACTCAGTGTCCTATATGTGTTTTCTTTCTTTCTTTCTCTTTCTGTACTTAGACTTAGAGCTTTCCCTGGGAATTAGGACAGAGCACTCAGTGCTGAATTCAAATAAGATTAGGGAGTAAAGGTAAATAAATTGCAGAGTAAAGGAATCCAGTCGGCTTTTTTCTTCAATGGGGGAAATTAACGTCAAGATAAATTCTCGTATTGAGATGATCAATGAATACACTATTAGGCCTACATTTCTAGGCGCGGTGAAAATGAGATTAGGAGATGCCGTTTCAATGCCGTTTCAATGCCATACAGAGCAGCCTCGGTTCATTTGCTTTTCAGCTGGACATTAGTGTGTACTGAGCACACCAGGGGAGACAATTCTACAGAAGGGAAGGAAAGGTGACCTGAAATCTTAACTTTAGATTTAAGAACAAAAAGAAAAAACACACTGATCTACAAAACACTGTTTTGTTGGTAATTTAATGTTGTGTGCATTTGTTTTCTTTATTCCTCACATAACTCAGCTTTCTCAATTACTCAATGCATGTCAAACAGTTGATACAGTATGTGTTTGTGCTTATGCATGCCTATTCATTGTATTGAGTGTGTTTCCCGCCCCTTTGCAGGGAAAGCACCTCACTTCCTGCGGCTGCAGAATGTGGAGGTGAATGTGGGCCAGAACGCCACCTTCCAGTGTACCGCCGGGGGGAAGTGGTCACAACACGACCAACTGTGGCTACAGGCGAGTTGCTTCCCTTCGGTCCACTATAGATGTCATCCATCTTATCCCTCTCACCTTAAATCTGCAATCTTTAATTAGAAAAATAACAGATGGCAGCCGTGCCTGAGGGATTGGGCTGGAGAAGTGACCAATCTCAAATTCATAGATGGAGCTGTGGATGCATCCACCTTTAGTGACTAGCTTCTGTAGCTTTTTCAATCATGTAGAATACACAGGGCATTTTAGTTGATTTCTGTTGCAATGTTATGACCCCACCCTTGTGAAATGACACTTACAGCATGGTCCAGTTCCTTGCTGTACTTGCACAAACACTGTAATGGTATAAACTCTGTGGGGATATCCATACAATCTGTGCCCTGAGTATAAAGTGTTGTTTTGATATGGACGACTGCCTCTCTATAAGCCACCAATGTACTGCACTAGCATGTTTTCATCTTATAGTAATGGAATTTGCAATGGAGTAGTATCCAGGGCAGAACAAAAAGTATCAGGTACATGCTAGAATAAATTACTTTTGGGAGGTTGTTATAGTCGTGTTGATATCGAAAGGAAAAAGTGCTGTGAAAAAGTTGCAGTTTCTGACAAACATTAACCATGCTGCTGGTTTCTTTGGTTAACAGATTTGAATGTCCATATGTGGAGTTTGTCCTTTTTTACCATACTGACGTGATAATGTGACTAATGTGTTAGTAAGAAAGTGTCTGTCTCTCTCTCTACAGCAGTGGAATGGTAAAGACACAGCCCTCATGGTGACGCGGGTGGTGAACCACCGGCGTTTCTCGGCCACCGTCAGTGTCGGGGACACGTCTCAGAGAAGCACCAGCCGCTATCGCTGTGTCATCCGCTCCGATGGTGGCTCCGGGGTCTCCAACTACGCAGAGCTAATCGTCAAAGGTACGGCTAACGTACTAACGGCTTACCTGCTAAAAGTGAGCAGGTAAAGGCTAACGGCTAGACTACCGGCTAGGCTAACGCTAGGCTACCATAATACCAGGCTATTACCAGTCAGTCAGAACTCCGCTGGGTTCCTCCACAGTCATCTGAGCAGCAAACCCCTCATTATTTCAGCCACCATCAGCAGTGTGCATTCCATTCCACTATTTCCCCCTTCTCCCATTTACTAATGCATACTAACTTCGCCTTGAACAGAAACAAAGAGAACATTTTGGTTAAGGGAGTGGAAAACAAGGATTGCTTCACAGATAGCGTAGACTGCTGGGTAGTCATTGGGTATTGTAGGATGGGCGGGTGGGCACACTCTCCGCTTTCTTCTGAGAAAGAGTGGATTAATTGACAGTGCACTGTAAATAATCGGAAATAGCCTATATATTTGTTCTATCACTTCTCCCCTCAGAAAGGAGCACTTCTTGATATATGGCTCAGAAAAACATGCTTCCCCCTCCTCTCTCCCTCTTTTCCTACCTCCCTCCTCCCATCCTGTCCAGATTCAGCCAGCCATTGTTCCTACCCCGGGTGGTTTGCCTAGCCAAACAAACCTTTAATGCTGATATTTAACTGCTAATCTGGTACTTTGATTCCCGCTCAGTGCCTATATGTGTGGGGAACAGGGGCAAGATGGCCCTGCTTAGCAGAAGCTGGCACTAAATCACTCCTGTGATGCACCTGGAAGCCAGAGTAGACTGCCTAACCTTGAGTTGTTTGTGCACCTGGTTTCTTGGCTCAGACCTGTGGGCCTTTAGCCAGGGGCCTTTGTAGTGCATCAGGCCTGGATCGGCTACTGTGTCCACTGGTCTCATCCCCGGTGTTTGATTAGCATCCTTGGTGTTTGAGAGTTGATTAGCTCAGAGTTTCCCAAATTTGGTCCTGGGTTAAAAGGTATGTGGAATGGCGTGAATAATGTATTACTCAGCCTCATCATACATACAGTACATTGACTAATTTATTTGTGGAATACCACACTCAGTGCAACCTAGGAAGAAACCTAGAGAGGAACCAGGCTCTGATGGGTGGCCAGTCTTCTTCTGGCTGTGCTGGGTGGAGATTCTAATAATCCTTGGCCATTAAGGCGAGATTGTTCTTCAAGATGTGCAAAGGTTCATAGATGACCAGCAGGGTCAAATAATAATATTGTTAAGTGTTCCTTGTTTCTATTGGTACAACAAATCGAAGTGGTTAATTGACACGGGTGTTTCCGTTCAGTAATTGTGTCACCTGCCATCTTAAAGTACACTACCGGTCCAAAATTTTAGAACACTTACTCGTTCAAGGGTTTTTCTTTATTTTTTACTCTTTTCTCCTTGTAGAATAATATTGAAGACATCAAAACTATGAAATAACACAAATGGAATCATGTAGTAAGCAAAAAAGTGTTAAACAAATCAATATATATATATTAGATTCTTCAAAGTAGACACCCTTTGCCTTGTTGACAACTTTGCACACTCTTGGCAACCAGCTTCATACGAAATGCTTTTCCAGCAGTCTTGAAGGAGTATATGCCACATACGCTGAGCACTTGCTGGCTGCTTATCCTTCACTCTGCGGTCCAACTCATCCCAAACCATCTCAATTGAGTTGAGGTCAGGTGATGGTGGAGGCCAGGTCATCTGATGCAGCACTCCATAACTCTCCTTGGTAAAATAGCCCTTACACAGCCAGGAGGTGTGTTGGGTCATTGTCCTGTTGAAAAACAAATGATAGTAACACTAAGCGCAAACCAGATAGGATGGTGTATCGCTGCAGAATGCTGTGGTAACTATGCTGGTTAATTAAGTGTGTCTTGAATTGTAAATAAATCACAGACAGTGTCACCAGCGAAGCACCCTCACACCATAACACCTCCTCCTCCATACTTTACGGTGGGAAATACACATGTTGAGATCATCCGTTCACCCACAACGCATCTCACACAGACATGGCGGTTGGAACCAAAAATCTTCAATTTGGACTCCGGACCAAAGGACAAATTTCCACCGGTCTAATGTCCATTGCTCATGGTTCTTGGCCCTAGCAAGCCCTTTCTTCTTATTGGTGTCCTTTAGTAGTGGTTTCTTTGCAGCAATTCAGCCATGAAGGCCTGTATCACACAGACTACTCTGAACAGTTGATGTTGAGATTTATCTGATTTTATTTGATGCCTATGGTATTCCTGAAGGCAGTGCTATCAGTCCTATTTTGTTCAATATTATGATTAACGATGTGTCTTCGAATGTAGTAGGGGTATTGGGGCTTCCCTATGCTGATGATGGAAGAGGGGAAGGAATGTCTCTCATGTGACCAAATCTATTCAACAAGCTATAGTGGATGTTGAAAGATCAAATCAAAGTAGCACAATAAAATTACATATCAATAACAAGGCTATATGCAGGGGGTACCGAGTCAATGTAAAGGTTAGTCGAGGTAGTTTGTACATGTAGGTTGGGGTAAAGTGACTATGCATATACAGTGGGGCAAAAAAGTATTTAGTCAGCCACCAATTGTGCAAGTTCTCCCACTTAAAAAGATGAGGCCTGTAATTTTCATCATAGGTACACTTCAACTATGACAGACAAAATGAGGGAAAAAAAATCCAGAAAATCACATTGTAGGATTTTTAATGAATTGATTTGCAAATTATGGTGGAAAATAAGTATTTGGTCAATAAACAAAAGTTTATCTCAATACTTTGTTATATACCCTTTGTTGGCAATGACAGAGGTCAAACGCTTTCTGTAAGTCTTCACAAAGTTTTCACACACTGTTGCTGGTATTTTGGCACATTCCTCCATGCAGATCTCCTCTAAAGCAGTGATGTTTTGGGGCTGTTGCTGGGCAATACGGACTTTCAACTCCCTCCAAAGATTTTCTATGGGGTTGAGATCTGGAGACTGGCTAGGCCACTCCAGGACCTTGAAATGCTTCTTACGAAGCCACTCCTTTGTTACCCGAGTGGTGTGTTTGGGATCATTGTCATGCTGAAAGACCCAGCCACGTTTCATATTCAATGCACGGATCAGTTGTCCTGGTCCCTTTGCAGAAAAACAGCCCCAAAGCATGATGTTTCCACCCCCATGCTTCACAGTAGGTATGGTGTTCTTTGGATGCAACTCAGCATTCTTTGTCCTCCAAACACGACGAGTTGAGTTTTTACCAAAAAGTTATATTTTGGTTTCAGCTGACCATATGACATTCTCCCAATCTTCTTCTGGATCATCCAAATGCTCTCTATAAAACTTCAGACGGGCCTGGACATGTACTGGCTTAAGCAGGGGGACACGTCTGGCACTGCAGGATTTGAGTCCCTGGCGGCGTAGTGTGTTACTGATGGTAGGCTTTGTTACTTTGGTCCCAGCTCTCTGCAGGTCATTCACTAGGTCCCCCCGTGTGGTTGTGGGATTTTTGCTCACCGTTCTTGGGATCATTTTGACCCCACGGGGTGAGATCTTGTGTGGAGCCCCAGATCGAGGGAGATTATCAGTGGTCTTGTATGTCTTCCATTTGCTAATAATTGCTCCCACAGTTGATTTCTTCAAGCCAAGCTGCTTACCTACTGCAGATTCAGTCTTCCCAGCCTGGTGCAGGTCTACAATTTTGTTTCTGGTGTCCTTTGACAGCTCTTTGGTCTTGGCCATAGTGGAGTTTGGAGTGTGACTGTTTGAGGTTGTGGACAGGTGTCTTTTATATTGATAACAAGTTCAAACAGGTGCCATTAATACAGTAGTGGAGGACAGAGGAGCCTCTTAAAGAAGAAGTTACAGGTCTGTGAGAGCCAGATATCTTGCTTGTTTGTAGGTGACCAAATACTTATTTTCCAGCATAATTTGCAAATAAATTCATAAAAAATCCTACAATGTGATTTTCTGGATTTTTTTTGTCATTTTGTCTGTCATTTGTCTGTCAACGTATCTATGATGAAAATTACAGGCATCTCTCATCTTTTTAAGTGGGAGAACTTGCACAATTGGTGGCTGACTAAATACTTTATTGTAGATAATAAACAGCGAGTAGCAGCAGTGTAAAAACAAAGGTCAATGTAATTAGTCCAGTGGCCATTTGATTAATTGTTCAGCAGTCTTATATCTTGGGGGTAGAAGCTGTTTAAGGCGCCTTTTGGACCTGACCTGGCGCTCCGGTCCCGCTTGCCGTATCAGAGAGAACAGACTGGAGTCACCTGATTCAACTTGTCAACCAATCATCAAGCCCTCAATGAGTTGAATGAGGTGTGTTTATCCAGGGCTACAAGGAAAATGTGTTCTGTCAGGGGTACTGGAGGACCAGGGTCGGGAAACACTGGAATAGACCATAGAAATGGAATGCCATAATAGCTCTGGGGCAGCTGAAGTTGTACAAAAGGTTTTTATGCTCCTTGTGCTATCTGTGGTTGTACTCTACACAAACATATTTTAATTTGCTAGGTAAAGTGTAGGCATACTGTCTTTATAAGCAAATCAATATGATACCCTATTTCTAGCGGAAAATGTTTTTATATATCTTTAGCTGGTCATGTATGTGCAATGTCCACATGTACAGTGTCTTACAGAAAGTATTCACACCCCTTAACTTTAAATGGATCAAAGTGGAATTATGTTTTTAGAAATTAATCCAAATGAAAAGCTGAAATGTCAGTAATTATTTAACCTCTTTGTAATGACAAGCCTAAATAAGTTCAGGAGTAACATTTTGCTGATCAAGTTACATGATAAGTTGCATGGACTCACTCTGGGTGCAATAATAGTGTTTAACATGATTTTTTTAATGACTACCTCATCTCTGTACCCCACATGAGCAGTGTGCAGTGGATTTCAAACACAGATTCAATCTCAAAGACCAGGGAGGTTTACAATGCCTCACAAAGAAGGGCACCTATTGGTAGATGGGTAAAAATAAAAGCAGACATTAAATATCCCTTTGAGCATGGTGAAGTTATTAATGACACTTTGGATGGTGTATCAATACACCCAGTCACTACAAAGATACAGGCGTTCTTCCTAACTCAGTTGCCGTAGAAGAAGGAAAACATTCAGGGATTTCACCATGAAGGCCAATGGTGACTTTAAAACAGTGACAGAGTGTAATGACTGTGATAGGTGAAAACTGAGGATAGATTAACAACATTGTAGTTACCCCACAATACTAACTTAAATGACAGAGTGAAAAGATGGAAGCCCATACAGAGTAAAATTATTCAAGAACATGCATACTATTTGCAAGAAGGTACTAAAGTAAAACTGCAAAAAATGTGGCAAAGAAATTTACTTTATGTCCTGTATACAAAGTGCTTTGTTTGGGGCAAATCCATCACATCACTGCATCGTGTTATGGTTATGCTTGTCATCAGCAAGAACTGGGGAGTTTTTAAGGTTAAAAATAAATGGAATAGAGCTAAGCACAGGCAAAATCCTATGTTAAAACCTGGTTCAGTCTGCTTTCCAACAGACACTGGGAGATTAATTTACCTTTCAGCAGGACACTAGCCTAAAACACCAGGCCAAATATACACTGGAGTTGCTTACCAAGACAACATGAAATGTTCCTGAGTGGCCGGCCTAGTTACAGTTTTGTCTTAAATCAGCTTGAACATCTATGGCAAGATTAGAAAATGGCTGTCTAGCAACAACCAACTTAAATCATGTGCAATAATAATGTGCAAATATTGTACAATCCAGGTGTGCAAAGCTCATAGAGACATACACAGAAAGACTCACAGTTGTACATGCCCCAGTGGTGTGAATACTTATGTAAATATTTTTTTAATGTTCAATAAATTAGCAAATGTCTCTAAAAACATGTTTTAACTTTGTCATTATTGTGTGTAGATGGGGTGAAAATGTGAAAGTCAAGGGGTATGAATACTTTCTGAAGGCACTGTAGCTACACCTGTAGGCATTTTATTTTGGGATTTGTCCCCCAGAAAAGGTCTAACAGCAGACATACGGAGAGAAACAAAACTAGACCGTTATAGAATATTGTGTTGACAGCTAAGCTCGCATTCAACTCTCAGTTGTTGACATTGTTTCAGCGGTAACATATTTTTTACATGAGCTGATAAAACTTAGTTGCAAGCTTCTTTCGTAGCACGGTGTTGTAGAACGAGTGTCTCATGAAACACATTCCAGACATGGGTACATCTTGCTATCTTGGCATAACTGTGATATGACAGAGAAATATCAGCTAGCTAGATAGGCTAGCCAGCTGCAGCTGCAGCTATTGCCAAGCTAAGCTAGCTAGCTGCTGTCAGGTTGGTTAAACACAAGGTCAACACAGGCTTTAGCCAACACCTATAAATGAATTAGCAAATCAAGTCCTCCACTTTAAAATGTCTCTCCATAGCAAAGCTAGCTTATGGAGTGAACAGTATTCTGTACCAGTACCCTCTGTACTCTGTACCGGTACCCCCTGTATATAGACTCGTTACTGTTATTTTATTGTTTCTCTTTAATTGCCTTTTCTTTTTTCTATTTTCTCCTTTTTTATGTATATAATTGATTTTATTTTCATACTTCAGTTTATTTAGTAAATACTTTCTTAACACTTATTTTTCTTCAAACTGCATTGTTGGTTAAGGGCTTGTAAGTAAGCATTTCTCTGTAAGGTCTACCAGTTTTATTCGGAATGTGACAAATGACGATTTTATTGACTTATTCATAATAACGGTTACATGGAGAAAATCTCTGAACTAAAAATGGATGTGCCTCCCTTCAGAGAAATATATTTGACCTAAACCCCCCATTAATGCACTTCTTTTTAGAAATGGTTCTTCATCCTGTAAGCATTAGCTGTCAACAAAATCAGTTTTATAGTGCACAGGGCTGTGGGCCAGAATATAAACGCAACATGCAACAATAGTTAATTTAAGGAAATCAGTCAATTTAAATAAATGCATTAGGCCCTAATCTAGGGATTTCACATGACTAGGAATTCCAAATATGCATCTGTTGGTCACAGATACCTTAAGAAAAAGGTAAGGGCGTGGATAAAAAAAACAGTCAGTATCTGGTGTTGCCACCATTTGCCTCATGCAGTGTGACACATCTCCTTCACATAGAGTTGATCAGGCTGTTGATTGAGACCTGTGGAATGTTGTCCCACTCCTCTTCAACGGCTGTGCAAAGTTGATGGGAGGGAACTGGAACATGCTGTTGTACATGTTGATCCAGAACATCCCAAACATGCTCAATGGGTGACATGTTTGGTGAGTATGCAGGCCACCGAAAAACTGGAACATTTTCAGCTTCCAAGAATTATGTACAGATCTTGCAACATGGGGCCGTGCATTATCATGCTAAAACATGAGGTGATGGTGGCGGATGAATGGCACAACAATAGGCCTCATGATCTCGTCACTGTATCTCTGTGCATTCATATTGTCATCGATAAAATGTAATTTTGTTTGTTTTCGATAGCTTATGCCTGCCCATACCACAACCAGATTGTCACCATGGGGCACTCTGTTCACCAAAATGCAGTATATCAAGATCCTGGTGAGGACGAGAAGCACGCAGATGAGCTTCCCTGAGACGGTTTCTGACAATTTATTCACTTCGGTTGTGCAAACCCACAGTTTCCGCTTGTTATAGACCCCCCTCAGCTCCCAGCTGTGCCCTGGACACCAAATGTGAATTGATTGCCCCCCATCTATCGTCAGAGTTCGTACTGCTAGGTGACCTAAATTGGGATATGCTTAACATCCCAGCAGTCCTACAATCTAAGCTAGATGCCCTCAATCTCACACAAATTATCAAGGAGCCTACCAGGTACAACCCCAAACTGTAAACATGGGCACCCTCATAGATATCATCCTGACCAACCTGCCCTCTAAATACACCTCTGCTGTTTTCAACCAGGATCTCAGCAATCACTGCCTCATTGCCTGCGTCCGTAATGGGTCCGCGGTCAAACGACCACCCCTCATCACTGTCAAATGCTCCCTAAAACACTTCTGCGAGCCAACCTTTCTAATCGACCTGGCTCGGGTATCCTGGAAGGATATTGACCTCATCCCATCAGTAGAGGATGACTGGTTGTTCTTTAAAAGTGCTTTCCTCACCATCTTAAATAAGCATGCCCCATTTAAAAAATGTAGAACTAAGAACAGATTTAGCGCTTGGTTCACTCCGGACTTGACTACCCTTGACCAGAACAAAAACACACTGTGGCGTACTCCACTAGCATCGAATAGTCCCCGCGATATGCAACTTTTCAGGGAAGTCAGGAACCAATACACACAGTCAGTTAGGAATGCAAAGCTAGCTTTTTCAAACAGAAATTTTCATCCTGCAGCACTAATTCCAAAAAGTTCTGGGACACTGTAAAGAATAAGAGCACCTCCTCACAGCTGCCCACTGCACTGAGACTAGGAAACACTGTCACCACTGATAAATCCATGATAATCGAGAATTTCAATAAGCATTTCTCTACGGCTGGCCATGCTTTTCACCTGGCTACCCCAACCCCGGCCAACAGCTCAGCAACCCCCGCAGCAACTGGCCCAAGCCCCCACTCCCCCTGCTTCTCCTTCACACAAATCCAGAACGCTGATGTTCTGAAAGAGCAGCAAAATCTGGATCACTACAAATCAACTGGGCTAGACAATCTGGACCCTCTCTTTCTAAAATATTAAAACTGTGCAGCCGTCTTCATCGACCTGGCCAAGGCTTTCGACTCTGTCAATCACCGTATTCTTATCGGCAGACTCAACAGATTGCTTTCTCTAATGACTACTTCGCCTGGTTCACCAACTACTTCTCAGATAGAGTTCAGTGTGTAAAATCGGAGGGCCTATTGTCCGGATCTCTGGCAGTCTCTATGGGGGTGCGACAGGGTTCAATTCTCAGGCTAACTTTTCTCTCTGAATATATCAATGATTCTTTGATCCACCTCTACGCAGACAACATTTCTGTATACATCTGGCACTTCTTTGGACACTGTGATAACAAACCTCCAAACGAGCTTCAACGCCATACAACACTCCTTCCGTGGCCTCCAACTGCTCTTAAATGCTAGTAAAATTAAATGTAAGCATCACTACTCACTACGGTTCTGACTTAGAATATGTGGACAACTACAAATACCTTTGGATTCTAGCTAGACTGTGAACTCACCCTCTAGAATAACATTAAGCATCTCCAATCCAATGTTCAATTTAGAATCGGCTTCTTATTTTGCAGCAAAGCCTCCTTCACTCATGCTGCCAAACATATCCTCGTAAAACGGACTATCCTACTCATTTACAACTTAGCCTCCAACACTACTAGCAAATTGGATGCAGTCTATCACAGTGCCATCAGTTTTGCCATCCGTTTTGTCACCAAAGCCCCATATACTACCAAAGCCCCATATACTACCCACCACTGCGACCTGTATGCTTTTGTTGGCTGGTCCTCACTACATATTCATCGCCTAACCCACTGGCTCCAGGTCATCTATAAATCTTTGCTAGGTAAAGCTCTGCCTTATCTCAGCTCACTGGTCACCATAGCAACACCCACCCATAGCACAGGCTCCAGCAGGTATAGTTCACTGGTCATCCCCAAAGCCAACAACTCCTTTGGCCGCCTTTCATTCCAGTTCTCTGCTGCCAATGACTGGAATGAATTTCAAAAATCACTGAAGTTGGAGACTTGTATTTCCCTCACTAACTTTAGCGTCAGCTGTCAGAGCAGCTTACCGATCACTGCAGCTGTACACAACCCATCTGGAAATAGCCCATCTAACCAACTACCTACCTCATCCCTATATTTGTTTTTGTTTTTCTGCTTTTTTGCACACCAGTATTTCTACTTGCACATCCTCATCTGCACATCTATCACTCCAGTGTAAATTGCTAAATTGTAATTACTTCGCCACTATAGGCCTATTTATTGCCTTACCTCCTTACTTACATATTATATACATATTTTTCTATCGTTATTGACTTTACGTTTGTTTATCCCATGTGCAACTCTGTGTTGTTGTTTTTGTCCCACTGCTTTGCTTGATCTTGGCCAGGTCGCAGTTGTAAATAAGTACTTGTTCTCAACTGGCCTACCTGGTTAAATAAAGGTGAACATTTAAAAAATAAAATAAAATGAGGGACTATTGAATTCACTCAGAAGTCTTTTTGACTCTGTCGTCTATAAAATGATAAAGGTAGATGGTGAAAGTTAAACTGGGCTCAGTGTTTGGGGTGGTGTTGGCTGTTTTTTATTGGATGTTGAGCTGAGAACAGGAGCTATCGGCATCATCTGTCTCTCCCCAGCATGCACTCCTCCTCCTCCTATAGTCACATTTGTGTGTGTGTGAGTGTGTGTGTTCTTGCACGCATGCATGTGTTTGGGTACGTGCCAGGGAGTGGGTGTTTCTGTGCTGTCTGTGCTTTCAGCTCAGGTGTTCAATGAAACTGGCATCAGCCAAGGGAATTCTAGGGTGCCAACGCAGCACTGATGTACAACAAGAGAGACCTGCGTGTGTCCAAAAAGCGATGTAGGAGGGGCTGCCACACAATATGCCTCATCGCTTAATGTGCTAAGTGGAACATGGATTAATTAATATATTGTGCAGCCAGTTGAGACGAAAGGAAATCTGGACCTGTTATGATATTGCAAAGCTTTATTAGTCAGCTGTATTAGTTTACGTGTCCTGATTTTAATGATAACATGACAATCATGACACTATGCTATGAGTCATAGGGTTGGGGCAGTTTGCAGTTTAAGTTAAACTTTTCATACTGTATGTTATTCTGAATTTCTGAGGTGATGAGACAATAATTTTGCGTGTGAATTTTGGCCCATTCCTACTGACAGAGCTGGTGTAACTGAGTCAGGTTTGTAGGCCTCCTTGATCACACACGCTTTTTCAGTTCTGCCCACACATTTTCTTTACTATTGAAGTCAGGTCTTTGTGATGGCCACTCCAATACCTTGACTTTGTTGTCCTTAAGCCATTTTGCCACAACTTTGGAAGTATGCTTGGGGTCATTGTTCATTTGGAAGACCCATTTGCAAGCAAGCTTTATCTTCCTGACTGATGTCTTGAGATATTGCTTCAATATATCCACAGAATTTTTCTCCCTCATGATGCCATCTATTTTGTGAAGTGCACCAGTCACTCCTGCAGAAAAACACTCCCACAACATGATGCTGCCACCCCCTTGCTTCACGGTTGGGATGGTGTTGTTCGGCTTGCAGGCCTCCCCCTTTTTCGTCCAGAAATATCAATGGTCATTATGGCCGAACAGTTCTATTTTTGTTTCATCAGACCGGAGGACATTTCTCCAAAAAGTACGATCTTTTGTCCCCATGTGCAGTTGCAAACCGTAGTCTGGCTTTTTGATGGCGGTTTTGGAGCAGTGGTTTCATCCTTGCAGAGCGGCCTGATGAAAGAAACAAAAATTGAAATAAATCATTCTCTCTACTATTATTCTGACAATTCACATTCTTAATATAAAGTGGTGATCCTAACTGAGCTAAGACAGGGAATTTTTACTAGGATTAACTGTCAGGAATTGTGAAAAACTGAGTTTAAACGTATTTGGCTAAAGTGTATGTAAACTTCCAACTTTAACTGTATGTATATATACAGTGGGGCAAAAAAAGTATTTCGTCAGCCACCAATTGTGAAAGTTCTCCCACTTAAAAAGATGAGAGGCCTGTAATTTCCATCATAGGTACACTTCAACTATGACAGACAAAATGAGAAAAAAAATCCAGAACATCACATTGTAGGATTTTTAATGAATTTATTTGCAAATGATGGTGGAAAATAAGTATTTGGTCACCTACAAGCAAGCAAGATTTCTGGCTCTCACAGACCTGTAACTTCTTCTTTAAGAGGCTCCTCTGTCCTCCACTCGTTACCTGCACCTGTTTGAACTTGTTATCAGTATAAAAGACATCTGTCTACATCCTCAAACAGTCACACTCCAAACTCCACTATGGCCAAGACCAAAGAGCTGTCAAAGGACACCAGGAACAAAATTGTAGACATGCACCAGGCTGGGAAGACTGAATCTGCAATAGGTAAGCAGCTTGGTTTGAAGAAATCAACTGTGGGAGCAATTATTAGGAAATGGAAGACATACAAGACCACTGATAATCTCCCTCGATCTGGGGCTCCACGCAAGATCTCACTCCGTGGGGTCAAAATGATGACAAGAACGGTGAGCAAAAATCCCACAACCACATTGTGGGACCTAGTGAATGACCTGCAGAGAGCTGGGACCAAAGTAACAAAGCCTACCATCAGTAACATACTACGCTGCCAGGGACTCAAATCCTGCAGTGCCAGACGTGTCCCCCTGCTTAAGCCAGTACATGTCCAGGCCCATCTGAAGTTGGCTAGAGAGCATTTGGATGATCCAGAAGAAGATTGGGAGAATGTCATATGGTCAGATGAAACCAAAATATAACTTTTTGGTAAAAACACTCGTCGTGTTTGGAGGACAAAGAATGCTGAGTTGCATTCAAAGAACACCATACCTAGTGTGAAGCATGGGGGTGGAAAAATTATGCTTTGGGGCTGTTTTTCTGCAAAGGGACCAGGACGACTGATCCATGTAAAGGAAAGAATGAATGAGTGAAAACCTCCTTCCATCAGCAAGGGCATTGAAGATGAAACGTGGCTTGGTCTTTCAGCATGACAATGATCCCAAACACACTGCCCGCGCAACAAAGGAGTGGCTTCGTAAGAAGCATTTCAAGGTCCTGGAGTGGCCTAGCCAGTCTCCAGATCTCAACCCCATAGAAAATCTTTGGAGGGAGTTGAAAGTCTGTGTTGCCCCAGCAACAGCCCCAAAACATCACTGCTCTAGAGGAGATCTGCATGGAGGAATGGGCCAAAATACCAGCAACAGTGTGTGAAAACCTTGTGAAGACTTACAGAAAACGTTTGACCTCTGTCATTGCCAACAAAGGGTATATAACAAAGTATTGAGATAAACTTTTGTTATTGACCAAATACTTATTTTCCACCATAATTTGCAAATAAATTCATTAAAAATCCTACAATGTGATTTCCTGGATATTGTTTTCTAATTTTGTCTGTCATAGTTGAAGTGTACCTATGATGAAAATTACAGGCCTCTCTCATCTTTTTAGGTGGGAGAACTTTCACAATTGGTTGCTGACTAAATACTTTTTTGCCCCACTGTATACAATGACAGTTACTTGTCCTTTCGCTCACGGTAATGCCTTGCTTCTTAACCCAACTTAACCTATACACATTTGTCTCGAGATGGGTTACTGAGGTTTACCGCACAAACCCACTCCTGTTTCCCAAGATAAATAATTGCAAGAGGCTGGTAAATCATAATAAATTATTTCTATGAACAGCATGATGTGATCTGTTAAATGATATGCTATGTCTAATTCTGAGTTCTCTGTGGCCTTCTCCGCTCTGCTGTGTGCATAATCAATCATCAACTCTGTTTGTGAGTGTGTGCATTATTTACTTACAGTAGGCTACACAAAGTCACCATGAATTAAAATCGCACACCTTGTTTATGCTGAAACTGTACACATGACCTTGAAATGCAGTTAGTAGACAACGCAAACAAAATTGCCTCCTACTTTTGAGCTACCGGTAGGATAGGCTTATACTTTTATTTATTAAAAAAATGAATAAAAGCAGTCCAATTTCATTTGAGCCTTATCCCAAACCCTTCCTTCATGTAGCTTACAAGCCCTGTAGCTTGTAATCACTAACCCCTGACGCCTTTTCTCTACTATGCTGCACAGCTACCCTCTCAGCTTGTACTAGCCTGCTGGGTGTAGGCCTATGTTTCCTCGTTCTCCATCTTCCTCTTCAGCATCAACGCCAAGTTTGTGTAGCCAGAAGGCTCAAGTTTCATTGTTTTTATAACGCTGGCTATATTTGGATACGATGTAGGCTAGCCTATGTGTTTTGACCGATTTGTGAAAATCCTGATTTATTTTTGGCCTACTGTATGTCAGGTGTTGATTTATTTATCATAGCCTAGCATTCCTATGAATAGGCCTGCGTTAATGAAGAAGGCCCAGGAGAAGGTCCTACATTTGTTTTATGAAGTGTTTTGTTAATTTGAACCTGTTCTATTTTTCAAATCAAATCAAAGTTTATTTGTCACGTGCGCCAAATACAACAGGTGTAGTAAGGCTTAGGGCTTACAGTGAAATGCTTACTTACAGGCTCTAACCAATAGTGCAAAAAAAAGTGTGTGTGTGTGTGGGGGGGGGGGGGGGGGGGGGGGGTAAGTAAAGACATAAAACAACAGTAAAAAGACATTTGAAAATAACAGTAGCAAGGCTATATAAAGACACCGGTTAGTCAGGCTTATTGAGGTAGTATGTACATGTACGTATGGTTAAAGTGACTATGCATAAATGATTAACAGAGAGTAGGAGTAGCGTAAAGGAGGTTTGGCAGGTGGTGGGACACAATGCAGATAGTCCAGGTAACCATTTGGTTACCTGTTCAGGAGTGTTATGGCTTGGGTGTAAAAACTGTTGAGAAGCCTTTTTGTCCTAGACTTGGCACTCCGGTACCGCTTGCCATGCGGTAGTAGAGAGAACAGTCTATGACTGGGGTGGCTGGGGTCTTTGACCATTTTTAGGGCCTTCCTCTGACACCACCTGGTGTAGAGGTCCTGGATGTCAGGCATCTTTGCCCCAGTGATGTACTGCGCCGTACGCACTACCCTCTGAAGTGCCTTGCGGTCGGAGGCCGAGCAATTATCATACCAAGCAGTGATGCAACCAATCAGGATGCTCTCAATGTTGCAGCTGTAGAACCTTTTGAGGATCTCAGGACCCATGCCAAATCTTTTTAGTTTCCTGAAGGGGAATAGGCTTTGTTGTGCCCTCTTCAGGACTGTCTTGGTGTGTTTGGACCATTCTAGTTTGTTGTTGACGTGAGCACCAAGGATCTTGAGGCTCTCAACCTGCTCCACTACAACCCTGTCGATGACGGCTCGGTGCTGCTTTTCCTGTAGTCCACAATCATGTCCTTAGTCTTGGTTACGTTGAGGGATAGGTTGTTATTCTGGCACCACCCGGCCAGGTCTCTGACCTTCTCCCTATAGGCTGTCTCGTCGTTGTCGGTGATCAGGCCTACCACTGTTGTGTCGTCTGCAAACTTAATGATGGTGTTAGTGTCGTGCCTGGCTTTGCAGTCGTGGGTGAACAGGGAGTACAGGAGGGGACTGAGCACGCACCCCTGGGGAGCTCCAGTGTTGAGGATCAGCGTGGCATATGTGTTGCTACCTACCCTCACCACCTGGGGGCATCCCGTCAGGAAGTCCAGGATCCATTTGCAGAGGGAGGTGTTTAGTCCCATGTTCCTTAGCTTAGTGATGAACTTTGAGGGTACTATGCTGTTGAACGCTGAGCTGTAGTCAATGAATATCATTCTCACATAGGTGTTCCTTTTGTCCAGGTGGGAAAGGGCAGTGTGGAGTGCAATACAGATGGCATCATCTGTGGATCTGTTTGGGTGGTATGCAAATTGTGAATGTTGACCTCACATCGACTACGGAGAGCGTGATCATAGTCGCCCGGAACAGCTGATGCTCTCATGCATGCCAATTTCATTTTTTTTAATTTTGAGGGGTTGGGTTTCCTCCAGTGGTCGGGAACCAATATAGCATATGAAAGGCATTAGCTTTAAAACTGCCACTTTTTCTCTCAACCTCATGGCAAAATGTGTATAATAGCAGGACATTTGTTCTAAGACAGCGACCTTTTCTCTCAGCCTCATGGCAAGCCATTATGAACATTTAATATGTTCCGTTTTCATTCAAATGTGTTAGATTGTAACCTGTAAATGCATTTCAAACCAGCTTTTGAACCAGCACATACTTGGTTTAAATATGTTTAAATGACATTGCATCACAATTTAATGCAATACATGCATTTAAAAAAAAATGCAATATAAGCTACACCTTTTCATGGCTATACATGGAACTGTCACACTATAGAACATTGTATTTTAAAGTAAAAATGTATCCTCTGGGGATTTACTATTTAAAAACAATTCAAGAGGGATGAAAGAAGACTTTTTTAATCAATGGTGCAGCTGCAATGCCTTTTTTATCTGAGTCTTAAGAACCTGTCATCACATAGGAATAACATATTATCAGTCTTGAACTCATATGAACTGACAAACATGAATGACTTCTGTGAAGTGTGAGACAGTGATATCTATGATGCTAACGTTTACTTACCAGTAATGACAGCTACTGAGCCATTCTCTTGACAGATGCTGTCATAATATGGACACTGCAATTATGGACTGTATGACAACCACTTGAAGTGCCGAGCTATCGTCCTTTCACACCAATGCTCAGCACAATCATAATGACCTGTGTGTGTGTGTCTTTGCACATCTGTGTGTGCCGTGTTTGCATGCACATGTGTGTGTATGTGTCGTTATTTCATATGTGTGCGCGTGTGTGTCAGGCACTGTACGTGACACGTTCCACCTGTCTCCCTAACCATGTCCTCTGGGCTCCCCCAAGGCGCTCTCCTGTAGTTGAATATCCAGCACCAGGTCAGTCAGTTAAGTCATCTTTCATGTGAAGAGGGCAGTGAAGGCATAAGATAGAATAATTCAGTGGAGCCATGACTAATTTATTAATAGGTAGTGGAGAAGTCCCTATTGGCCCTCGTCAAAAGCATTGCACTTTAAAGGGAATAGGGTGCCATGTGGGACGCAGGCAAGGAGAAGGGTTTGTTGCAGACCTTGACAGTTACCTCCCCCCATCTGCAGAGAGGTGATGGTAGAGATCTACAGCATGTG
The DNA here is from genome assembly GCF_013265735.2 of Oncorhynchus mykiss. NCBI lineage: Eukaryota > Metazoa > Chordata > Actinopteri > Salmoniformes > Salmonidae > Oncorhynchus > Oncorhynchus mykiss. Next base: position 31,413,259 of record NC_048571.1, read on the forward strand.
ATATGTCAAGACACTATGACATCATAACCTTTCAGTACTCCAACCATAGAGATCCTATTACTGTGCATTACTAATTATTACTATGAGTATTCTAATTCCTAATTCTATGACTCCAACATACCCCTCTTGTACACTAGATACTTTTCTGGTGCTGCATTCCATAGTAGCTGAAGATAGTTGTTTAAAATATGTGACTCACCACCTGCATATGGTCTTATGTAGCAAACTTTGAAATGTTTTTTTTTTACATTGGATAAAAGTAGAGACTCAGAGCTACAAAATGGTATATCAGACACTGCATTTTTTATTTTTTTATTTCAACTTTATTTAACCAGGTAGGATAGTTGAGAACAAGTTCTCATTTACAACTGCGACCTGGCCAAGATAAAGCATAGCATTGTGAACAGACAACAACACAGAGTTACACATGGAGTAAACAATAAACAAGTCAATAACACAGTAGAAAAAAATAAAAAAAATAGTATATACATTGTGTGCAAAAGGCATGAGGAGGTAGGCAAATAATTACAATTTAGCAGATTAACACTGGAGTGATAAATGATCAGATGGTAGTGTGCAGGTAGAGATACTGGTGTGCAAAAGAGCAGAAAAGTAAATAAATAAAAACAGTATGGGGATGAGGTAGGTAAATTGGGTGGGCTATTTACCGATGGACTATGTACAGCTGCAGCGATTGGTTAGCTACTCAGATAGCAGATGTTTAAAGTTGGTGAGGGAGATAAAAGTCTCCAACTTCAGTGATTTTTGCAATTCGTTCCAGTCACAGGCAGCAGAGAACTGGAACGAAAGGCGGCCAAATGAGGTGTTGGCTTTAGGGATGATCAGTGAGATACACCTGCTGGAGCGCGTGCTACGGATGGGTGTTGCCATCGTGAACAGTGAACTGAGATAAGGCGGAGCTTTACCTAGCATGGACTTAGAAAGCATAGATGACCTGGAGCCAGTGGGTCTGGCGACGAATATGTAGCGAGGACCAGCCGACTAGAGCATACAGGTCGCAGTGGTGGGTGGTATAAGGTGCTTTAGTAACAAAACGGATGGCACTGTGATAAACTGCATCCAGTTTGCTGAGTAGAGTATTGGAAGCTATTTTGTAGATGACATCGCCGAAGTCGAGGATCGGTAGGATAGTCAGTTTTACTAGGGTAAGTTTGGCGGCGTGAGTAAAGGAGGCTTTGTTGCGGAATAGATTCTAGATTTGATTTTAGATTGGAGATGTTTGATATGAGTCTGGAAGGAGAGTTTACAGTCTAGCCAGACACCTAGGTACTTATAGATGTCCACATATTCTAGGTTGGAACCATCCAGGGTGTTGATGCTAGTTGGGTGTGCGGGTGCAGGCAGCGAACGGTTGAAAAGCATGCATTTGGTTTTACTAGCGTTTAAGAGCAGTTGGAGGCCACGGAAGTAGAGTTGTATGGCATTGAAGCTCGTTTGGAGGTTTGATAGCACAGTGTCCAAGGAAGGGCCAGAAGTATACAGAATGGTGTCGTCTGCATAGCGGTGGATCAGGGAATCTCCCGCAGCAAGAGCAACATCATTGATATATACAGAGAAAAGATTCGGCCCGAGAATTGAACCCTGTGGCACCCCCATAGAGACTGCCAGAGGACCGGACAACATGCCCTCCGATTTGACACAGTGAACTCTGTCTGCAAAGTAGTTGTTGAACCAGGCAAGGCAGTCATTAGAAAAACCAAGGCTACTGAGTCTGCCGATAAGAATATCGTGATTGACAGAGTCGAAAGCCTTGGCCAGGTCGATGAAGACGGCTGCACAGTACTGTCTTTTATCGATGGCGGTTATGATATCGTTTAGTACCTTGAGAGTGGCTGAGGTGCACCCGCGACCGGCTCGGAAACCAGATTGCACAGCGGAGAAGGTACGGTGGGATTCGAGATGGTCAGTGATCTGTTTGTTGACTAGGCTTTCAAAGACCTTAGATAGGCAGGGCAGGATGGATATAGGTCTGTAACAGTTTGGGTCCAGGGTGTCTCCCCCTTTGAAGAGGGGGATGACTGCGGCAGCTTTCCAAACCTTGGGGATTTCAGACGATATGAAAGAGAGGTTGAACAGGCTGGTAGTAGGGGTTGGGACAATGGCGGCGGATAGTTTCAGAAATAGAGGATCCAGATTGTCAAGACCAGCTGATTTGTACTGGTCCAGGTTTTGCAGCTCTTTCAGAACATCTGCTATCTGGATTTGGGTTAAGGAGAAGCTGGGGAGGCTTGGGCGAGTAGCTGCGGGGGGGAGCTGTTGGCCGAGGTTAGAGTAGCCAGGAGTAAGGCATGGCCAGCTGTTGAGAAATGCTTGTTGAAGTTTTTGATTATCATGGATTTATCAGTGGTGACCGTGTTACCTAGCCTCAGTGCGGGATGTGCGGGATGAGGTCAATATCCTTCCAGGATACCCGGGCCAGGTCGATTTGAAAGGCCTGCTCGCAGAAGTGTTTTAGGGAGCATTTGACAGTGATGAGGAGTGGTCGTTTGACTGCGGGCCCGTAGCAGATACAGGCAATGAAGGAGTGATCGCTGAGATCCTGATTGAAGACAGCGGAGGTGTATTTGGAGGGCCAGTTGGTCAAGATAACGTCTATGAGGGTGCCCTTGTTTACAGATTTAGGGTTGTACCTGGTGGGTTCCTTGATGATTTGTGTGCGATTGAGAGATTTTTGATGAGCAATGGGGGAGAAATTCAGCTTTGAAAGTTGATCAACTTGTAAACTCACTTTTGAGAAAATGGCCTTTGAATATCTTGGTATCGAGTGAAGAGCTCCTCTTTGTCTACACCCATTCAACAGCGTTCACACCCTCTTAAGCTTTGGCCCCACCCATCTCGTTTCGCTCTCGTCGCGTTCAGAGCGCACACTTGACGCTCTGGCCAATGATTTTTTTTACCTCTGGATAACATGAAAACAGCCTAACCAGCCCTGCTGGCAACAATTTCATTAAGCTTTTTTGACGACGTTTACTGACTGTACACTTTACCTTAAGACATGTAGCTAGCTAGGTAAAAAATTAACCTAGCTAGGTAAACAATGTGTAAGATCACACACATCACGTAACGTTAACGCCTTTATTTTACCTGGTAGGCCAGTAGAGAACAAGTTCTCATTTACAACTGCGACCCGGCCAAGATAAAGCAAAGCAGTGCGACAAAAACAACAAGAGTTACACATGGAATAAACAAACGTACAGTCAATAACACAATAGAAAAATATGTATACAGTGTGTGCAAATCAAGTAAGGAGGTAAGGCAGTAAATAGGCCAATAGTGTCGAAGTATTTACAATTTAGCAATTAACACTGGAGTGATAGATGTACAGATAAGGATGAGCTAGTAGAAATACTGGTGTGCAAAAGAGAAGAAAAACAAATATGGGGATGAGGTAGGTAGTTGGTTGGTTGGTTGGATGGGCTATTTACAGGTGTGCTGCAGCAATCTGTAAGCTGCTCTGACAGCTGACGCTTAAAGTTAGTGAGGGAGATATAAGTCTCCAACTTCAGTGCTTTTGGCAATTCGTTCCAGTCATTGGCAGCAGAGAACTGGAAGGAAAGGCGGCCAAAGGAGGTTTTGGCTTTGGGGATCACCAGTGAAATATACCTGTTGGAACACTAATGAGCCAGCCAGCTAGCGTTAGCTTGTTAAACAACAATGAACACAGTGCCAAATCATGTCGTTACTACCCTGCATGGATCTGTTGGGAGCTAACCTACCAGGTTCATTGTTAGCTTGCTAACGTTAGGCTCTAACCGGCAAAGCAAACGGCTCTGGGATATGAATAATAACATCATACACATAACATTAGCTAGGGAGCCAGCCAGCTAACGTTAGCTAGCTAGCTAACAGTACACTTTAGCTTAAGACATGTAGCTAACTAGCTAGGTAAACAACATGTGAGATCACACACGTAACGTTAGCTAACGAGCCAGCCTAAACAACAATGAACATAGTGCCAAATCATGTCGTTACTACCCTGCATGAATCTGCTGGGAGCTAACTATGCAGGTTCAATGTTAGCTAGCTAACATTAGGCTCTAACTAGCAAAGCAAACGGTTCTGGGATACTACTAATGTCATAAAAGTAATGTTAGCCAGGGAGCCAGCCAGCTAATGTTAGCTAGCTAGCTAACAGTACACTTTAGCTTGAAATAAAACCACTTTCTGTTAAAATTAGAAATATGTAATATCTGAAAATGTGCTAGCTAGACAATCTTACCTGTTTTATTTATTTTTATTTTACCTTTATTTAACAAGGCAAGTCAGCTAAGAACAAATTCTTATTTTCAATGGCGGCCTAGGAACAGTGGGTTAACTGCCTGTTCAGGGGCAGAAAAACAGATTTGTACCTTGTCAGCTCGGTTTGAAGTTACAACCTTCCGGTTGCTAGTCCAACGCTCTAACCACTAGGCTACCCTGCCACCTAGTGGCCCTACCTGTATGCATCATCATGCATGATGGACGCGTCTCCCTGTCACGGATGCCATGCCACGGTTGCCTTTAGTTTGAAGATGTGATCTGGAGAAAGGTGTTTTCCCTATCTCTTTAGCTATCCTATTCTAATTCCACTGATTACAAATCTCAATCCTCCAGAAGTGGAGAGCAACACTTATGCAACTCTACTACACAATAAAAAAAAAATTAAAGCCGCGTTCGACAGGGTTACCAACTCTCACTGACCAGTTCAAATAGACAGAACTCGGCATGTACTGCCCACTCATTATCTCAACCAATTATGGCTTGTGGGAAGGTTGCTCACTTTTTCTGTGGCTTAACTAACAAGGCTTGTAATTTAACAATTTTATTCGTATTTACAGATGGCATACATGTTTGTTATTAAGGCACATGAAAGTTCACATGTTCCAGAAGGCATTTCTGCTCAAAAATGCATTTTGCTTTAAAAAAAATTAAAACTGTTCAAATGGCTCTCCTGTGAAGTTGTGACTTGCGACAATATATAAATGGCATCAACCAAATTCACTTGGACTGCGGCTTGATGGGCGCTCATTTAGCTGACAGTAAGAAGCTCCGTAGATTCTCTCTCTATCCATCTCACTCTCTCTCACTCACTCGGTGTTTCACACTCCCCCCCGCTTCTTGCTTTCTCTCTCTCTCTCTCTCTCCCATCTCACTCTCTCTCTCTCTCTCTCTCTCTCTCTCCCATCTCACTCTCTCTCGCTCTCTCTCCCATCTCACTCTCTCTCTCTCTCTCTCTCTCTCTCTCTCTCTCTCTCTCTCTCTCTTCCTCTCTCTCTCTCTTCCTCTCTCTCTCTCTCTCTCTTCCTCTCTCTCTCTCGCTCTCCCTCTCTCTCCCTCCCTGGCTCAGTGAAGTAAGTAAAAAACATGATATAATTCCTCCCTTGGTTCGTGCACTCAGTACCTCCCTGTGAGTCCACCATTGCTTATCTGGTGCAGCTGACCAGATCATCAATATGTGAGTATATCGGGGCCCCTACAGAGAAGTAGAGGGCCACTAGAGGTGGGGCCAGAGGTGGGCTCCCACTAAAACTGTGATGGTGGGGGTGGCTAGGGAAGCAAAAGAGAAAGAGTGAAGCTGTCATGGTGTGATGGTGAAATGGGGAGGCCTACGTTATCTCCAAGGAGACAGCCCAGGAAGACCGCATTACCAGAGGATTTGGGGCTGTGCTGCGGCGCGCTGAGGCAGGAAGCAGCCTGTGAAGAGGCTGAGTTACAGAGATGGATTAGAGAGCCAAAATACTTCAGGGGAGATAAGCAGCCAGCCCAAGAGTTAGCACTTCAAACAGTGTGTGCCAGTTTATTTATTTGTGTGTGTGTGTGTGTGTGTGTGTGTGTGTGTGTGTGTGTGTGTGTGTGTGTGTGTGTGTGTGTGTGTGTGTGTGCAGCAGTCCTGACCACACAGTAACTTACTTCAAAACAGCTCATATATTTTTCAGCCTGTATGTTTTCACCCTTGTGCCAAGAGGGAGTAGGTCTATCTTATTTGTCTTCTGGGAGTAGAGAGTGACTGTGTGCGGATGTGTTTGGATGTGTGGACAGAGATGGGTTTGGCGTGTGTGGGAGTGTTTGGCGTGTGTGGGAGTGTGCGTGTGCACGCATGTACACCACATGAATAAGTACTATAGTATTCACTGTAGTGTTTTTGCGGACATTGCTGTAGTATACTGTAGTATTTTGAGTTTGCTATAGTTTAAATACTGTAGTAAAAAAGTACTATATTCAAATAAAATGTTATTGGTCGCATACACAAATTTATCAGATGTTATGGGTGTAGCGAAATATTTGTGAAAATTAGGAGCCAGGAACCAAGCGACCATGTCTATCGGTGAAATCTTGTATTAAAAAGGATTAAAGGATTACATTTATTTTTTATCGTCAATTGCACACAAGGTCCAACTGAAACACTTCTGCTTTTAATCCAACCCCTCTGAATCAGAGAGATACAGGGGGCTGCCACTTTGGGCACCTGTTGTTGTTGTGTGGGGTTAACTGCCATGCTCAAGGGCAGAGCGTCAGATTTTTCACCTTGTCACCTCAGGGAATCGAACTAGCAATCTTTTGGTTACCGGCCCAATGCTCTAACAGTTAGGCTACCTGCCAATAATTACTATACTATAGTAATTACAGTAGTGTTTTTGCAGACTGTAATACATTGTAGTATTCAGTGGCGAATAGTGACTATAGGACCTAGGCCTTCAGCGGGACCAAAAATCTTCCAATACATTCTATCAAACAAAAAAATCTAGAAAATAACAGAAAACATAGCATCACTTAATGTGCCCAACATTAGATCTTCTGTATTTGGACCATTCTAGTTCTAGTTATTTTGATGACATCATGAATGAATCCGTCACGCTCGTCATAATGATTGGTCCAAGATGCAGCGTGGTATGTTTCCATCCTTTATTTTGGAAATTAAAACTTCAAAGAACAAAATGAACAAACGAACCGTGAGGCTAATAATAATGCTCACTGACAACTATATCTAGACAATATCCCACAAAGCACAATGGGAAAAAGGCTACCGAAATATCATCCCCAATCAGAGACAACGATAAACAGCTGCCTCTGATTGGGAACCATATCAGGCCACCATAGAAATACAATTCCTCTAGATAACCCACCCTAAAATCACACCCCGACCCTACCAACATAGACAATTAACAGCTCTCTATGGTCAGGGCGTGCCAGAATCAAACGGGCCTGGCCATGCTTCTGGCTGCCGCACACACAGAGACAGAACCGGCATGGATACAACATGGCAGACACACAGCATAAAATATTGCACCGTTTACACAATTTATGATAGCCAACACTATCACACTATCACCAATAGCAACAACAACAGTGTCACATCAAAGGTGACAGGCTCACAGTGCTGAAAGGACAGTAACTGTAATACCTGTGCACTCCATGGTGCTGAAGGAGACAAAAGTGTGGTCAAACACATAGAGACGGTTGATTGACAGGCGACAGCAGTCACACACAACAACAAATTATGTTAAAGAATAAGCAGCCCATTCACTCCAGTAGGCTCCATGTAATCATACCATGTCCAAAATGAAATGAACAAACCGGCTATTATTTCCTATTGCAAATATATTTTATAATGTTCATCACACTAATCGTTGATCTAAATTTGAAATGCAACAATGTTTCACAGTCATTATTTTCAAAGAGATAGCTAAACGCTGCAACAAAAAGCAGTCACTCACCAGATTATGATCATTTGTAAACAAAGTTTGAAAGTTAATCTTGAAAAGGGTGATGCTAACAAATTAGCAACAACATTCACCTTGAAGTTGAAACAGCTGCTGCAGCCGCCATTGCCATTTTCACACTACTACAACACACGCTAGCTAACATTGCCACACTACTACAAGCCACGCTAGCTAACATTGCCACACTACTACAACCCACGCTAGCTAACATTGCCACACTACTACAACACACGCTAGCTAACATTGCCACACTACTACAACCCACGCTAGCTAACATTGCCACACTACTACAACCCACGCTAGCTAACATTGCCACACTACTACAACACACGCTAGCTAACATTGCCACACTACTACAACCCACGCTAGCTAACATTGCCACACTACTACAACACACGCTAGCTAACATTGCCACACTACTACAACACATGCTAGCTAAAGTTGATAGCATTCACGTTGAAAACTACTGATTATTTCCTCTTCTTCTCTCTTCTTCTTCTTCAAAGTGTTATGGAAGACTGCAACCTATTAGTGTATTGACGCCACCTACTGTATTGGCTGTTTATCAGCTTTGTTATTCTGTGTTATGAATTCATTACCTCTTGCGCTCTTCGAGAAGGCCTAGACCCATCACTTTTCTTTAAATGGTCCCACCCATTGCAAGTCAAAAGGTTATTGGTTCATTCCACTGTCACTCCAAAATTCTGCTCTAATACAGTTGAATGGCAGAGGCCTTCTGTGTCACGCCCTGGCCTTAGTATTTTGTGTTTTCTTTATTATTTTGGTCAGGCCAGGGTGTGACATGGGTGATTTATGTGTCTATTAGATTTATTAGATTTATGAGGTTGTGTTTAGTAGAGTTGTCTAGGAAAGTCTATGGTTGCCTAGAGTGGTTCTCAATCAGAGGCAGGTGTTTATCGTTGTCTCTGATTGGGAACCATATTTAGGCAGCCATATTCTTTAGGTATTTTGTGTGTGATTGTTCCTGTCTCTGTGTTTGTTGAACGAGATAGGGCTGTTTCGGTTTTTCACGTTTCTTGTTTTGTATATTGTTCATTTTTTATCTTTCATTAAAGATGTATAAAGATAACCATGCTGCATTTTGGTCCTCCTCTCTTTCACCAGAAGAAAACCATAACAGAATCACCCACCACAACAGGACCAAGCGGCGTGGTGACAGGCAGCGGCAGCAGGAGCAGCAAAGTCAGGACTATAAGACTTGGGAGGAAATAGACAGGTGGGCGGTCGACCCAGGGAGAGTGCCGGAGCCCGCCTGGGATTTTCTGGAGCAGTGCGAGGAGGGTTATAGGAGAATGGAGTTGGAGAGACGAGCACGGCGGCGTGGATGGAAGCCCGAGAGTCAGCCCCAAAAATGTCTTGGGGGGTGGCACACAGGGAGTATGGCGAAGCCAGGTAGGAGAACTGCACCAACTTCCTGTGCTTACCGGGGGGCTAGAGAGACCGGGCAGGCACCGTGTTATGCTGTGGAGCGCACGGTGTCCCCAGTGCGGGTGCATAGCCCGGTGCAGGACCTACCAGCTCCGCGTATCGGCCCGGCTAGAGTGGGCATCGAGTCAAGTGCCATGAAGCCGGCTCTACGCATCTGGTCTCCAGTGCGTCTCCTTGGGCCGGCTTACATGGCACCGGCCTTGCGCACGGTGTCCCCAGTTCGCCTGCATAGCCCAGTGCGGAATATTCCACCTCGCCGCACTGGCAGGGCGACCGGAAGCATTCAACCAGGTAAGGTTGGGCAGGCTCGGTGCTCAAGAGCTCCAGTGCGCCTGCACGGTCCGGTCTATCCGGTACCACCTCCACGCATTAGCCCTCCGGTGGCAGCTCCCCGCACTCGCCCTGAGGTGCGTGTCCTCGGCCCAGTACCACCAGTGCCGGCACCACGCACCAGGCCTACCAGGCCTACCAGGCTGCCGGAGTCTCCCGTCTGTCATGAGCCGCCAGAGTCTCCCGTCTGTCATGAGCCGCCAGAGTCTCCCGTCTGTCATGAGCCGCCAGAGTCTCCCGTCTGTCATGAGCCGCCAGAGTCTCCCATCTGTCATGAGCCGCCAGAGTCTCCCGTCTGTCATGAGCCGCCAGAGTCTCCCGTCTGTCATGAGCCGCCAGAGCCGCCAGTCGGTCAGGATCCGCCAGAGCCGCCAGTCGGCCAGGATTCCGCCAGAGCCGCCAGTCGGCCAGGATCCGCCATTCAGCCAGGATCCGCCAGTCAGCCAGGATCAGCCAGAACCGCCAGGAGAGCTTTTCTCCTCTATAGCGCTGCCGGAGTCTCCCGTCTGTCATGAGCCGCCAGAATCTCCCGTTGTCATGAGCCGCCAGAGTCTCCCGTCTGTCATGAGCCGCCAGAGTCTCCCGTCTGTCATGAGCCGCCAGAGTCTCCCGTCTGTCATGAGCCGCCAGAGTCTCCCGTCTGTCATGAGCCGCCAGAGTCTCCCGTCTGTCATGAGCTGCCAGAGCCTCCCGTCTGTCATGAGCCGCCAGAGCCTCCCGTCTGTCATGAGCCGCCAGAGCCGCCCGTCTGTCATTAGCCGCCAGAGCCGCCCGTCGGCCAGGATCCGCCAGAGCCGCCCGTCGGCCAGGATCCGCCACAGCCGCCCGTCGGCCAGGATCCGCCAGAGCCGCCCGTCGGCCAGGATCCGCCAGAGCCGCCTTTCGGCCAGGATCCGCCAGAGCCGCCAGTCGGCCAGGATCCGCCAGAGCCGCCAGTCGGCCAGGCTCCGCCAGGAGCCGCCAGTCGGCCAGGAGCCGCCAGTCGGCCAGGATCCGCCAGAGCCGCCAGTCGGCCAGGATTCCGCCAGAGCCGCCATTCAGCCAGGATCTGCCAGAGCTTCCTCTCAGTCCTGAGCTTCCTCTCAGTCCTGAGCTTCCTCTAAGTCCTGAGCAGCCTCTCAGTTTTCAGCTACCCCTCAGTCTTCAGCTACCCCTCAGTCTTGAGCTACCCCTCAGTCCCGAGCTACCCCTCAGTCCCGAGCTACCTCAGTCCCGAGCTTTTCCCTCAGTCCGGAGTTGCCCCTCAGTCCAGTGGTGCCCTTTGTTAAGATTAGTAGGCCAAGGTCGGCGGCGAGGGTCATCACTCTAAGGATGCTAAGAAAGCAGACTAAGACTATGTTGGAGTGGGGTCCACGTCCCGCGCCAGAGCCGCCATCGTGGATAGACGCCCACCCAGACCCTCCCCTATGGGTTTAGGTGTGCGGCCGGGAGTCCGCACCTTTGTCCTGGCCTTAGTATTTTGTGTTTTCTTTATTATTTTGGTCAGGCCAGGGTGTGACATGGGTGATTTATGTGTCTTGTCTAGGGGTTTATTAGATTTATGGGGTTGTGTTTAGTAGAGTTGTCAAGGAAAGTCTATGGTTGCCTAGAGAGGTTCTCAATCAGAGGCAGGTGTTTATCGTTGTCTCTGATTGGGAACCATATTTAGGCAGCCATATTCTTTAGGTATTTTGTCGGTGATTGTTCCTGTCTCAGTGTTTGTTGCACCAGATAGGGCTGTTTCGGTTTTTCACGTTTCTTGTTTTGTATATTGTTCATATTTTATCTTTCATTAAAGATGTATAAAGATAACCACGCTGCATTTTGGTCCTCCTCTCTTTCACCAGAAGAAAACCGTAACATTCTGCCCAGCTTCTTAAGGCCTAGCCATTGGCTGGCTGAGCAAGCTAGATTTTTCTGCCCAGTATTAACCCTTTTCTTTCCAACACAAAATTAAGACATGAAATCTGAAAATGATTACAATTATTGTACAGATTATATAGATATTAAATATAAATTGAATTACAGAAATATATATGTTTTATAAATCCTTAGGCCTTTTCTGGCCTAGAAGGTACTGATGGTTCCCCACTGGTAGTATTTACTTTAGTATTTTTGCCAACTGTAGTATTTACTGTAGTGTTTTTACAGACTGTAGTATACTGTAGTATTTACTGTAGTGTTTTTGCAGACATTACTGTAGTATTTACTGTAGTTCTTTTGTTTGATTATCTTTGACATAGAAGCTTTCTCCTTGAGAAAACTACACATTTTCCATAACCTGTGGGTGGGTAGGACTGGGATCTGAACAGATCCTCTATTGTTTTCTATAACCTGTAGGGAACACAATAATGCACACAGCGTATATTTGGCATGCAGATTCCTCCCTTACATATTGGGATATGGGGAGGGGAATAGGCAGGGTATATGCAAATTAAATAATCAAATCAAACTTTATTTGTCACATGCGCTGAATACAACAAGTGTATACCTTACCGTGAAATGCTACTGACAAGCCCTTGCTTTAATCAAAAGACAAGGCAACATGAAGGCCAGGGGGGAAAATATATCTGAGTGAGAGTGGATATTACTAAAGTTAAAAACTGTAGTGTTTTTGCGAACTGCACTGTTTATGCAGACATTACTGTAGTATTCTACAGTATACAACAAAATGTTATAGTAAATACTAAAAATGATCAAGGGATACTACAGTGTGCAGTATAGTATTCTACAGTATGCTACAGTTTACTACAGAATGCTATAGTAAGTACTGTTGTATTCTATAGTAAACTGTAGTATTTTTTCATGTGAATGTGTGCGTGCACACATGTGTGCAAGCACGTGTGTGTTTGTGGGATTGCAGGTCAGGTGTTCACAGCGGTGGGTTTCCTTTGAGCAGTAGGAATGGAGGATTCATTCCCATGGTTCCTGTGGGGGAGTCATCCCCCCTGGGATACGCATTTCATTGCCTCTACCTGGACCTCACTCCTTTTGAATACAAGTGGATGCTTTTTTCTCTGCTTTCTCTACCTCTCTTTCACTATATCATTGTATAACCTCACTCAGATATATTTTTCTCCCTGGCCTTTGTGTTGCCTTGCCTTTTGATTAAAGCATTCTTTGTGGGCATGCACTGGAAAGTAACATCACAGGCAACAAAGGCATTAGCCGAGGGGCGCATATACTGAATACAATACAATCCGTTCCCCCAAATACATATCCAATCACCCTATAATGCAGATAAGACTCCATGTTTCCTCCACAAAGGTCAAATCATAGCACTACCGATATAAATAACAATGCATAGCCTATCGAATGCTGATTCCAGCACATTCAAAAAGTGGGGCTCAAGGTATGCTATTATACCAATTCAGAACATGCTGCTTTTAGAGAGATATACCAGAGATAGTACAATTCCTGGTGGCGTGTTGTTCCACTACCTTAAATTACCCCCTCTAAGATCCTCAAGCTGTTATCAGCTCTCATTAAAGATGGAGGGAGACAGTCCCTGGAAAAATCATAAAATAAATTGATTTAATCAGCAGAGCACTCTGAGGGCCCACTCCTGGGTGGCGAGGCGCTCCCTTCAGTGTGCTGCACATGAAAGCAGTGGGGTCTATCGGTGTGCCTCCGTAGAATTCAGAGAGCTGAAAATAGGCTTGTGGTGATAATGATACTGGGAAGCTGGTAGTCTTGTCTAATGACGTTTCAGCGTGCATCTCCTCAATTTTCTCGATCACTCTCTTCTTTTTTTGCAAGTGCAAGGGGAAAAACAGATTTAGGTCATTATTGTCTCACAGCTACCAATTCCTTTTCTGGTATATGTTTTCCTCCCCTTTTACCTCTATCTTGCTTCCTGTGCCAACTGGGGCTTGATCTGATAACTTGAGATTGTTAAAGCTTTACGGAATATCCCCAATTTACCAACTCAGTAACACTTTAACACGTTATCTGGCTATGGTTATATTATAATATGACAAGTTATAAAATGGTCATAACACTGTCATGGCACATATATTTAGACCTGTTGTTTTTAAAACATAATTATTTTATTTTATGGCTGGTTATGACACCTACATAAGTGTCAAAACCCACAAAACCTACCACACAAGGCAAAACATTCCATTACACCATAGCCTACGTGTCAACAGTATGTTTATGTAATGTACTTTTCATTACAACAAAACAAAGGTTTTAAGAGACAACATTTCAAACGAAAAGGAAACTTCTTGGCAGGGAAAAAACTATTATGTCATAACCAGCTTTAAAATAATGCAATATATGTCACAACAGGTGTAAATATATGGGTCATGACAGTGTTATGACCATATTATGACAGGTTATGACAAGTTATGTCAGCTTTTATTATTATGACATGTTAATGACCGTGTTATCAGAAACTCCCCGCAGTGTGCCAGGTGATAAAGACGAGGGCAAACAGGACCTTGGTCTCCCCTGATTTTTCCCCTGAATGCACCCGAAACACGCACTGATAGCCGTTGTGTGGTTTGCCCATGCTGAAAAAATATCAAAACCTAAAAATGGAAGTTAACCCCATTAACCCCATGGCCGGATACCTCCCAGAGAGGATGCAAGGATGCAACACCCGACAACAGTGGTGGTAGACCACAACAGTCACTTGGCCCTTTCCTCTCTCTTGTCCTCTTAAGTGGGAATTTTTGCCTTTTATTCATGTACTTATCTGGCTACTTTTATCACACCAGATACATTCGCCAAGCACAACCAAAGCAAAACAACAGCATGTGCCGTCTTTGCTCTCACCAACCCTGTAAACATTGCATCACCTGTTCCCTGTTAGCACGTGTTCACTGTACCATTTGTAATGATGACTTACCTGGATGGCACATTTTCATAATTACGCACTGTGCCAGAAATCACTAATCTTTCTGATGGGCGGTGCCGCGGCACAGTTCAAATGGCCCCAGCCAATGAGGAGTGGCGGTGAGAACATGCTGCTGATAGGGTTGTGCTGACACAGGCCTTTGCACTTACCAAAAGAAATGAAGTAGTGCACCTTTATTAATGGAAGGGAGGGAAAGCAATGCTTTATGATCATCCTGCACCTTGCCGAGATACCATGTCCCGGAGATGACTAGGAGCCCGATGATAGATGAGTAATTTACTCCCAAGAATGCAAGCACAATGCATATTGTAATGGCCCCGCGAAAAAGTTTGAGAGACAATACTTTGCTTTAGAGAGCAGACCATTATTCTTCCATAAGGAACTGGCAAAGATTGACAAAATACTTTTCCCAAAAACGTTATGATGGATTAGAACAGCAGATTTAAACCCCATGATGATAGCACAGTTAGGACGTTTGAACGCTCTCCATGTCACCCTACTGGTGGTATTAACGTTAATTTCATCATTATACCTTGGGCCCAGTTTTTCCCGCGGGTCACATAGTCAGGCCAAAATGCCTGGCCTTAGCTCTAAACCGTTACGTGGACTTTCATAACCTGCAGTATTACGGTGTCCATATTAGGACAGCCTTAGCAACTCCTTCTAAGACTGGCTTATTATGGACACCATACAAGTCAACTATTACCTCATTTCTCTTTAGTCATAGAGTAAACTCTCCCTGAGTATGACCTCAATGCATCTGTAATTCTTCAGTTTCTGTCTACAGTCTGCAGTCTTTCCAACCATGGAGGAGCTAAATGTGGCCTGGTAATCTGGCTTAGTTGATTACATGGGAACACACACTGAGCAACACCCTCTAATGGGGGACTGGGTCTGCTGCTGCTACGCATGGCTGGGTACCTTCACGGGTGGTCTCCCATGCTCAGACGAGGATTACTACCCACTCCTCTGCTTTACTCCTCTTCTGCCTCTCTCTCTCTCCCTGTCTTTATGTTTGTTAGCCTCCCACTCTCCCTCTCTCTCTCTGTCTCTCTCTCTCTTTTATCTTTCTCACTGTCTGTCTCTCTTATCCCATAACCCCCTGTCGAGAGGAAGGAAGGAGAGATACGGAGCCGTTCAATGCACTGGAAGCCCTGTGCTGTCTCTTGTGGATAATGTCACAGGGTATAGGGCTGCGCTGGTTGAGTGGAGAGCAGGGTAGCATGCAGCGAAGGGGAATATGGGAAAGAGTGAGGCACTTCACCTCATTAGATGCAATGCTCTCGCAGGCATTCAGTTTAGTTCGGATACAATTTACCTCTGGCAGAAGGGTACCACTCAAGTTTGGATTTGATTTCACTTTGTGAAAGTGTTTGATAATAACCCGTTTACATACATTGTTATGACACAGTTTACATGCTCCATGGCACTCATTCATAACTGTTCATATCATGCTGCCAATTCATGCTCCCTTAAAACCACTATTATCTATCACAGGGGTTCCCAAAATGTTCTCACACACAATCCCAAATTGACATCAGGAAATTGCAGTGACCTCAATAATTTATCCACATACATTTGGGAACCACTGACCTAGGCCTATATTCTAATCTCCATTGTCCTCTCTCTCTCTCTGCCCCCTTAGCTCCCCCCACACCCATTGCCCCTCCGGAGCTCTTGGCGGTGGGGGCCACCTACCTGTGGATCAAGCCCAACGCCAACTCCATCATCGGGGACGGACCTATCATCCTGAAGGAGGTGGAGTACCGCACCACCACGGGCAACTGGGCCGAGACCCACATCGTGGATGCCCCCACCTACAAGCTTTGGCATTTGGACCCCGATGTTGAGTATGAGATCAAGGTTCTGCTGACCCGGCCAGGCGAGGGAGGCACGGGGCCCCCGGGACCTCCACTCATCACCCGGACCAAGTGTGCTGGTGAGTGGAACAATGTGGTTTCTTTGTCGGTGTTGTGTTTCTGTCTGTGTTCTATTATGTTCATGTGCTCGTCTTCCTGGGTTCCTTCTAACTAGAGAATAATTAACAATCTGTAGATAGGCTTTACTCCTAGTTTGAGGGATAGTGTGTGGATCCACATAGTGTGTGTGTGGATTTCTACTGCTCATCTTTCAGTGCTGTATACACTGGGCTCCTATTACCAGCTATTTCTTCTTTGATGATGGGAGCTATATTCCATTATCTAAGTGAAGGTTATCGAATTCATCACAAGTGAGAACAGTCACTTTTTCCAAAACGTGGAAAACGAGAACCAAATAGATTATTTCCTTGCAACAGTGAATCAATGACTTCACTGTGCACCACCTGCCTCCATAAGGTCCACCCCACCTTCGGCTTCTAAAGTTCACACTTCCTGATTCATCCGAGACACTCCGTTTGCATCCCAAATGGCACCCTTTTCCCTTTATAGTGCACTACTTTTGACCAGGACGCATAGGGTAGGTGGGAGACATTTTTGTTGTTGTAATTATTGGCCCAGTGGGTAGCGTATGCAGCATGCAGAAGAAAGACACACTTCATTTAATAAAGTGACTGCTAATCAGATCAACCCTGTGTGTGCGTGTGTGAGAGAGACTGTGTGTGTGCAACTGTGTCTGTATGTGACTGTTTGCTTGTGCATGTGGGTGTGCGTGCAATGGCTCCTGTGGGGCTCTGATGGGGAATGGTAATTGAGGTGAGCAGATGAGCAGCCGTGGGAAGTCTCTGTTCTCCAGGTGAGAGACATGATGAAGGAGCTGCGTGTGGCAGCGCCAACACAGTGGGGAAGCACCAATGATCTGGAGAAAATGAAGCACTGTTAGTGTCCCCTCTCTCTTTTTCCCTTTTCTTTCTCTTTCTCTCTGCACCTTTCTCTTTCTCCTGTTCTTTCGCTCTTTCTTATTTTTCTGTTGACTTCTCTCTCCTTCAATTTAGTCTCTATACTTTCTGGCAGTTTTCTTCTCTGTATTTCTATAATCCTTCTCTCTCTTTCTCTTATTCTCTTTCTCTACTTTGCTTTGAATTCTCTCTCTCTCCATTGAGTCTGTATTTCTTAATCTCTCTCTCTTATCTATTTCCCCCTGTTCTTTCCCTCTCATTACCCACTGCTTTACTCAACATCTCATTCTTATTCTCCATCTGGAAAACTGATTAGATATAAGGGCAGAAGGCGAGACCCAGATGCAGACAAAGGAGGCAGATGGTTAGAGTCTTTGTTGTTTATTTCATCCAAAAGGAGTAGGTAAGGGAATGGCCGTGGACAGGCAAAAGGTCAAAACCAGATTCTGAGTCCAAGAGGTAAAGAGTGGCAGACAGGCTGGATGTCAGGGCAGGCAGAAAGGGTTAGGGAGGCCTGTACGGAGTCCAGAAAAAACAGGCAAGGGTCAAAACCGGGAAGACTAGAAAAAGAGAATGGAGTACAGGAGCATGGGAAAAACACGCTGGTTTACTTGAAAGCATACAAGAAGAACTGGTACAGAGAGACAGGAAACACAGGGATAAATACACTAGGGAAAATAAGAGACACCTGGAGGGGGTGGAGACAATCACAAGAACGGGTGAAACAGATCAGGGCGTGATGTTGGATTTGCAAAAACTCATAAATGTAAGGGAACGTTTAATCTTTATTCAATGACAGGGTGATATTCTTGGGTTGATTCTATGTTGAATTCCCATTAGTTGACAACTCAACCAAATGTAAATCAAAACTTGATGTTAAACTGATGTCTGTGTCCAGTGGGACAGTTGCTGCCTTCTCAAACCTTTTGAAGTTTATGCAGGGTGAACATGTCTGGGAGTGTGTCTGTGTGTGAATCTGCCAATGAATGTCTGTCTCCAATCTTCGACCTTTGGCTTTTTGTATGTTGGTGCTGTGACTATATGTGTTCAAGGTAGTTTGCGCTACTCTAAGTGCCTCTGTGTGTGTGTGTGTGTATGCGTCTGTGTTTATGTGCTCACATTTGTGTGCGCGTGTCTTTGTGTGGTCCTTTGGCAGCCACCATCGCTCTCTGTACCAGTAAACAATTTAGCTAGGTGAAAATTATGTGCTATAGTGGTACCTGCCACCGGCTCTGCAGGTATCCACCACACCACCCCCCCCACACACACACACACACTCCTGGGCTCCCTGTCTCAGAAGCCCCACTCCCTCTCAGCGGGCTTCCACAGCACTTCTTGCCTGATGAAATGCTCCCAATTCCAGCTGACAGACACTATCTGATCTGCGCCACCGCCAGCCGCAGCCGTTTGCATTATGCTAATCCAGGCCCATGTAAAAAGTGCTTTCTCGCTAATGTACAGCTACGGGCGGTGGCATTCACTGTGACATTCATCAGGCATGTGTGGAGAAGACGCTGCACCACACATTATCACTGTCAAAGGCAAAGGCAATGAACAGAGCCCCCCTGGAGGAAACTGTAGAAGATGTCAGCTCCGAATGGAGCCGGAATGGAGGCTGAACGGAACACGCAGAAATCGATACGGTCCGCATGAAGAGGAGTTTGTAATACATCCCCAAACAGGCTAAAAAACAAGAAGGGGACCTTTCTTGGGTTGTGAGCCGACCGCTCTCGGACCAGTTACAGAATGCCCAGTCACTTCGGATTGGGCTGTAGAAGCTAACCTGAGAACAGTGTTGACAAGGGGTAGATCTTTCTGTACAGTAAGCTACGCAGTGCTGCATCTCAACTCGGTTCAGGCTCTGTTAATGTGTTCCATCCAGAAGGTGTTGGTCCTCAGCCTAAGTTACATGAATCAGAACAAACCCCGCTTGACAGTGTCAAACTACCACACAATTGTGGTGTGTTTCATGTGAGCTGAAGATCGGACACTGTTCGAGATGTCCGAGTGCACGAAGATGAGTCAGAACCAATAGACAAATTACGATGCTTGGGCATTTGTGTTTGTGCACAAGTCTGTGTGTGTGTGTGTGTGTGTGTGTGTGTGTGTGTGTGTGTGTGTGTGTGTGTGTGTGTGTGTGTGTGTGTGTGTGTGTGTGTGTGTGTGTGTGTGTGTGTGTGTGTGTGTGTGTGTCCGTCCGTCCGTCCGTCCGTCCGTCCGTCCGTCCGTCCGTCCGTCCCTGCGGCCCAGATCGATGTGGAAGAGGCTGCCTGTTTTCATCATATCAGAGTCAACCAGGAGGGAGAGAGAGAGGATGAAGGGTGAGGAATGAGGGAGGGAGGGGAGACAGCGGGGGCAGAGTGGAGGTGATGTGGAACAAAGGTGCTGCTGGCCGCGGCTCAATAGCTCTGTACTGTAACTCCTCTGTGTACTGGGCTAGCTTGGCTGTGTGAAGTGCAGCAGAAAGAAACATATGTTTTCTGAAGTGTCGGCCGCCGTGTTTACCTGTCAGATAGATCTCGTGCCGGGATGGGGGGTGTAGAGAGGAGAAGGGCCTCATAAATGCTCAGGGGCCCGCTCGCTTCTGCCTGGCTGATTTGAGTGTTGGCAGCCTGCAGCGCTTGAGTGGGCTTTGTCGTGGCACACCAGGACCGAGGGGGAAACACAAAGCACACATTGCTATTCACGTCTACATCCTCCAACACCTGGGTGTATGACCATTACAGTGGATGTAATGTTATCTTATTACATTCAGGTCAAATTCAAGACCCATTACTACTCTCCGCCAGGCAGTTGTGGAGTAAGTACCACATTTTCATACTTGAGTAAAAGTAAAGTTACGTTAATAGAAAATGACTAAAGTAAAAGTGAAAGTCACCCTGTAAAATATTACTTGAGTAAAAGTCGTCTAAAAGTATTTGGTTTTAAATGCACTTAAGTTTTAAAAGTAAATGTAATTTCTAAAATATTTATAAACAATATAATTGGACAAGTTTCCTGTCCTGTTGAGCATTCAAAATGTAATGACTACTTTTGGCTGTCAGTGAAAATGTATGGAGTAAAAATTACATTATTTCATTAGGAATGTAGTGGAGTAAAAGTTGTCAAAAATATAAATAGTAAAGTACAGATAGCCCAAAAACTACTTAAGGACTTTACACCACTGCCACCAGGTGACGATGAGGGACGTGACATCTTTGGCTCCCAGCGTGTTGCTTCATCTCATGTGTCACCCCCGCCGACTGGCACACATTCTTCCACCCGGCCCTAACACCCGCGGTGGCGAAGTGTGTTCGACTCGTTAGGAGGTGGACTGAAGATGCCTTTAATCCATTTTGCGCTGAGCGTGAATGATCTATAAACTATAGACCTCCGCTTGACTGTCAACCAAACAGAATTTATTCTTATTGTCTTTCCCCTCACGTTACGATAAATCTCCCCCCTGTGCGTTGGAAGATGAAGGTGATAATGTGCTTGTGAGAGCTGTGGTGGCAAGAGTTCATCTTACTCATCCTGCAGTCTCTCTCTCTGTCCTTGGCTGGTTGCCCCGAAAATACCCACCTACACATGTTCCCCCCTCCTGGAGGATCAAATGGACACTCTCCAATAACCGGATTTTCTGTTTTATTAGGTAAATCCCATCCATGAAGAAGTTTTGGAAAATTTCCAAATTGACATTGGATAATTTTTAATATTCTGATGAAAAAATTGCCTTTTTAAAAGATCTCATAGCTTCCTAAACTCTAGTGTTAGTGTTAAGTTTGAAGTTTCTGGGTTTCTTAGAGTTCAGGCACATTTAATGATTTATATGGCTCTCTCTTTAGACTGCCATGCTTTAGTGCTTTCTATTACCATTGCCCTTCATAAGCTTTTCATAGATGATGGGCAGTGGACCGTTGTCTGGCCTAGAATTCATGCCGAGCCCAAATGCATGGTTTTAAAGGACAACGCTACTGTTAATTTGTTTGCATTATTTCTGTGCAAGGAGAAGATGGCTTTGCTCGACCTCCAAGGCTGGTCTCCTGGGCCAGCATTAATCTTTCCGCTCGCCATGATCTGAGAGGAGGACTTTGCAGTATAACATTTATCTCCAACAGTTCTTTCTCTCCTAAGTCGCCGCTGCTACTGCCACGGAGGGGCTGTCCTGCCACACATGCACACTCAGACACGTGCACACTCGCACATACACGGACACACTTTCTTCACTCTCACACAGGTCACTCATCTCCCTTCAGGGAGTAGTGAGGAAGACATGGAGGAACGCTCTGATGATCTGGGGGACGCAGCCTCTCCTGGATTGATCACTCTTTAAAACACCTTCCCTCCTCTGTTAACTGACTGAATATTTATGAGGCAGGATCTAATGTGTCTCCTGGCTTATGTCCTCACACTATTAAGAGATGGGTATTTGATTTACCAGCAGGATATATGACTTTCCTTTACTTCCTTGCCAACTGCAGCTTTTTGATTTAAAAGACTCAAGCTTTAAAAACAACCTTTTGTACCGGGGAAGGGACAGGGATATTTTAACCTCTAGCACTTAGCCATCCCAGATCCGGGATCGTGAATACAGCCTCAAGCTCATTACCATAATGCAACGTTAACTATTCATGAAAATCGCAAATGAAATGAAATAAATATGCTAGCTCTCAAGCTTAGCCTTTTGTTAACAACACTGTCATCTCAGATTTTCAAAATATGCTTCTCAACCATAGGAAAACAATCATTTGTGTAACAGTAGCTAGCTAGCGTAGCATTTAGCGTTAGCGTTAGCATTCAGCAGGCAACATTTTCACAAAAACCAGAAAAGCATTCAAATAAAATCATTTACCTTTGAAGAACTTCAGATGTTTTCAATGAGGAGACTCTGTTAGATAGCAAATGTTCAGTTTTTCCTGAAAGATTATTTGTTTAGGAGAAATCGCTCCGTTTGGTGCGTCACGTTTGGCTACCAAAAAAACCCGAAAATCCAGTCATCAAAACGCCAAACTTTTTTCCAAATTAACTCCATAATATCGACTGAAACATGGCAAACGTTGTTTAGAACCAATCCTCAAGGTGTTTTTCACATATCTCTTCGATGATATATCGTTTGTGGAAGTGTGCTTTCTCTCCTGAATCCCAGGAGAAAATGCACGCACCTGAAGATTACGCACCAATTTAGACAAAGGACACCGGGCGGACCCCTGGAAAATGTAGTCTCTTATGGCCAATCTTCCAATGATATGCCTACAAATACGTCACAATGCTGCAGACATCTTGAAGCAACGACAGAAAGGGCAGGCTCGTTCGTGGTGCATTCACAGCCATATAAGGAGACACTGGAAAACAGAGCTTCAGAAATTCTGCTCATTTCCTGTTTGAAGTTTCATCTTGGTTTCGCCTGTAGCATGAGTTCTGTGGCACTCACAGATAATATATTTGCAGTTTTGGAAACGTCAGACTGTTTTCTTTCCAAAGCTGTCAATTATATGCATAGTCGAGCATCTTTTTGTTACAAAATATTGCGCTTAAAACGGGCATGTTTGTTTTATCCAATAATGAAATACCGCCCCCATAGACTCAACTGGTTAATTAAACAAAAAAAAGTTTGAATCAAAATGAGTTAACATGCTGCAATTCTCATCAAATTGTTATGAAGACAAGGGGACAATGTGCTGTCGTAGTGAAAGAAACATGAAATAAAGCTACTAACACTGCATGGAGTCTTTTCACCAATGACATCTTGTTTTATGTCTAACCTAGCAATCAATATGTGCTTGTGGGCCTTGTCAAGAACTTCAAGACTATCAAAAGCTATGTCAAATATCCTTATAATGCAAGAAAGACAATAAGCCAAGTGTCTTCAAGGACTCGACCAGGGAGGCCCGTTGAGAACAGCTAATCCTTGCTTTTTCTTCTTAACATGGAACGTTAAGTGATTTAAGGCACGATTTATAAACAACATAGGCTTTTTTTTAAAACACTGACGCACCAGTCAACACTGATCGGCCACTCAAACTGGGCCCAAGTTAATCAGAAAGGCTCTTCACATGCTGAAAGGCCTCTATTTCTACTTTCACCTTCCCCTCTGCTCTCCCCTCTCTCTCTATGGGGCTTATAATGACAGGCCTGAGGATAAACCCCACTGGTACAGCTTGGTAATAAAGGCTGTGTTTGTGTGTGTGTCTGTACACGTGTGCGTGTGGTAATGAAGAGGGTAAGGGAAAGCTCTTCCGAGAGAGCTGAGGCCTGACAAAGCATGTTTCACATTTCCTTTCACAGCACGTCTCACAGACACACACACAGCACGCCAATATGTTGAACTCCAAGTGTGTGGTTAATGTGTGCATGTATGTAATGCGTATGTGTGATTGTGATGATGGTACAGGGGGAATTGGGGGATGCTCATATGTGTATGCATGAGCATGTACAGTACCAGTCAAATTTGGACAAACCTACTCATTCAAGTTTTTTTTCCTACATTGTAGAATAATAGTAAAGACATCAAAACTATGAAATTACACATATGGAATAATGTAGTATCCAAAATAGTGTTAAACAAATCAAAATATATTTTATATTTGGTATTATTCAAAGTAGCCACCCATTCCCTTGATGACAGTATTGGACACGCTTGGCATTCTCTCAACCAGTTTCATGATGTAGTCACCTGGAATGCATTTCAATCAACAGGTGTGCCTTGTTAAAAGTTCATTTGTGGAATATCTTTCCTTCTTAATGCATTTGATCCAATCGCTTTTGTTGTGACAAGGTAGGGTTGGTATACAGAAGATAGCCCTATTTGGTAAAAGACCAAGGCCATATCATGTCAAGAACAACTCAAATAAGCAAAGATATACGACAACCCATCATTACTTTAAGACATGAAGGTCAGTCAATCTGGAACATTTCAAGAACTTTGAATGTTTCTTCAAGTGCCTGTCTCAAAAACCATCAAGCGCTATGATGAAATTGGCTTTCATGAGGACCACCACAGGACAGGAAGACCCAGAGATACCTCTGCTGCAAAGTTCATTGACTGCACCAGATTTGCCAGTTCTTGCTGTGAGATGTTATCCCACTCTTCCACCAAGGCACCTGCAAGTTCCCAGACATTTCTGCGGGGAATGGCCCTAGCTCTCACCCTCCAATCCAACAGTTCCCAGATGTGCTCAATGGGATTGAGATCCGGGCTCTTTGCTGGCCATGGCAGGACACTGACATTCCTGTCTTGCAAGAAATCCCACACAGAACGAAAAGTATGGCTGGTGGCATTGTCATGCTGGAGGGTCATGTCATGCCTGCAGGAAGGGTACCATATGAGGGAGGAGGATGTCTTCCCTGTAACGCACAGCGATGAGATTGCCTGCAATGACAACAAGCTCAGTCCGATGATGCTGTGACACAACACATGATGGACCCTCCACCTCCAAATCGATCCTGCTCCAGAGTACAGGCCTTGGTGTAAAGCTAATTCCTTCCACGATAAACATGAATCCGACCATCACCCCTGGTGAGACAAAACCGCAACTTGTCAGTGAAGAGCACTTTTTCCAGTCCTGTCTGGTCCAGCGGCGGTGGGTTTGTGCTTATAGGCGATGTTGTTGCCGGTGATGTCTGGTGAGGACCTGCCTTACTACAGGCCTACAAGCACTCAGTCCAGCCTCTCTCAGTCTATTGCGGACAGTCTGAGCACTGATGGAGGGATTGTGCGTTCCTGGTGTAAATCGGGCCGTTGTTGCTGCCATCCTGTACCTGTCCCGCTGGTGTGATGTTCGGATGTACCGGTCCTGTGCAGGTGTTGTTACACGTGGTCTGCTACTGCGAGGACGGTCAGCTGTCCATTCTCCCTGTAGCTCTGTCTTAGGCGTCTCACAGTACATTGCAATTTATTGCCCTGGTCACATCTGCAGTCCTCATGCCTTATTGCAGTATGCCTAAGGTACGTTCATGCAGATGAGCAGGGACCCTGGGCATCTTTCTGCTGGTGTTATTCAAAGTCAGTAGAAAGGCCTCTTTATTGTCCTAAGTTTTCATAACTGTGACCTTCATTGCCCACCGTCTGTTAGTGTAAACTGTTAGTGTCTTAATGACCGTTTGACAGGTGCATGTTTGATTAATTGTTTATGGTTCATTGAACAAGCATGGGAAACAGTGCTTAAACCCTTTACATTGAAGATCTGTGAAGTTATTTGGATTTTAAAAATGTATCTTTGAAGGACAGGGTCCTGAAAACGGGATGTTTATGTTTTTGCTGAGTTAATGTACTGTACACTACTGATGCGCAGGTTGACTCATAATCCACAGTCCCCACAGTTATATCCACAGGGCGATCAGGATTAGGGTCATGAAATATTGTGTGGATGAAGGGTTCTGGGCAGGTTGAATAAAGAGAAAACAATGTTTAAAAAAATGTGTACATGTATAATTATTGTGCAATTCTTGTCTAAAGTGGCTACGTTGAGATTTTTCTTTGATTCTTTTGTCAAGTCTAAGCTTTAGGGCCTACCTCTACAAGCGCCAAATACACGCAATTGCCAAATGCAATTGGGAAGTTGTGCAGAAAACGTTTTACGTCAATCCACTGAGGTGAAAAGGACAATGTTGGAGTATATTTCAACAAGAGGAAAGCTGCAAAATGGAGAGTTGAAAATAAAGAGAAGGTAGCAGGGCCAGAACAGTAGCGTAGTGTTTGGCACTATACAATTTTGACAGTCACAAGGGAACTGTATTGTTCAGATGGGTTAAATAGAATAATATCTGAAATATGGACACTGACTGTAGTAGGTCTATAACCTTTCACCCTTTATAATATTATATACCACAATTAAGGCTGTTGGTCTCAATTGACCGTTAATTAACATAAACACATTTAGCATCTCCTGGCTTCCACGCATAGCCTACAAGCCACTGACGCAGACCTTTGGAACAACTACATTTTTTAAGTCTAATAAATCAATTTAATATAGCCTACACCATTACAATAAATTTCTTATTTATTTTAGACAGGTCTAAAGAAACATGATATGAAGAAAATGTGTATTTCAGAAGAACAGAATTACATACTCTGAGTTGTCCTTATGTTTGGCCCTGATCTGTCTATGCCTTAAGTCTGTGGGCTACACTAGTTAATTTAGCAGACAGGATTTTCTTCGAATGTACATTATTTTATAGTATGAATAATACAATTGAACATAGCTGAATGAAATAAAATGTAAAACAATAAAATAGAAATATATTTATCCAAAAGATTCAAAAGTGTTCAGCCTATTCATCAACAGTGAAGAGGCAACTCCGGTGTGCTGGCCTTCTAGGCAGAGTTCCTCTGTCCCGTGTCTGTGTTATTTTGCCCATCTTAATCTTTTATTTTTATTGGCCAGTCTGAGATATGGCTTTTTCTTTGCAACTCTGCCTAGAAGGCCAGCATCCCGGACTCACCTCTTCACTGTTGACATTGCTGCCAGTTGTGGACTTGTGAGGTGTCTGTTTCTCAAACTAGACACTCTAATGTACTAGTCCTCTTGCTCAGTTGTGCACCGGGCCCTCCCACTCCTCTTTCTATTCTGGTTAGAGACAGTTTGAGCTGTTCTGTGAAGGGAGTAGTACACAGCGCTGTATGAGATCTTCAGTTTCTTGGTAATTTCTCGCATGGAATAGACTTCATTTCTCAGAACAAGAATAGACGGATGAGTTTCAGTAGAAAAGTATTTGTTTCTGGCCATTTTGAGTCTGTAATCAAACCCACAAATGCTGATGCTCCAGATACTCAACTAGTGTAAAGAAAGCACAACCGTTTTCAGCTGTGCTAACCTAATTGCAAAAGGGTTTTCTAATGATCAATTAGCCTTTTAAAATGATAACCTTGGATTAGCTAACACAATGTGACATTGGAACACAGGAGTGAAGGTTGCTGATAATGGCCCCCTGCACGCCTATGTTGATATTCCATGAACAAATATGCAGTTTTCAGTTACAATAGTCATTTACAACATTAACCATGTCTACGCTGTATTTCTGATCGATTTGATGTAATTTTAAGGGACAAAAAAATTAGCTTTTCTTTCAAAAACAAGGACATTGATAAGTGACCCCAAACGTTTGAATGGTAGTGTATACTAAATAATATATGTGCAAATTTTGTTTTTGATTTAGATTTGACAATTATCATGCACCTTTCTTGGAACAGGGGCAGAGGGATAAATACTGTACATGTCATCTATGCACTTAAATATTGAATGGAGGACTCTTTTCCCGTAGTTCATTTTCATGCCACCCATATAGGCTATACTCTTGTTGTAAAGCGAAGCAATGTGCTTAATATTAGGACTGTTGAGAAATAAATATAGTAGGGCTAGCCTATAGAAAGCTGATGGGATGGGACCCTCTTTTTAATAGAGGCCATCAAAACTATGTTTTCTCACGCAATTGCATAGCCTATAGAAATGTTGCTCAACATGAGCTCATGGGTTCTCATGAAGTGTTTGATTTTATTTTCGATAACATTTGCATTGATGTCAGTATGATTAGAGGGACAATAGAGTGCTGAGTACCAGGCAGTTAGCCAGTTTGGTAGGCTACTAATGACCATAAGCAGCATCAGAGCTTGGAGAAGTCTAAATACCGTGACTAAACAGTCACGTGGAATTTGACTGCAGTCATGAGTCGTGACTACCAGTGTGGCGGTAATACTGTACCCTAACCAAAATATACAGTAATCCCAATCTCTAATCTCTTTAAAAATGTATGTCTTACATCCTGGAAATGTTATATAAGATTTGACATAGGCTGATTGAATTTGATGTCTGCCAACAATTGAGACGCAAAGATTAAGTTGATATGAAACTAAGCTCTTCAGAAGCAGCAAGGGCAGTCAAATTTCCTCTATGACAGATACGTTACATTGATTCATTTTGGAAGATTTACAATCATAGCTTGGTATAGTTTTTTGGGCATTGTCAAAGACTCACCCAAATAGAGATGAATGTCATTGAGAATAAGTTTTGAGTGCAATCTGAGACTAAAATAAAGAGAAAAAAAGTAATACTCCTATATTTATCCTGAAGACTAATTAAATGTCCAATCAGATTGTCTGTACAATCCATTTCCTTTGAAAGCCTTTTGTATCCTGTTCCTTTTTATTGAACATAAACACCTTCTTCAAATTAATTTATATCTCATGGGGGGTCAATGTTGTAATCTGGGTCTGGGTTAATCTGGGTTATAAAATTGTTTTGTTTGGTAACAGGTTTTATGGATCAAAAAATGATGAATAAAACAAATCAATATATTAACCACTACAGACAAATCCAAAGCTTTTTATCATAAATACAAGTATCTGTCCCTGTGTAAGAACCTTTTTAAAAATGAATAACGGATAGGATTACAGCTCCTGCTATGCAATTGTACTTAAAATGGTCTCATATTCAATAATTTGTTGTTTTTCTGATACCACATTCTGTCTTTCTGCCTGGAAGTATGTGGGTGTTCTATTAAAACATTTATGAGAGTAGGGACAGTGAATATAATCGTTGCAAATGGCTATACGACTGAAACCCTTCCTCAAATAATCATTTAAAAATGCATCACACGTACCATAGTGTAACAGTTGTAATCAACACATCCCTCAGCTGCTAAGTGCAGACATAGCCACAGGAAGTAGGGGTGCTGGAGGCGGGGCCGCCGGAAACCCTATTATCATTGGGTTTACTTGATAGCTACCTACACAAATAGCTAGCCAGAACAAAGTGTTAATAAGATATTCATTTAAAAAGATTAAAAGCAATACAAATAAGTTATCCAGTAGGCATCTACTGAGGGAGCTAAGAGCTGTGTTGTCAGTCAAAAAAAGGCCTTTTTTTTATATCCTTTAATAAAATATATTGATGCAAAGCATTGAAAAGAGGGGCAAATCTCTGTTTTTTAGAATGATTTGCCTCATGATACATGCACACTGAGTGTACAAAACAGGAACACCTCCTTTTTCCATAACATTGATTGACCAGGTGAATGCAGGTGAAAGCTTTGATCTCTTATTGATGTCACTTGTTAACCCTCCTGCTGTGTTCCGGTCGAATTGGACCGATTTACAAGTTTTCTCTCTGAAAAATTTACTTAATTTATTCTGATTGTCATAAGGGTCCATGATTTTGTCCACATAGGGCATCTGAACACACAAAATAAATGTTGATGATTTTCGTAAAATTTTGTACACCTGTAGTGTTCCCTGTCAAAAATGACCAGTCATTAGAAATTAATGGGTGAGACTATAATTAGTGTATACAATTGAGTTCAGGCACATGCCCATTCATCAAATTGACACACTTCTTCTCCCAGAACCCCACATGCATGTTTGTTTGAGCACACACACGCACACGCGCACACACACACACACACACCTCACTCCCCTTCTTGGCTTCCATGGCAACCCCCACGGGAACCTTTCCCCAATATAATCTTTCCCCCATGGGAACCACACCTGTTGGCATTTTCACAAACAATCGCTACATTGTTTCAATAATATATAGAACTTTTCTCGCATCTCTGGTGAATAAAGCCTTTTTGAGGCCTTGCTCACAATTCATTCTGTGGCAGCACAATGACCAAACGATATACTGTATGTGAGGCTCTTGATCATATCTTTGATCATGACACTGGTGAGGAGGACAGAGGCCAGGAAACTGACAGTGAAGATGCATTAGAGGAGGAAGTGTCAGAAGTTAAAGACAACACAGATTATGATCCAGACCAAGAGACAACTGATGTGGAACAATCCAGTGATGAGGAAGAGGGCCCTGCTGAGGTTGTTGTTACATTCCAGTGATGAGGAAGAGGGCCCTGCTGAGGTTGTTGTTACATTCCAGTGATGAGGAAGAGGGCCCTGCTGAGGTTGTTGTTACATTCTGGGTCAAACAATGGGAATTTGTCTTGGTCTTCATCCCCACCTGAGAGGAGAGGTCGGCTGTCAGCTGAAAATGTTATCAGGATGACCCCATGTGTAACGGTTTTCTTTCGGTGAAGGAAAGTCGGACCAAAATGCAGCGTTGTGATGATTCATGTTTGTTTAATAAAGGAAAAACTATACATGAATAAACTACAAAAATAATGAAATGTGAAAACCTAACAGCCTATCTGGTGACAACAAAACACAGAGACAGGAACAATCACCCACAAACACACAGTGAAACCCAGGCTACCTAAATATGGTTCCCAATCAGAGACAATGACTAACACCTGCCTCTGATTGAGAACCATATCAGGCCAGACATAGAAATAGACAAACAAGACATCCAACATAGAATGTCCACCCAGCTCACGTCCTGACCAACACTAAAACAAGGAAAACACACACGAACGATGGTCAGAACGTGACACCATGGCCAACGAGATACGCCATATCCCGGGTTGATGACATAAAATCCTGACACTATTTGAACATTTTAAATGGTTTCAAAACAAACGTCCTTGTTAAACTTTAACACACACAAAGTAGTCTGTGATAAATAGCACAATATGTTTCATCTGATTATTTGTTATAGTCAAAATAATCCATACATTATGCTTTTTTTACTCAAAAATTAGTTGAATGGGCTCAGGTCAATGAGGCCTACAGGCCATAAACAGCAAATAGAAGTTCAAAACTTGTAATCTTCACAAGAACTTAAGTTGATAAAAAGATCTAACACAACATTAAGTGATAATATATGTATTATTATGGATTTATAATCCGATATAATGGGGGCGGTCATTTTGGACCGGGAACAGATAATTAATTAACATGAAACGAACACAACAGGAGGGTTAAATCCACTTCAATCAGTGTATATGAAGGGGAGGAGACATGTAAAATAAGGATTTTTAAGCCTTGAGACAATTGAGACATGGATTGTGTATGCGTGCCATTCAGAGGGCGAATGGGAAAGACAAAATATATAAGTGCCTTTGAACGGGGTATGCTCAATAGTTTCAAGACTGGTCCACCACCCAAATGACATCCAGCCACCCTGACACAACTGTGGGAAGCATTGGTGTTGTATAGCACACTGTATTACTTACATGTATACAACTAATATAAGGACAGAACATGAGACGGGAGTAGAAACTAATGTGGGCATTGTTTAATGCGTTTCACAGGACAAAACATTCCAAGCATTCCAATGTATGTAAACAGGGGGGCGTTACTGGTGCCCTAAAGCGACAAACTTTAGGGCACCACACAACATAAACACAACATATTCCTCCACTTTACTTTTGATGCCTCATAAGGAAAAAGTAAATATTCACTGTTTTATATATTATTATCTTTTTAATATAACAGTTCTCTTAATGTAAATAAATTCACTTTTCAGAATAACCTTTCCTGAACTAGGGAAAGAGGGTAGACTGCCTCAGTTCCCAGACTTAACCCTGGGGTGTATTCTGCCCCAATGTCGGAGGTTAGTCTGAACTAAATAGTCAACCTGTCAGGGGGTCATCTTTCTCTTGCAGGGTAATGGCGACGTAGAGGTGAGTCTACAGTCACATTGTCTCTGAGTCTGAGTGGTGATGGTGTATGCCCAGACTGGGGTGCAACAGTACCATGAGTAAGCACTCTGGCTGGTTCAGGTGAGTCTGGAGCACTTTCCAAATTTGTAGGTTCAGGTAATGGCTCTTAGTCATAGTAGGTCTCCAGTAGCTGATCTTTGTTTGTCACTTGACATGAGTCATTTCTGTCATCTCTGTTCCTGGCAACAGTTGAGCCACGTGTCTTCTCCAGATTATGTTCTCTGGTGTGTGAAGGGCCTGTTTGTGCAACCACTGTGGCTGGTATCCACTTTGGACCTTTACAGTAGTTCCAAGCAAAAACTCTCTCTCCATCTATGAAGCTTTTGTCTTTTGCTTTGCTCCGTCTCTCCACCTGTGCTCGCGGTTGTGTCTATACGACCTGTTTAGTCTTTGGAGGTCAAGGTTGTAGCATGGGGAGTGTTTCTGTAGGTCAACAGGAAGGTGTTTATGCATCTATTGAGGGACCCGTTCCCTTGTGATGATTTTAAAGCTTGCTTCATTGTCTGGACAAATCTTCCAGCAAGCCGTTTGTTGCAGGGTGATACGGCGCTGACTTGGTGTGCTGAATTCCATTTAATTTCATGAATGACCGGAACTCTTCAGACACCAGTTGGGGGCCATTATCGCTAACGAGTTGCGTTATCCTCAATGTGTGCGACATGTAAGGGAAGCCTTGAGAGGCCGTCTGCATTGCAATGCTGCTGAGACCTTCTGTACTTGATATCGTAATATTAGGCTGCAAGCGACGGAATGCCGATGTGAGGACCAAAGATGGAGGTGAGGGGTCTATGGTCCGTCAGAAGTGTGAATCTTCGGCCAAACAGAAACTAAAAATTGTATTTCTTAACACCGAACACGATGGCCAGTGCTTCACGCTGTGCATAATTGCTCTCGGCTTTACTTAAGGTCCGTGATGTGAAAGCGATTGGCCTTTCTTCACCTGATGGCATGATGTGTGAGACAACAGCGCTAACGTCATAAGGCGATGCATCACATGCCAACTGTAATGGCAAGTTGGCGTTGAAGTGTGTGAGGGCCTATGACTAAGCTAAGGTTGTTTTCACTTTCTTGAAGTCCTCCTCACATCTGTCTGTTCACTTCCACTGTTTGGTTTGTTCATAAATTTATGCAGTGGCTTTAAAATGTTAGCTAGGATCGGCACAAACTTTGCAGAGTACGTCAGTAGTCAAATCAATCAATCAACATGTATTTATAAAGCCCTTCTTACATTAGCTGATGTACAGAAACCCAGCCTAAAACCCCAAACAGCAAGCAATGCAGGTGTAGAAGCACGGTGGCTAGGAAAAACTCACTAGAAAGGCCAGCACCTAGGAAGAAACCTAAAGAGGAACCAGGCTATTAGGGGTGGCCAGTCCTCTTCTGGCTATGCCAGGTGGAGATTATAACAGAACACGGCCAATATGTTCAAATGTTCATAGATGACCAGCAGGGTCGAATAATACTAATCACAGTGGTTGCCGAGGGTGCAACAGGTCAGCACCTCAGGAGTAAATGTCAATTGGCTTTTCATAGCCAATCATTCAGAGTATCTCTACCGCTCCTGCTTCCTCTAGAGAGTAGAAAACAGCAGGTCTGAGACAGGTAGCACGTCCGGTGAACAGGTCAGGGTTCCATAGCCGCAGGCAGAACAGTTGAAACTGGAGCAGCAGCACGGCCAGGTGGACTGGGGACAGCAAGTAGTCATCAGGCCAGGTAGTCCTGAGGCATGGTCCTAGGGCTCAGGTCCTCAGAGAGAGAGAAAGACAGAGAGAAAGAAAGAAAGAGAGAAAAATAGAGAGAGCACACATAAATTCACACAGGAGACCGGATAAGACAGGAAAAATACCCCAGATATAACAGACTGACCCTAGCCCCCCGACACATAAACTACGGCAGCATAAATACTGGAGGCTGAGAGAGGAGGGGTTGGGAGACACTGTGGCCCCTTCCGACAACACCTAAGAATGATCTCAGCTGACTCACATTCTGTGGGGATGGAGCCTTCACTTTTAATGGTGCCTTGTGGAGCCCCGCACTGCATCCTGTCGGCCCAGGTACTCTACAGAAGGCTGAAAAAACTTGCATTTTTCCTTCCGGACCCTCAGACTGTACTGTAGTGTAGTGTCCAGGTTTCTCCGGTGCTCCTGCTTGTCATTCCCGGTGATGAGTTGAACATCGAGGTAACATTGGACCCGGTGTGCCCGCTCAGTATCTGGTCCATAGCTCTCTGAAACAAGGCCTGTAGCTGAGGTTATTCCAAAAGGAAACGTCTGGTACCTGTACTGTCCTTTGTGTGTCACTATGGACAACAGTGACTCTTGGTCCATATGCATCTGTAGATAGGCCTGTCTATCTTACTGAATTTCTGTCCTCCAGCTAAACCAGAAAAGTGGTTGTTAATGACGGGAGTAGAAACTAACGTGGGCATTGGTTAATGTGTTTCACAGGCCAAAACATTCTAAGCATTTCAATTTACATAAGCAAGGCCCTAACAAGAAAAACTAGAATATCAGTATACTAGAATTTCTTGGAGTGTGGTGCCAGGAAAATAACCTCTCACTCAACAAAACAAAGGAGATGATCATGGACTTCAGGAAACAGCAGAGGGAGCACCCCCCCTATCCACATTAATGGGACCGCAGGAGGCTGAAGAAATTTGGCATGTCACCTAAAACCCTCACAAATTTTTACAGATGCACACTTGAGAGCATCCTGTCGTTCTGTATCACCACCTGGTATGGCAATCCACATCAACGGCACCGCAGTGGGAAAGATGGAAAGCGTTAAGTTCCTCAGCGTACACATCACTGACAAACTGAAATTAAAGGTGCAACAGTGCCTCTTCAACCTCAGGAGGCTGAAGAAATGTGGCATGGCATCTAAAACCCTCACACATTTTTACAGATGCACACTTGAGAGCATCCTGTCGGGCTGTATCACCACCTGGTATGGCAACTGAACCACCGCAACCGCAAAGCTCTCCAGAGTGTGGTGTGGTCTGCCCAACGCATCACCGGGGGCAAACTACCTGCCCTCCAAGACACCTACAGCACCCAATGTCACAGGCATGCCAAAAAGATCATCAAGGACAACAACCACCTAAGTCACTGCCTGTTCACCCTGCTGTTGTCAAGAAGGCAAGGTCAGTACAAGTGCATCAAAGCTGGGACCGAGAGACTGAAAAACAGCTTTTATCTCAATACAATCAGACTGTTAAATAGCCATCAATAGCACATTAGAGGCTGCTGCCTATATACATAGACCTGAATTCACAGGCCACTTTAATAAATGGAACACTAGTCACTTTAATAATGTTTACATATTTTGCATTACTCATATCATATGTACAGTATATACTGTATTCTATTCTACTGTATCTTAGTCTATGCCACTCTGACATTGCTCATCCATATATTTATATATTCTTCATTCCATTCCTTTTCTTTAGATTTGTGTGTATTTGGTATATGTTGTGAAATTGTTAGATATTACTTGTTAGATTCTACTGCACTGTCAGAGCTAGTAGCACAAACATTTCACTACACCTACAATAATGTCTGCTAAACACGTGTATGTGAGCAATAAAATTTGATTTGACAACCATTTGAGTCATGGACCAGCATCCCTGTGGAATATTTTCGATACCTTGTAGAGTCCATGCCCCGACGAATTGAAGCTGTTCTGAAGGCAAAACGGGGTGCATCTCAATATTAGGAAGGTGTTCTTAATGTTTTGTACACTCACTGTGCTGTACCATCAATGGTCCTCCTAATATTGCGCAATCCGTCTGTCTCTTCTTTGGCCTGGGCTATTGTTTGCGCTCAAGACAAGGTCGTTTTTTATTGCTCTCAATTTGTTACTGTCAGTGTAGCCACTCATTTCGGTCATTTCTGCGGTATTACAAAATATTCTGTTATTGTCTGCTATCATGTACATGCTCTGGTTATTTTTTCTGAAACGAACAATTTCTAGTTCATTAGAGACCTGTGTTTCGTCTGAGGCTGAGGTCTCGCCATGTTAAATGGTCTCATTTCCCCCTAAAATCAGCAACATCAATAACACAATCTAATAGCTCTTTCCTTTTCTCAGTCCCTTCAACTGAAACATTACGATGCCCCTGTTAGACACAATAGGTAACTCTGCATTGAAAATTCATCATTCACGCATATTTGGGCATATCTAAGAAATAGGGAATCCATATTGTGTCTTTCGCATCTGGACACTCTTTTCTTTTTTCCATCACGGACAAGATTAGTGATCTTTCCTCTTTTTTTGGTGTGCAAGAACATGGCACTCTGCCTTGTTTGATGACTCTGCGGTCTATCAAAACAAGCTGATCATTGAATAGGGTCCATCAGAATGAGATCAGTTCTGTATACAAAACAGCGCTAGCACCCAGCAGGACACTGCTTTAATAAGTTTAATGTAGCCATGGCGCGGCGTTTTGGGCAGTAAGAATTG
The DNA here is from genome assembly GCF_013265735.2 of Oncorhynchus mykiss. NCBI lineage: Eukaryota > Metazoa > Chordata > Actinopteri > Salmoniformes > Salmonidae > Oncorhynchus > Oncorhynchus mykiss. The sequence goes on from NC_048571.1 coordinate 31,449,422, forward strand.
CCCATCAAACACGGGGGCCCGCATTAAGGCAATAACTCGTACATAATTGCCAGATCTCGTAATTGCCCTGGGTGAATTGTTCCTAGGCAACCTCCCTTCAACATCATCATCTCAATTTGAGCTTGGAGAGGGTAGAACTTTGACCTGAATGATGGACAGGAAATAAATGGGGTTTGAAAGAAAAGATGAGCTGCGCCTGTCAGTCAGAAAATGTCATTCAAGAGCTTTTTTTGTTATACTCAAAATATTTAGTTATGATTTTTAGATAAATAAAATGAAATACAATTGCAGAACAGTGCATTTTAATAAATTATTTGGTGACAAGTGAATATATTTAGTATAGTGTTATTTAACCCTTATTTAACTAGGCAAGCCAGTTAAGAACACATTTTTATTTACAATGATGGCCTACCAAAAGGCAAAAGACCTCCTGTGGGGTTGGGGGCTTCGAAGAAAAAAAAGTAGGACAAAACACAAATCATGACAAGAGAGACACCTCAACATTACATAAAGATAGACCTAAGACAACAACACATGACAACACAGCATGATAGCAACACAACATGACAACAACACGGTTGCAACACAACATGGCTGCAGCACAACATGGTAGCAGCACAAAACATGGTACAAACATTATTAGGCAGAGACAACAGCACAAAGGGCAAAAAGGTAGAGACAACAATACATCCCACGAAGCAGCTACAAGTGCCGGTAAGATTGTCCATGATTGATTCTTTCAATGAAGATATGGAGATAAAACTGTCCGGTTTGAGTGTTTTTTGCAGCCTGTTCCAGTTGCTAGCTACAGCGAACTGAAAAGAGGAGCGACCCAGGGATATGTGTGCTTTGGGGACCATGAACAGAATGTGACTGGCAGGTGTTGTATGTGGAGGATGAGGGCTGCAGTAGATATCTCAGATAGGGGGAGTGAGGCCTAAGAGAGTTTTATAAATAATCATAAACCAGTGGTTCTTGCATCGGGTTTTCAGAGATGACCAGTTTAACCTCTACAGAATCGGTGACCCTACAGTTGATGCTAACGTGCGCTAACGTGCACTAATGTAACTAGAATGACGTTGTAAGTAACAACTTTCCAGGACATAGACATGTCTTATATACAGTTGAAGTCTGAAGTTTACATACACCTTAGCCAAATACATTTAAACTCAGTTTTCCACAATTCCTGACATTAAATCCTAGTAAAAATGCCCAGTCTTAGGTCAGTTAGGATCACCACTTTATTTTAAGAATGTGACATGTCAGAATAGTAGAGTGAATTATTTATTTCAGCATGAACTTCTTTCATCACATCCCCAGTGGGTCAGAAGTTTAAATACACCCAATTAGTATTTGGTAGCATTGCCTTTAAATTGTTTAACTTGGGTCAAACATTTCGGGTAGCATTCCACAAGCTTCCCACAATAAGTTGGGTGAATGTTGGCCCATTCCTCCTGACAGAGCTGGTGTAACTGAGTCAGAGCTGGTGTAACTGCTCACACACGCCTTTTCAGTTCTTCCCACAAATGTTCTATAGTATTGAGGTCAGGGCTTTGTGATGGCCACTGCAATACCTTGACTTTGTTGTCCTTAAGCCATTTTGCCACAACTTTGGAAGTATGCTTGGGGTCATTGTCCATTGGGAAGATCCATTTGCGACCCAAACTTTAACTTCCTGAATGATGTCTTGATATTTTGCTTTCAATATATACACATTATTGACCTGCCTCATGATGCCATCTATTTTGTGAAGTGCACCAGTCCCTCCTGCACCAAAACACCCCCACAACATGATGCTGCCACCCCCGTGCTTCACGGTTGGTATGGTGTTCTTCGGCTTGCAAGCATCCCCCTTTTTCATCCAAAGATAATGATGGTCATTATGGCCAAACAGTTCTATTTTTGTTTCATCAGACCAGAGGACATTTCTCCAAAAAGTACAATCTTTGTCCCCATGTGCAGTTGCAAACCGTAGTCTGGCTTTATTATGGCGGTTTTGGAACAGTGGCTTCTTCCTTGCTGAGAGGCATTTCAGGTTATGTCGATATAGGACTCGTTTTACTGTGGATATAGATACTTTTGTACCTCTTTCTTCCAGCATCTTCACAAGGTCCTTTGCTGTTGTTCTGGGATTGATTTGCACTTTTCGCACAAAAGTTTGTTCATCTCTAGGAGACAGAAGGCGTCTCCTTCCTGAGCGGTATGACAGCTTCGTGGTCCCATGGTGTTTATACTTGCGTACTATTGTTTGTACAGATGAACATGGTACCTTCAGGTGTTCAGAAATTGTTCCCAAAGATGGACCAGACTTGTGGAGGTCTACAATTTTAGGTTTTGGCTGATTTCTTTTTATTTTCCCATGGTATCAAGCAAATAGGCACTGAGTTTGAAGGTAGACCTTTAAATAGATCCACAGGTACACCTCCAATTGACTCAAATGATGTCAATTAGCCTATCAGAAGCTTCTAAAGCCATGACATAATTTTCTGGAATTTTCAGTCCTCCTCTGGGTACAATTATTTCAATACAAAAAACCTAGGAGGCTCATGTTTCTCACCCCTTTCCATAGACTTACACGGCAATTATGACAGCTTCCGGAGGATGTCCTCCAACCTATCCGAGCTCTTGCAGCATGAACTGACATGTTGTTCAACCAATCAAAGGATCAGAGAATGAAGCTAGTATTGAAAGCTACAGCTAGCTTGTACTGCAGTACATAAAATGTAGTGAGTAGTTGACTGAAAGAGAGAGAAAGATAATAGTTGAACAGTTTTCAACAAATTATTGTCTTACACAGGTTCCGGAGGATTTCCTCCAACCTATCAGAGCTCTTGCAGCATGAACTGACATGTTGTCCTCCCAATCAAAGGCTCAGAGAATGAAACTAGTACTGAAAGCTACAGCTAGCTAGCAATGCAGTGCATAAAATGTAGTGAGTAGTTTACTGAAAGAGAGAGAAAGACAATAGTTGAACCGTTTTCAACAAGTTATTTTCTCCAAAAATGAAGGAGAAGCTAGAGAGCTAGCTATATTTCATTGTGCTTTTTTTCCAATTTCACCTTCAGTTACTTAGCTAGCAAAAGCAGCTAGCTGCTTCAGCCTACTCAGACACACTCAAACAGAGTAGAATGCCATTTTAGCTAGCTGGCTGTGGCTATGCAACACTGGAGCTATTCCAAGTCAACGTAAGCTTTTGATTTTATTCATTTATTGCCACCGGGGCCTGTCGGTGTAACTGCTAAACTATTTGCTGACTGTAAACTGTACAGCATGATTGTAGCGGGTTTACTAACATCTCAGTTCTATCTACTAGCTGTGTTGACTATGACATTAGCAGATATGGTGACAATTGTGTATGCTGTGTTTAGCGGTTAGAGGTTATGATATGAAGGTTTGGCTTGGAAAGGTTTTTTCACCTGGTTACATACAGCTGATGTGTTGTGCAATGAAGTCCACAAGCGAAGGGAAAAGGTGAGAGGAGGAGAGCGCGTAGATGCGAGAAGGAATTAAAGAGCAAAGTGATTTATGATGTTTGTATGTGGCTGCTATGAAAGTGAGCTGATTAGGGGTGTATTCATTCCACCGATTCTGTTGAAAACTTTCCTTAAACGGAAGCCGGGGATAAACGAAACGGGGATAAACATACCTGAATTTGTCCAATAGAAACTCTTGTTTGCAACTGTTGGACAAATAGTTACACCCTAGATCAGCTAGATGCAGTCAAGAGTCTGCAAGGTGGTATAGAATGTGTCATTGTCTGTCACCTTGATTACTAAAAATGTTATCTCGAACTGTGCACCTACGTTGTTAACTTTCATTCATAGGCTAGGTTGTAGCAATCTCATGATGACACATTTTGAGAATCATGTACTGTAGTAACCTAAACCTATCAATGTTACATTGAGCTGAGTTAATGGAACATGAATGACAGTCATCCAACATGCTGTAATAGAAATAAGGCTATGCTCATTAGAAAAATAACCGTCCTCCCTAATTTTAAACGGCACCGTCCGCCACTGATTTGTACCATATGTTTTACTCATTAATTAGCATATAGCTTGTAGGGAGCTTGATGGAAATGGCAACAAATCCCAGTCCAGATCCGACAAGTACTGTACTTTATTTTCTCCCGGTAATTTGCGTGCGTCAAAGCACAGCCTGTTCTTGACCAATGATGTATATAAACTCAGAATTTCTGGTGCTATGTATTGGCCATTGAGAGAAAGCCACTGGTCAGACATAGTTTCACTCATCAGTAGCAGCATTCCTCCATAGGAATGAATGGAATTCTACATTATTTCAATAAAATGTTTCAAGGACAAAATAACATGTATTTAAATATTTTGTTGTTGTAGTCGGGACAGTAACATTAGCTCACATAATATGTATAATTAAAAAGTATGGGGACAATGGAGGAGGAGTACCAAGGCTTTATACACAGCACTGTTCTCGACCCATCTAGCCAGCACTCAGAGTAGGCAGCCAGCTACAGCACATGGTCATTGAAAAGCACTTTGAAGCCCAGAATATTTTTTCCACCAACGGTGTCACTTCTCTTTATTTATAACTCTAAAGATAAAAGGTTGGTCAGAAATGGCTGACATGCAGATGCCCCTTTCGTTGTGTGATCAAAGTTCAATCCAGCGTGCAGTCCATTCCTGACACCTTCCAACGTGTCTCTAGTTCTTGAGAGGAGAACAGACAATAGGGTACTTCTCAACCAAAGCGTAGGATTAGCCTCTCTTGGAATGGTGTGACAGACACCTATTGTTGGGTGGAAATATACTTTTCTCCATATCTGACCAATATTTCCTTGAGTTAAAGGTTGGAAAAAACATGGGCTACTTGGCGTGTTCCTCAAATGTTATTCACAAAAGGGTCAAATTAATTGACCTTACCATGTTGACCTGACGCTGCTTGTGCTCCCTACATCCTCTCGATTTGGAGGCATCCGCGAACCCTCCAAACAAGCTCCACATTTTCAACATTGTGGATCTCATTCTAGTATGTGAGGTATTATTTTAAACAACTGAATAATGCTGTTTTTGGGTAATTATGTTGCTTCGAGTCCAATTTGTTAGCACTTCCACAAATAACTTTGAAAATAATGGCAGATATTTGCAGCGGAGGACAAAGTAATGACCGTTGCCATGGCAATGTCAAATGCGGACTACTTTTTGATTAGTGCATAATAAGAGCCCCATTGGCCTTTGAGGTGAGGTCACTGGGTAAAGAAAGGACTGACGAAATTCTGTGGGGGAGGAATAACAACATGGTAACCTTTGCAGCATTTTCTTAAAACGTCAATTAAATGTATGTTGGCGCCACGCACTGCCAGGAGGGAGCCAGTGTGGCAGGATCCTGTGCTTTGCCACACTCTCCCCCAAAAAATTATTAACAGTCATGTCACTCCTCCATACTGTTCTGTCAGCACTTTCCACTGACTTCCACAAGCCACTGTCCTCCACTCTCAGTTAGACAATCTCATTAGCAGAGAAATTTAAAATTACAATGAACATGATGCAGTCATGGTTTAGAAAGGATATTTTGTCCTGAAATGGTGTTATCCATGATTCTGTGTTGGAGGTTGTGTGATAAACTGCAAGTTATTATAGGTATCTTGACAAGCTTGAGAGTGTGTGGTACTAAATCTCAAACCAAATGTACTTTTTTGTGAAGAGATGAGCCTAATGTAATTGACATGCATGCCTGCATGCCTACACCCACACACTAACACACACGGACCCTCACACACACGCACACACACACCAAAATTGCAAGAAATTCCTGTTCAAACCAGAAAAGCTATTTAAAAGCATATAATACCTGTGAAAAAAATCGGACACTTTATTAATGGAGAAAATAAGCACTAATGTTTTATTTTTGTGTTTGTTGCAATTTATTAAACTCAAATTTCTTTCACCACACTATTTTGTTGATGTAGCCTAGAATTAAGGTAGCCTAGGCCTATGAAGCACTATTGGCCAACTGGTAAAATATTAAGAGGTCTAGTGAAAATTACATTTGTTTTAGCCTACCTTCGACCGGAAGATGTCAGGCAGCTTGTTGGCCCTTTTCTCTCACTTGGCCTAGGCTTGATCAATTGCCAGAAAATCGGACCAGCAGCCCACCCTGCTCAGCTTTTGTCAGTGTAACATCATGAAACATTGTTGCAAATGTCTATTTCCTCGATCGCTTTTGTGGACACAGTGTATCAGCTGTTTTGTGATTAACAACAGTTTATATTTGAGCCTCTGCCTGTGCCAAACGTTAGTGGAGATTTGAATGTGAGGTGGACATTGAGATCAGACATTGTCTACGGTAACTGCGAGAGGTTGCGTTTTGTGGTGATAGGTAGCTTAGTGGTCAGAGTGGTCGAATAACCGAGCTGGCAAGGTGAAATATTGTGTGGTCTTGAGTAAGGCACTTAACCCTAATTTGCTCCAGGGATGCTGTACATACTATGGCTGATCCTGTAAAACAACACATTTCCCTGCACCTATCTGGTGAATGTGGCAATAAAACAAATTTTTACCTGCACTTATAGTAAGAAATTGGATTTATAGAAGCCATGCATGTAGGCCAAGGGATGTTCTCTATTGGGGACTTTATGTTGAGGAAATATGGTAGGCTGCTAGTGTTGTGTATGAATAATACCAGAAAGTTGATATGTCTCACATGCATATTTAGTATTGTTGCATCTTGGTAAATTGACCCTTCTCTTTATCCATTCACCAGTTGTGATATGTTTGAGGGATGCTTGGGGAGAGTAGGCTATGGCCTTCTTTTAGCGCTGATCTGTAAAACCTACTTGTATAACCTAACTAACCTACTACTTGCCTCTACTTGCTGTTTGCAATGGCATGGTAGGAGAACCCATTGCATGCAGGGCTTTGAATTTATGACAACTTTGCAATTAGATGTTCTTTACCATTTGGCCATCATATATGCCACCAATGCTCCTCCACTGCACTCTATACTACTCTGTAAGCTGGTTATCTCTGTGTACCCGTCGCAAGATGCACTGGTTTATGCTCATTTATAAAATGGTCTTAGGCCTCACTCCCCTCTATCTGAGATATCTACTGCAGCTCCACATACAACACTCGTTCTGCCAGGCACATGCTGTTAAAGGTCCCCAAAGCACACACATCTCTAGGTCGCTCATCTTTTCAGTTCGCTGCAGCTAGCGACTAGAACAAGCTGCAACAAACACTCAAACTGGACAGTTTTATCGCCATCTCTTCATTCAAAGACTCAATCAAGGGCACTCTTACTGACAGTTGTGGCTTCTTCGCATTATGTATTGTCTCTACCTTCTTGCACTTTGTGCTGTTGTCTCTGCCCAATAATGTTTGAACCAGGTTTTGTGCTGCTACCATGTTGTGCTGCTACCGTGTTGTGTTACTACCATGTTGTTGTCATGTTGTGTTGCTACCATGCTGTGCTTTCATGTTTTGCAGCCTTTTGATGTTGTTGTCTTAGGCCTCTCTTTATGTAGTGTTGTTGTGTCTTGTTGTGATGTGTGTTTTGTCCTATATTTTTCTAGGCCTTTTTCCTTCCGGTAGGCCATCATTGTAAATAAGAATTAGTTCTTAAAACTGACTTGCCTAGTTAAATAAAATAACTATAAAAATGTGAAAAAGGCCTATGGCGGCTACAACAGCACACACATTCACACATACACACTGAGCGTTGATGAGTGATCATGCAGATAGCAGAGCAGGTCGCAGAAAAAACACATTTAGACATCGCATATAATTGAACAGTTCCATTTTACGTGACGCTGTTCATAGAAATAATATATTCTAATTTATCGGTTTCTCAACATTATTTATCCTGGGAAATGAGAATGGGTTTTGGCGGGAAATCTCGGTAACTCGGTTCCCACTATTAAAACTTAATGTGAACACACATGTTTGCCTCCAGCTGTCCATCTCCCCCTCCCCCCGCACACTCACACACTGTCTCCTAGTGGTTTGATGAACAGATCCCCTGTGGCAGACAAAAGTCACTCCATATTTTCTCAATTGCCTGTAGTGTGTCTTGTTTGAGCTTTGAAATAAGTTTAGACGAAGGTTCAGATGTAACACAACACAGGGTCTGCTCCACAGTGGCGATTTTAGCATGTAAATCCCCCCCCCCCCCCACACACACACAAAAAAGCCATTTCACAACACAGCACTAAACAATACATTAATTGCACTATAACGGTGACAATCGGTGCCCATAAACTGTTAGGGCCTACATAAAGATGTCCCAACGCCAGAGCTTTCTTTTCAGCATCATGGAGTGATTATATATTTTTTTCATTATTAGAATTTTGTTACCTCTATATAGCTAGGCATGTCAATTAATAACAAATTCTTATTTTCAATGACGGCCTAGGAACAGTGGGTTAACTGCCTATTCAGGGGGAAAACGACAGATATTTACCTTGTCAGCTCGGGGATTCGATCTTGCAACCTTACCACCGCTACACCTGGCTATCAGCGGAGCAATGTCTGGCAGCGAAACAGTTCATTCAGCCTCATTTACTGCCTTTAAAAAAACATAGCTGATATGGCTGACTTGCTTAATAAACAAATGTGTTTTCTACTGACAATTGAGATGTACAAACTATGGCATAAGGGGGCGATGAGCGAATAAGAGGCAATCCGTAAGAGGCAATCCGTAATTTTGATTAAGACATTAATGAGCGAGCTGGGACGGATGTAGTCAATATAACTATTTGTTCAGCACTTGTGAAATGTACATAGACATAATTCAGAACATGGGTCATTCTTACAGTATAAGCAGATAGTGAAAGCTCTTACAATATTTAATTATTATATTTCTCTAAAACAGGCTATATGTGCACCACCAAATCATTAGGCTAAACAGTATTCTAAATTAGGAGGGGGAAAGGTACCAAATGATTAGGCTGAGGCACATGGGCTACTAACAGCTTACTACACAACATACACTTAGTATTACTTTCTTGAACAGGAAAGGAAAGTGGAGCGGTGCTCCTCGTGGGCAAATTTTGTCATCAAAGTCTGTCATTCTCTGGAAGTATGGTGCTTTCAAGACAGCTGGGAACTCAGGAAAAAACAATGTTGAATCATGACGTCAGTGGTCTTCAGGTCGGAGCTCTAGAAAGAGGCCTGAGTTTCCGACTTTCAATTCCGAGTTGGATGACCATTCAAAATAAAATAAAACATTTAGTTCCCAATTGTTTTGAACTCACTAAAGTCTGAGATTTCCCAGTTCCGAGTTTCCAGTTGTTCTGAACGTGGAAGCAGTCATGCTGGATTGACCGCATAAATGTTTGTCCTTTTAAGCTTGGAAAAGAGACCCTTAAACCCAGATTTGGACCACACACCCACTCCACTAAATATCAGGCTAGTGATTGCTTTGCAATGCTTGCACTTGGCCTCTGATTCCTTCCTAACCACTCATTGTTGAATTTGCAATTTCCATCTTGTTGTGTGATGTTTATGTCCATGAGCACCGATACCTTTTATCTATAATTTTTCTTCATATGTCAAGGATGGAAAAGAATTTGCCAGTAGATTGTTGATGTAATTCATGATGATGACTGCTTGCTAGCTAAGATTATTAAAGTATAATGTTGACATGATTATTCAAATCAAAGATATGGTAAATATAACGTGATTTGACTTCATTTTTATCTATGGCCAATGACCTCGAGCCTTCATGGATGGGCACTTCTAATGTAACCCTATGGCATCACCCAAGGGGCTTGAATTGTCAAGATCTCCCCGCAGATTTTGCAGCAAAGTAGTGTCCCCATGAGTGACAGAACACTGAGCCAATCACGGCGCAACTAGAGAACATTACCAACCCCTACGCTCCCTATTTTCCGCTGGCTGCCCCACCACCACAGAAAGCACTGAGCTAGACTGAAACACCTGCATTTTGGAGCTGCCTTGCTGCTTTATTAACTACATTTTCTTAAACTGTATTTGCAAACTGATATGTGACACGTACTAATGCCAACATAACATGCAAAACAGGCACACAAAAAAAGCTCTGCCCCACCTGCCCTGAATGAGGGGTCGCCACTAATCCTCCATTTCTTTGAACCAGTGTTTTTACCTCATTACTGAAATAAAGACTACTTCTACAGAGCCTCGCCATCAAGCACCCAGCATCCACTTCTTCCGATAACAGATTAGTTTACAAGGGCACACAGGGTATACTAATGTTCAAAGTCTTCCCAGGTTCATACATACAATATACACATTTGTTTGTTACCCCACACTCTAACTGAGAGAGTGAGGGTACCTGAGAATCTATCTGTGGACATTTGATGTATCATGATCTTCATTGTGAGAAGTCATTACTGGGGAAAGCAGCAAGTGAAGTGTTGTTTTCCTCCAGCAAGGCTAAATTATTGGAAAGAGTGCCAGTTTGATTGATTCTGAGGGGAAGGGGGATTGCTTTCTCAGCTCGCCGACTCTATTGGAGGGAAAGCGTAATAATATCCAGAAGGATCTCTCAATACAGACCCTTTTGGGGAAGGGTTGGGCAGAAGGAAGGCAGCAGCAGTGCTGGTGGAGGTAAGGTGCTAGCTGTGTAGTCTCTGTCCCATCAGTCTATACTCTGCTTCCACCCCAATTTAGATTGCCTCTCTCTATCATCCCCTCCCCCCCCCACCACCACCATTCTTTTGTTTTTGAAGTTGTTCATTTTGGAAGAAGAATACACACCGTTTCTAATTTTTTGTTATATTATCGTCCTCTTCCGCCGTGTTTCGGTTGTCCCCCCCGAAAAAATCTCTCTTTTCTACCAAATGTACTTGGTGCTGCACACTTGGGCAGGGCTCTGAGCCCGTGTGCTATATGGATCTCATAAAAAAAGAGAGCAATTGAGGGTTCTTGAGCAGCCACTGAATAGAGCGGTGCACTTTTAATTATGAGAAACCAACCTTTTTCATTAGGACCTCACAGCTGTTTCTAAACGCTGTAGCAATGCTTAACGGAGAAATCCAGCCCTGAGAATGATATTGCCAATATATGGCATATTAGGAGCACAAAGAACTTGAATACTATCTAGTCCTCACCTTCAATATTTAATTATCTTGGAATCTCAATAAAACGGCACTTTTGATGCGTGTCAGTCAAATCTTAACATAATCTTATCTCTATACAAGTACAGTTCATTTGAAAAGTATTCAGAACCCATTACTTTTTTGAAATTGTGTTAAGTTACAGCCTTATTCTAAAATTGATTAAATTGTTGTCTTTTTCTTCATAAATCTACACACAACAACCCATAATGACAAAGCAAAAACAGGTTTTTAAACATTTTTGTAGATTTATGAAAAACATTTTTTTATCACATTTGCATAAATATTCAGACCCTTTACTCATTACCTTTGGCAACGATTACAGCCTTGAGTCTTCTTGGATATGACACTACAAGCTTGGCATACCTGTATTTGGGAGAGAGAGTTCAAGGGAGAGATGTCAAGGGAGGCGGGGAGAGAGAGACAGCTGCATGTGAGCTCTCACATTTTGAAACATGTTTTTAAAAAAGGATAGATTTGAAGTTAGATCAACTTGGATTTTTTGGGAGGGACTTATGCAGGATGCTACCCTCCACAGCATGGCCTTCTTTCCAGATCAAAACTAAAAAATAACTACAATAAAATGTTGGATTACTGCGCCCAAGGACTCCTTTTTCCAAGATATACAGGGGGTGCTCTGGCAAACAAACAGCAGAGACCTGAGGACACCATCCAACCTGGAACTGAGTGAGTAGTGTTTGGTCTGATGCTATTTTGAAAGCTAAAAAGAAGGGGAAAATGAAATAAATGAAAAATAAAGTACATTACAATGATATATTTTACTTTATGGGGACTGAATGCTGAGTTAAAGGCTGCCAGGCTTGCTAGGACAGACCATATCCAAATTCAATTAGCACTGAGGTGTGAAGTGAGAGGCATCGAGGCCTTTGCGCCCATCAAGTGGCAGGAAGGAGTCTCTCGCAGCCTGCCCCACCCAAATCCAGAGGCCTTTGAAGCCCCCTCCCACTGTTCAGAGACAATCTACTGGCATTTTCTACAAGAAATAAAAGCTTCTCCCAAGTTGGTGTGACACCTACTCCCATTGCCTGCTGCACTGCTGCTTGGATTCCACCTGGCAATCTGTTCACCGTCTTCCCTGGCCTGTCTCCCGATCTGGTACAGGTACCTACCCCACACTCCCCCTTCTCTCCTGAGATTCCCTTGCCTCCAGCACACATGCACTGTTGGGGCAAGTGACTCTGAACTTACAATGGCTAGCCCCAATTAAATGCGTTCTTGTGCATTTTGCTATGTGCCTCATGACTCCTGGATGCTTTGTTGACTATGAACTTTCTTGTTAACCCAACTGTGGGACAAACTATGTTTGTTGCCACACTCAGGACTCTGACTCTCTATTGGTTACACAGCCTTTTGGCCTCCCATCCTATTCTAACTACATCTCGACGGCTTTGTATTCATGTTACCTGATGAAATTGCTCTACAATATGATCTTGTTGCCATCTACTGCACATTCAAATGTCATAAATCAACACTGCAGAGCTCTCTCTGTCCTCTGCCATGCCTTGATTGTATTACTGCTGATGATATCTGGAAATGTGCATGTACATCCTGGCCCATCTACTGTTGCTAGCCCCAAATCTGATTTGTGCTCTGATGTCTGCTTCACTGATTTTTACTCTCGTAAAAGCCTGGGTTTTCTGCACGTTAACACTAGAAGCTTATTACCAATAATGGGTCAATTGAAAGTGTGGGTTCACAGCTCCCATCTAGATGTGTTGTTCATTACTGAGACGTGGTTAAGGAAGAGTGTTTTGAACATTGATGTTAACCTTTCTGGTTATAATCTTTTTCAGCAAGTCAGATCTTCCAAAGTTGGGGGAGTGGCAATCTTTACCAAGGATCACCTTCAGTGGTCGGTTGTCTCCACCAAGCCTGTCGCCAAACAATTTGATTTGCTGGTTTTAAGCCTTAACCTTTCAAGTAGCTCTTTGTTGACTGTTGCTGGGTGCTATCGTCCTCTATCTGCACCGGCCTGTACCCTACCTGCCCTAAGCTCTGAATTTGTCCCGCTAGGTGACCTAAACTGGGACATGCTTAAACCATCTGACCAAGTCCTAAAGAAATGGGACTCCCTAAATCTTTCTCTGATTACTATCAACCCCACAAGGTATGACTCCAAACACCCAGAAAATGAATCCTGTTATCCTCACAAATAATCTTGAGAGGTATCAGTCTGGTGTTTTCTGTAATGCCCTTAGTGATCACTGTTTTACAGCCTGTGTTCGTAATGGCTGCTCAGTGAAACGACCTGTCCTGATTTGTCATAGACGCTTGCAAAAAACTTAATGAACTGGCCTCTGTAAAATGGTATAGAATCAGCTGAATCCCCTCTGTCGAAGGCGCTTGGACCTTGTTTTAAAAAAAAAAATAGATTTAAAACAGGTTCAGCCCCTGGTTCGACTGTGATCTTGCAGAGTTACTCCACCTCAAGAATTGCATTTCGCGAAAGCCTCGGCATACGTATACTCAGGCTGACTGGCCCTCATTCAGGCAAATGAGAAATAAGTGCACTCAGGCTATCCAGAATGCCAAAGTTAGTTACTTTAAGGAAAAGTTATCTCTGTGGTTCTAACCCCAAGAAGTTCTGGAAAACGTTTTATGACCTGGAGAATAAACCTTCCTCACAGCTTCCCATGCCCCTTAATGTTGATGATGTGGTTGTTACTGACAAGAAGCACATGGCTGAGCTCTTTAATCACCACTTCATTAAGTCAGGATTCCAATTTGACTCAGCCATGCCTCCTTGCCCATCCAACATTTCCATGCTTCACAATAGGTTTGGTGCGAGGTTTCCTCCAGATGTGAATATAGGCATTCAGGCCAAAGAGTTCAAACTTTATTTCATTAGACCAGAGAGTCTTGTTTCTCATGGTCAGTGAGTCTTTAGGTGCCTTTTGGCAAACTCCAAGTGGGCTGTCATGTGCCTTTTACTGAGGAGTGGCTTCGGTCTGGCCACTCTACCATAAAGGCCTAATTGGTGAAGTGCTGCAGAATTGTTTGTCCTTCTGGAAAGTTCTCCAATCTCAACAGAGGAACTTGGGGTTCTATCAGGGTACCCATCAGGTTTTATCAGGGTGACCATTGGGTTCTTGGTCACCTCCCTGACCAAGGCCCTTCTCCCTAGATTGCTCAGTTTGGCCGTGCGGACAGCTCTAGTAAGAGTGTTGGTGGTTCCAAGCTTCTTCCATTTAAGAATGATGGAGGCCACTGTGTTCTTGGGGACCTTCAATGCTGCAGAAATTACCCTTCCCCAGATCTGTGCCTTGACACAATCCCGTCTCTGAGATCTACAGACAATTCTTTAGACTTCATGGCTTGGTTTTTGCTCTGACAAGCACTGTCATCTGTGGGACTTTATATAGACAAGTGTGTGCCTTTCCAAATCATGTCCATTCAATTGAATTTACCCCAGGTGGACTCCAATCAAGTTGTAGAAACATCTCAATGATGATCAATGGAAACTGGATGCACCTGATCTAAATTTTGACTCTCATAGCAAAGGGTCTGAATATGTATGTAAATAAGGTATTTCTGTTTTACATTGTTTTGAATTTTGCAAAAATGTCTAAAAACCTGTTTTCGCTTTGTCATTATGGTTTATTGTGTGTAGATTGATGAGGGAAGAAATATATTGTCACGCCCTGGTCTTAGTATTTTGTGTTTTCTTTATTATTTTGGTCAGGCCAGGGTGTGACATGGGTTTATTATGTGGTGTGTTTTGTCTTGTTTTTTATGTAGGTATTGGGATTGTGATATAGTAGGGTTATCTAGAATAGTCTATGGCTGTCTGGAGTGGTTCTCAATCAGAGGCAGGTGTTTATCGTTGTCTCTGATTGGGAACCATATTTAGGCAGCCATATTCTTTGAGTTTTTGGCGGGTGATTGTTCCTGTCTCTGTGTTAGTTTGCACCAGTATAGGCTGTTTCGGTGTAAGCATGGCAGTAAGGCACTGAGCTACTAATTGCGGAGTATTGCTTTGTTTTAGTTGCCGGTGTCAGCACTAGATTTGTAGCTTCAGATTCTCGGTCACTTTGGATTTGATTTTTTCCTTCTTTTGGAAGAGAACGTGAGCCGGGTGCGCCATTCTCCTTGCGGAGATGGTGCAAAATCCACCAACACGGTCTGTCCCGGTTTGCTTGGAAGGAAAAGGAGTTGGAGCCTTTAGGACGGGAAACTTTTGGAAGGACCATCTTGATGGGGATTCTAAAGCTGACGGTGAAGGACGTGTTTTGCTTCCAAGGCAACTCATTGGAGACGTGGCACTACATACAGAGGAGAAACACGATGATATCCTGAGAAGGGCAAGAGCAGTGGGAGATGAGTGGCCGATGTGCCACTATGAAATAACAAGCCTGGCGAGGAACAACTTTAGGGTTGTAACTGTCAACATTTACAACCCATACGTTAAGGACGAAGAGGTGAGGGCCTTTCTGGGGAGATACATGGATAACATCTCCTCAGCAAGGCACCTCAAAGACGCCTAAGGCGTACCACAGGTGTGGCTCGTCAGCACACCTGTGGCGGGGGTGCCCGGCTCGTCAGAGGTCATACGCGTCTGCGGCTGGGGGGGGGAGCAGGAGCGGGGGATGGGGGAAGAAGAGGAGGGGAAGGAAGCACGCCTCATGACCAGAGTACAGGCCCAGAGGGGAAGGCCGCAAGGAAGGAGGAGGAGCAAGAAGCGGCGGATGGAAGAGAGAAGGAAACGGAAGGCACGGGAGTAGGACAATCAGGAAAAGCGGCGGGTGGTGAGGGTAGGCAACAACATCTCCACCCCGCTGATCCTCAACACTGGGGCCCCACAAGGGTGTGTTCTGAGCCCTCTCCTGTACTCCCTGTTCACCCACGACTGCGTGGCCACGCACGCCTCCAACTCAATTATCAAGTATGCGGACGACACAACAGTGGTGGGCTTGATTACCAACAACGACGAGACAGCCTACAGGGAGGAGGTGAGGGCCCTCGGAGAGTGGTGTCAGGAAAATAACCTCACACTCAACGTCAACAAAACTAAGGAGATGATTGTGGACTTCAGGAAACAGCAGAGGGAACACCCCCCTATCCACATCGATGGAACAGTAGTGGAGAGGGTAGTAAGTTTTAAGTTCCTCGACGTACACATCACAGACAAACTGAATTGGTCCACCCACACAGACAGCATCGTGAAGAAGGCGCAGCAGCGCCTCTTCAACCTCAGGAGGCTGAAGAAATTCGGCTTGTCACCAAAAGCACTCACAAACTTCTACAGATGCACAATCGAGAGCATCCTGTCGGGCTGTCACCGCCTGGTATGGCAACTGCTCCGCCCACAACCGTAAGGCTCTCCAGAGGGTAGTGAGGTCTGCACAACGCATCACCGGGGGCAAACTACCTGCCCTCCAGGACACCTACACCACCCGATGTCACAGGAAAGCCATAAAGATCATCAAGGACAACAACCACCCGAGCCACTGCCTGTTCACCCCGCTATCATCCAGAAGGCGAGGTCAGTACAGGTGCATCAAAGCTGGGACCGAGAGACTGAAAAACAGCTTCTATCTCAAGGCCATCAGACTGTTAAACAGCCACCACTAACATTGAGTGGCTGCTGCCAACACACTGACTCAACTCCAGCCACTTTAATAATGGGAATTGATGGGAAATGATGTAAAATATATCACTAGCCACTTTAAACAATGCTACCTAATATAATGTTTACATTTACATTACATTACTCTACATTATTCATCTCATATGTATATGTATATACTGTACTCTATATCATCTACTGCATCCTTATGTAATACATGTATCACTAGCCACTTTAACTATGCCACTTTGTTTACATACTCATCTCATATGTATATACTGCACTCAATACCATACCATGTTGATCCCTGGAAGTGGTGGGCTGCGTGTTAAGATGACGCAGTACGCCGACAAAACTTCCTTGCTGCTGTGCAAGGACTCGTGCCTGACAAGGTCCCTTGTCATCATTGGGGAGTTCACCTGAGCGTCGGAACGGTTCTGAAAAATGCAAAGTCTTCCGTTAAGTTTTTCGGAAGATGGCGCGGTAGAACGGATGTGCCCGGGGGGTTCTCTCTCTGTGAGGGGGCCCTGAGGATTCTCTGGGTCCATTTTGAGACCTCCGGCTCAGCGACGCTAAACTGGAACATGGGAATCGCAGTGGTACAGAGGAAGCTAGCGATGTGGAAGGCTAGGTATTTGTCTTTTATGGGCAAGGTCCTGGTCCTAAAGGTGGATGTGTTGCCGTCTCTTTTGTATTTGGCGTACATCTACCCATTGCCGGCTTGTCTGAGGAGTCTAGTGAGGCTTGTGTTTCAAAATTCACATGAATTTTGTTTGGGGTTTTTGTTTAGTTAAATTAAAATACCATTATTGGAGTATGAATGAAAATTATGAGTTGTAAAGAATGAATGGTATTGAATGTAATAAATTATAAAAAAAAATAAAAAAAATAGGCTGTTTCGGTTTTCGCGTTATGTTTCTTGTTTTGTATTGTTTGTGTTTATTTGTTTATTAAACATGTATCAAAATTACCACGCTGCATTTTGGTCCGATCCTTGCTACACCTCCTCTTCAAGAAAAGCGTAACATATATTGAATCCATTTTAGAATATTGCTGTAACGTAACAAAATGTGGAAAAAGTCAAGGGGTCTGAATACTTTCCAAATGCCCTGCACATGCCACAGACATAAATAATATTTAAAAAATGTCTGCAGTGAGACACATGAGCCTGAGGTAACTGTTAAGGGACAAAGTGTTATATTTTAAATACCTAGGAATCATTTTTGACTCTAACATGTCTGGCACAAAACAAATAAGAAAAGTATATGGAACAGTCAAACGCAACCTGGTAAATTTCAAATTTATCAGAAAACAAATGTCAATAGATGCTGCTAAGCTGTACCTGCACTCAATGATTTTGTCCCATCTCTCATACTGTATCACAACCTGGTTCCAAACTAGTCTCAAAGCAATGAAGCAACTTCAAAAACTCAATAAGCAAACTCTGAATGTGTTGGTCAAAAAACCAAACACCTATCACCACTGCAATATCATAAAAAAATACAACCTACTGAGCTTCTTATACCTTGCTGACATTGCTCTGCTGTTTAAGATCACTCATGACCTTGCCACACCACCTCTTAAGCAACTTGTTACATATTGCAAGGACAATACCAGGATGACAAGAGCTTTAACCAGAGGGAACCACTCATCTCAGGTTAGGTCCACTAAATTTGTCCAGACAGCTTTTTCAATCAGAGCGTTTGGATTATGGGACACCCTGCCAGTCACTGTGAGAGAGTGCAGTACTTTTGCTATCAGTCATGTGAACATTAAGATGTTCTGACTCTTAAGATGTCAGATACTGTAGGACCAAGGGACATTTCAACTCAATATTATCTTTATATTGTCTGTTGTTTTATATTTATATTTTATTATATAGAGAATGTTATATTGTAGCATTGTAATTTTTTATTTTACCTTTATTTAACTAGGCAAGTCAGTTAAGAACAAATTCTTATTTTCAATGACGGCCTAGGAACAGTGGGTTAACTGCCTGTTCAGGGGCAGAACAACAGATATGTACCATGTCAGCTCGGGGATTTGAACTACAGATCAAAATGAGCTATCTAGCTAAATCAGGTGCAATGCATTTGGACATGGTCCCTGACAAATAAATAAATAAACCGCCAGTTCAGGCAAATTAATCAATGGCTGTATTGATTGGCAGGGCTGTGAAAGGAGTCTGCTGGAGTAGTGAAAGAGTGTCAGGGAGCCACCGGGGTAGAGCCCAGCAGGTAACTAAGGTCAAATGCATGCTCCTCTCCACTACTCTTCCTCCCTAATTGTTCTCTACTCTAAAGGGTGACCTGTGGCCGAGAAATGGACAGTCCAGCCAACACAGTCACTTTAGCAGTCAGGAAGTGCACATAATTTTTGACACATGCCCTCCAGCCTCTCCAGGCCTAACAAACCACCAGGAGGTTGTCTGTTTGTGTGTGCGTGCATGTGTGCGTGCATGTTAGCGTAATGTATGTGTGCATGCTTACGCATGTGTGATTGTTAGAGTTGCACTCATATGCCCTCATTAAACTGAGATAGCAAACTTCAAATGATGGGGGTTTAGAATGGCACAGGTTGTGGATGGAGGCTTTTTGTCATGGGGTGGAAGTGCTTGCCTACTGTAATAAAGGTCAAAAAACTAATTTGTGATTCCTCAAATAAGTGGGGCTGGATTTTTCCTGCATGCTATGTGCACTCATGCATAGACCCACGCATTGCAATATTAGCTTTCCATAAGGGCTTGATCAAAGTGTAGGCTACAGAGATCTATTGAGTTGTTAAGAGCATGTACTGTAGCCTAGTCTATAACGTGACTCAATGTTACTCAAACAAATCTAGGTTCCATGCGCCACTGGAAAACACAGTGCACTTGTGTGTTCTTGTATTGCACCAAGGTTGCAACCCTTGTCAATACCTCTCACTCAACACGACACAAAAACATTGGATTCTGTGTGCTTTCACCGGCCCTTACAGGTAAACGCCATTCGACCTTGTCCTGAGTGTATCCTCAGTTATAATTAGCTAGCAGGCATCAATCTCTCGGTTTCTCAAACAAAGATGGACAAAGTCCCACCACCACATACATTTTGTTGTTTGACTATTGGTTTTAAGTGAGGGGGAATTGTTGAACATTGCAGTACCTGCTGAGATACAATAGCTGTCGTGAAAAAATAAAGAGGGGAATTCTCGAGGCGTTGGCAATTGAAGAGATGATATGACCTAAGACAGGTAATTTTTCGTCGGATGAAATGTCAGGAATTGTGAAAAACTTAATTTAAATGTACAGTTGATGTCTGAAGTTTACATACGCCTTAGCCAAATAGATTTAAACTTTGTGAAATATCAAAATAATAGTAGAGAGAATGATTTATTTCAGCTTTTATTTCTTTCATCACATTCCCAGTGAATAATTAGTTTTAATTACTCCAACCTAAGTGTATGTAAACTTCCAACTTCAACCGTATTTGGCCAAGGTGTATGTAAACTTCCGACTTCAACTGTATGTAAATGTGATATTTCAATTTTAAATTGGAATACATTTGCAAACATTTCTAAAACCTATTTTTACTTTGTTATTATGAGGTATTGTGTTTAGATTGGTTAGGGGAAAAAACTATTTTATCCATTTTAGAATAAGGCTGTAACGTAACAAATGTGGAGTCTGAATTCTTTCCGAATGCACTGTATCTGTTGGGGTCTGATCTTGTCTTTAGGAGGCTTTTGCTACTGAATATTGGGGGCAATGAGGCCATTATGGAGCATTCATATTCCCTTCATAATCATTGCGTTAATAATTTAATTAGCGTGCACTGTTATACTTTAGAATGTAGATATTGAATAATCAAATTTTTGGGGTTTTTGGTTCGGTGCCATTTCCGACAGTAAGCTGTTTCAAATACAGCCACATCAGATAACATTTCCATCTTCCATTTGTGTTTTGGGGTTGTGATTATTTGTTGTTTGTTGATCCAGGGCTGTGGATTAAAAGAGCTACCTCTGCAAAATGACTGTGGACATAGTGTTAAGGTGGCGGGAAACTGCTTTAGAGTCCAGAAGCACTTTTGGGCCTACTACTTCACTGCTGTGCTTTGTGGGTTGCATTTGTCCCTCCAGTCCCTAAGGAGAAAAGCCAGTGGTATCCTAGCCAATGACATTGACTGATCCTATGTTTATGTTTCTGTCTTTTTCTCTCTCCTTGCGCTGTTTACAGTACCCACACAGTTGGCTATTGTGGGCACCCATTGATATGTTTATTGTTAGCAATTTCCACTTTGCTCTTTTGAGGAGCGGCCGTATGATGAATGTAGCGGAGTGTCAGCAGCGAGAACCGGGGCCGGCATTAGGATTGATTTCCATCCCCCCCCTTTTCTTCTTGACGGAGCTCCCCAACGTCTGCGATTAATAATTCCCCGCTCAGCGATCACCGGTGCTGCTACCCTGAGCCCCGCACCCCTATCTGTGGTGTAGTCGGCCCACCCATGGCATAGCAAACCTCCCCGTTGCCCCTTCTCAGTGTGTGCCAACCACTGCGACTGCCATGCACCCTGATAAATGAGATTTGAGTCATGTATAATGCTAGCCGTCTTCTCTCCATCCCTCCCTCCCTCCTTCGCTCGGATTGGGGTAGATGGCTGAGAAGAGCTGGAGGAGGAGGAAGATGTAAGATAATTAATTAAAACAATCCATTATTTGTCAAGATCTAGAGAAACTCAGGAGATGCCTTCATGGACTTAATTAACGACAAAAGCAAAGTTATAACTAAGGCTTCGCCGATTTGGGAAGATCCCCCTATTGGATTTTCCAGTCTGAAATTAGCAATGTTCTTGGAGCTGCTTTCCGAAATGAATCCAGATTAGCCTTAGATTAGCCTTAATCTGGGTTTTTGTTGTTCAGCATTATTCTCTATCACAGGGCTCTCCCTAGCCTTTTGGGGGCCCTAAGCAAGATTTGGTTTCCCCCCCCCCCCCCCCATCTTCGACCCCTTCTTGAGAAATTTTATTTCCCTCAATTCTGCACATTTTGCCATGGGCAAGAGAGAAAGATTAGCAATTGTATTACACATTTCATGCAATTGTATTCATTTTGCCATGGGACAGAGATATTTTTTTATTCTGTTTTACAGCTAATGTCCTTTAATTCTACCCATTTTGTCATGGGTAAAGATTTTATTTTTTCAGTTTTAAAGCTAATTTCCTGCAATTCAACACATTTTACCGTAATTTATGTCATGGTAATATATCAGAGTGAGAATGACTAACACAATCAATGGGGCTCCCCTGGAGGTCAGGGCCCCTGGGTAAGTTTGATTTCTTCAAATTGGTTAGACTAGAGCTGGTTAGACTAGCTACCAATCTAAAAATTGTTAACTGACATGGTTAATTGAGTGACTTTCAGTGACTGACAACAAGAGAAAAACTGCTAATGCACAACCAAATGTCAAAATTGCTTTCTCTCAAAAGTAAGTTGAGACCCCGATTTATGCCTGGGGCCGGCCCTGCTCTATCAGTTCCAGAAATTGGGCTATAGTCCATTGTAAATCTACTGTGAGGCCTTGTTGTGCATGCCTTGCATGCATAAGTCTATTTCAAGGACTTTGTTAGCACGAGAAAGCTGTCTAGTACTGTGTTTTGTATTTTGAGTTCTGTGCATTATGTAATGCATGAAAAGGTAAATTTACCAGTAGTTATTTTGATCGCCGTCTTAGTTTACCACAACTGCAATGCATGGAGCCTGCTGGTGTCCTTTCTTCAGACTCCATCAAAAAGTAAGTAACATTGTATTGGATCACAAAACAATAAGCTGTTGCATAGTTTATGCATAGTTGCTTCTTTGGATGATGCTATTGATAAGATTCAAGGGGTTTTTAACCCATAAGAGTCTAAGCCCTGTCTAAGCCGGGGGAGGGCGTATCTACTAAGCTATATGGAATTGTTTTAAGGTCATACCAAGGATCATTTTGCTATTTGATTTTGAATTTTAAAGTTGAAGTATCCAAAAAAGAAAAAGTGTATAATATTTGATGAACTTTTTGGGGGGCCTTACTGCTATTGGACCATACAAATGCATTGAATATAGTAGTCTCTCCCCCCCCCCCCCCCCCCCCCCCAATTTTTTAAAAGGAAGTTTGTTCTGAAGTGTCTATCCTATATCTGAGTGACATAAGAAAGATCAGGAAGCATTTGCAAAATCACATATCTCTAGCTTAAACTGACAGATGTTTATTTATTTATTATGCTGATTAGATTTCCGCAGGAGCGCTGACATCGATTTTAATAGTTTTTAAACAACCACTTCAAAAGGTTCAAGTGCTCAGCAGCCAAATGCCATTTGTTTGTGAACTTAGCTTTGGCTTGTCCAGATTAAACGACCAGATTTCATCTTGTAAAATTAGACAAAGCCTTTAAATATCAACTCCCACCCAGACGCACTGAAACAGAACCCACATGGAAAGGCAAACTCGTCTCCCACCATCTTATGTGATTTAGCCATTGTTATTAGCCAATCTAGGGGAATTAGACTGACCTTGAGGCTAAAGAGCTTTGTCATGCTTTCATGCATGATGTACAGTATCGACTTCACCATGATACCCGCAACATATGGAAGATTCTGCTGTGATAGCTCAACGATCACCCATGGGGGGGTTAGTGGTTAGTGGAGATTTACGGAAGGCAGACAACTTGAACAAAGTCTATGATATATTGTGTCTGTTTCTGATCACCACTGCTAAATAACTAACTCTATAATACATCAATAGCAGTTCAAGTTTTTTTCTTCATGTGACTCAATGCTGCCCAACATCGGCTCATCATGTGAAATCCATGTGTCAAGTCTTGAACTTCCTGTTCAATCAGTTACAGGATCCCAAGAATACTAAGACAAATACTAATACCATTACTAAGGCAGTTACTCTTCGTTTGCCAATGGTTGGATTCACAAACTCTAACCCCTGTTCCTCTCTTTCGCCTTCTTCCTTCAGACCCAGTCAACGGGCCTCAGAATGTCAATGTGGTGGACATCCGGGCCCGCCAGCTCACCCTGCAGTGGGAGACGTTTGGCTATGCCGTGACGCGCTGCCACAGCTACAACCTGACCGTGCAGTACCAGTACGTGTTCAACCAGCAGGAGTTTGCGGCCGAGGAACTGATCCAGACGTCGTCCCACTACACCCTGCGGGGTCTGAGGCCCTTTGTCACCGTTCGCCTTCGCCTGGTCCTTGCCAACCCCGAGGGCAGCAAGGAGAGCGAGGAGATCGTCAAGCAGACGGAGGAGGATGGTGAGTGTCAGTGTTTCTGTCTTTAGAGTAGTATTGTCCTGGTTCCACTGTCTTGCCATGTTCCTAATGTACTGTAGACATGCTGCCTGTACACCTAGGGATGGAAATTACACTAGTCTGCTAGCCCAAGGCTAGTACTTTTTTGACCAAGCTAGTTGAACATGTGCCAAACTAGCCCGCCAGGCCACTGAAATTGTATCATATGTCACAGATTGTTGACCCAAATGTTACCTGGGCTAATATTATAAATTGAGGTCTACTAGCCTGGCTAGCCAGCACCCAAATTCCATCCCTGCACATGCCAAAAATATGGCACTTTTCATTCCAGTAAACTGTCATCCTGTTCTGAGCAAGGCCAAAATGTCAAAATAAATGTTTTTGTTTTTTAAAACCAGGCTAGATCATGAGATGGCTTAAAATAGCTGCCATATTAATGTTGTTCAATACATTTACATGTATTCAAGCAGACAATGCTTTGCAGTAAAGGCACTAGCTTGATAGAACTGCAAGCTAATGGAAATATAGTAAGACCTTAATTGTTCCACTAATTAATACCACAATTATGATTGGTTACACTTGTAATAACTGTATAATGAGCGCTGTTTATAGCCCTGTTATCCAACTATTAAAAATCCAATATGACCACAGCATGTATTAATGAGCACAAATGAGTACATTGTATGTGTATGACTGGATGTAATGTATAAACTACAATTCAGCAGACCTTGCTATTATCGATGCACTATGATGTCCTCATTCCATAAAGACTTTGGTATCTTTTCATTTATCATTGAGGGCGCATTATGTTTTTTAATCAAAACAGCCCCAACCTCCAACGAGGTCCCAAACTAGTTGAGAGTAGCAACACTGTGTTCATTGTTCTTTGCGGTGCTAATTGCACTTCTATGGAAATGACTTTAGTTTTATAGAGCTATGCACCGTCTCACAAATATGATTTCAATTTTAAAAGTTCCAATGCAGCCGTTTTTATCTCAATATCAAATCATTTCTGGGTAACAATTAAGTACCTTACTGTAATTATTTCCAATCAAAATGTTAAAAGATTTACAAAAATAGCTTCTTAGCAAAGAGCAATGTCTCAAGCAAGTATTTTGCTAGGACTGTCTGGGAGTGGTCTGAGTGGGGAGGGGAAAAACTGAAAACTAGCTGTTACTGGCAGAGATGGTTTAGAACTCTTTCTTATTGGTCCATCAACATATTTACTGCCTGCTGATGTCACCATGCATTCCAAAACTCCATCCCACCAAAACAGGCTGATATTTCAGGTGATCTTTTCAAACAGCTCTTACACTAAAAGGGCATTATTCTAATTTCCACAATGTCACAGTATTATTCCAACCTCATAATGTGGAAATATATATACTGAACAAAAATATAAATAGAACAGGTAAAGTGTTTGTCCCATGTTTCAAGAGCTGAAATAAAATATCCCAGAAATTGTACATGCATATTTCTCTCAAATTTAAAGCACACATTTGTTTACAAAATTAGTTAGAAAGCATTTTAAAAAAAAGATAATCCATCCACCTGACAGGTGTGGCATATCAAGAAGCTGATTAAAAAGCATTATCATTACACAAGTGCACCTTGTGCTGGGGACAATAAAAGTCCACTCTAAAATGTGCTGTTTTGTCACACAACACAATGCCACAGATGTCCCAATTTGATGTAGCGTGCAATTGGCATGCTGAGAGCAGGAATTTAACGTTCATTGCTCTACCATAAGCCGCCTCCAACAGAGTTTTAGAGAATTTGACAGTATGTCCAACTGGCCTCACAACCGCAGACCATATGTAACCATGCCAGCCCAGGACCTCCACATTTGGTTCTTCATCTGAGTGGGTGCTGAGGTGTATTAAAGCCTTTTTTTGTCTGGAAAAACTAATTCTGATTGGCTGGGCGTGGCGGGGAGGACCACCCATGGCTGCACCCTTGCCCAGTCATGTGACATCCATAGATTAAGGCCTAATAAATGTCAAATTTCTATTGACTGATTTCCTTTTGTGAACTGTAACTCAGTCAAATCTTTTAAATTGTTGCATGTTGCGTTTATATTTTTGTTTGTTATATAAAACACAGGAAAATCCTGTTAGACTGTACTGGGCCTTGTAAAAGGTTCCTCTTTCCCGTCGCTGATGAAACTGAAGTACACTACATGCACAAAAGTATGTGGGCACACCTTCAAATTCGTGGATTATGCTATTTCAGAAACACCCGCAGATGAGAATGGAGCCGGAGGGGATGGCTGCCGATCTATGGGCTCCTAACCAATTGTACTATTTTGTGTGTTTTTTCACATTGTTTGTAACTTATTTCGTACATAATGTTGATGCTACCGTCTCTCTTGGCCCGAAAAGAGCTTCTGGATATCAGAACAGCGATTACTCACCTCAAACTGGATGAAGATATAATAATATAATATCATAAGGATATAATATTGCTCCCAGACAAGGCCCAAATTCCCATCATTTGCATGAAGAAAATAAGGAAATACAGGGGGCGCAGGTCGGGGTGCTTTGTGAGAATTTGTCGGCGAGTGTCTAACCGGCATCTACCATCCATTCTATTGGCTAACGTGCAAATCACTGGAGAATAAACTGTTGAGCTCCGTTCGAGCTAAACAGTTGGCTGGGTTTTCCGTGCAACGGCAGGACAAAACAGCTACGTCCGGTAAGACGAGGGTTGGGAGTCTGTGTCTATTTGTCAATAAAAGGTGGTGTGCAATGTCTGATATTAAGGTAGTCTTGAAGGATTGCCACCACAAACGAACGCTGGCTCTAAGACCGCACTCAACAAACTGTATAAGGCCATAAAGCAAACAAGAAAATGTTCATCCAGAAGTGGTACTCCTAGTGCCCGGAGACTTTATTGCAGGCAAACTTAAATCCTTTTTACCTCATTTCTACCAGCATGTCAGATGGGAATAAAACTCTAGACCACCTTTACTCTACACACAGAGATATGTACAAGATCTCTCTCGCACTCCATTTGGCAAATCTGACCGTAATTATATCGTACTGATTCCTGCTTACAAGCAAAAACTAAAGCAGAAAATACCAGTGACTCACTCAATACAGTGGTCAGATAAGGCGGATGCTACCCTACAGGACTGTTTTGCTAGCACAGACTGAAATATGTTCCGGGATTCATCCAATGGCATTAATGTCCATGTACATATCCCAACCAGAAGCCATAGATTACAGTTAACATTCGCACCGAGCTAAAGCTACCACTTTCAAGGAGCAGGACACTAATCCGTAAACTTATAAGAAAGAAATCTCGCTATGCCCTCAGATGAACCATCAAACAAACAGGCAAAGTATCAATACAGGATTAAGATTGAATCCTACTACACCGGCTCTGACTCTTGTCGGATGTGACAGGGCTTGAAAACTATTACAGACTACAAAGGGAAACCCAGCCGCGAGCTGCCCAGTGACACGAGCCTACCAGACGATCTAAAGGCATTTTATGCTCGCTTTGAGGCAATCAACTCTGAAACATACATGAGAGCATCAGCTGTTCCGGACCACTGTGTGATCACGGTCTCCGTAACCGATGTGAGCAAGACCTTTAACCTCTCTGGGACGCTAGCATCCCACCTGGCCAAAAGCCAGGGAAAATGCAGAGAGCCAAATTCAAATAAATTACTATAAAAATCAAACTTTCATTACACACGCAAGATAGCAAATTAAAGCTTCACTTGTTGTGAATCCAGCCAACATGTCAGATTTCAAAAAGGCTTTTCGGCGAAAGCAAACGATGCTATTATCTGAGAATAGCACCTCCGTAAACAAAGAGAAACCATATTTCAACCCTGCAGGCGTGACACAAAATGCAGAAATAAAAATATAATTCATGCCTTATCTTTGACGAGCTTCTTTTGTTGGCACTCCAATATGTCCCATAAACATCACAAATGGTGCTTTTGTTCAATTAATTCCGTCGATATATATCCAAAATGTCCATTTATTTGGCGCGTTTGATGCAGAAAAACACCGGTTCCAACTTGCTCAACGTGACTAAAAAATATCTCAAAAGTTTCCTGTAAACTTTGCCAAAACATTTCAAACTACTTTTGTAATGCAACTTTAGGTATTTTTTTATGTAAATAATCAATAAAACTGAAGCTAGCTTTATGGTCACGCGCCTCTATCTAACAGTACACTTCAAGTGACCCTCGTTCAAGATGGCCGTACTTCTTCATTACACAAAAGAATAACCTGAACCAATTTCTAAAGACTGATATCCAGGGGAAGCGGTAGGAACTGCAAGAAGGTTCCTTAGAAATCTGGATTCCCAATGAAAACCCATTGAAAAGAGTGACCTCACAAACAAAAATCTGAATGGTTTGTCCTCGGGGTTTCGCCTGCTAAATAAGTTATGTTATACTCACAGACACATTTCAAACAGTTTTAGAAACTGCAGAGTGTTTTCTATCCAAATCTACTAATAATATGCATATCTTATCTTCTGGGTATGATTAGCAGGCAGTTGAATTTGGGCATGCATTTCATCTGGACGTGAAAATACTGCCCCCTGTCACCAAGAAGTTAAACAGGTCAACATTCACAAGGCCGCAGGTCCAGATGGATTACCAGGACGTGTACTCAGATCATGCTTGGACCAACTGTCAAGTGTCTTCACTGACATTTTCAACCTCTCCCTGACTGAGTCTGTAATACCTACATGTTTCAAGCAGACCACCATAGTCTCTGTGTCCAAAGAATGACTACCTCCCTAATTGACTTCCGCCCCATAGCACTCATGTCGGTAGCCATGAAGGGGTGTGTGCTCCCTATTCACCCACAACTGCATGGCCAAGCATGTCTCTAACACCGTCATTAAGTTTTCTAATGACACAACGGTGGTAGACCTGATCACCGACAATGATAAGATAGCCTATAGGGAGGAGGTCAGAGACCTGTCAGTGTGGTTCCAGGACGTGAGCAAGACAAAGGATATGATCATGGACTACAGGTAAATAGGGCCGAACACATCGATGGGGCTGTAGTGGAGCGGGTTGAACGTTTCAAGTTCATTGGTATCTATATCACTGTCATGACGTTGTTATTGTTAATGTGATGACATGCTATTTATCGAATAATTAACAATGTTTATACGTGATTAAATGAATCCTGTAACCATTAACTCAGTAACCTGGTGCACCATGGGAAAGTTTGTTTAATGAGTTACCGTTTCCCAAATTCACTCAAATAATATCAGAATCGATTTCATAGCAGTCACTAATTCATTCATTTCCTCATCAGTCTCATTCTGAATGTCGCATAATTCATAAATCTGCACTACCCGTGTCTCACTAATCATTCCGTTGCCACACAAAATGAGTTGATTATTTATTTACTAACAAGCTAAATGATAACATAAGATGCACATACACAAACCTTCTCGGTTATTGGTTAGAACTTAGTACAATGGCAACAGGTCCCTAGCGGACCAACACAATATGACACGTGTTACACAAGATGGAGATTTACAGAGAGAGAGAGAGAAAGTACAATAGAGAAATTCAACACTTGAATGCATTTGTAAACTATGCTTAGTTTCAGCCCTAACACCTAGCCCCAAACTGCCGCTCTTATCGGTAAAAAGTGTAATGCATGTATTTACGTGTTGAAGGTCTCCGTTGGGTATCTTTTCGTGGGCTGAGTTCTGCTTAGTGGGAAATATTTGGCAGACGCCTTGTTCTTTCGTCTTCAGGTGTAAGTCTCTGATTGTCCACACGATGTCACAATGTCCTTTCGCTTAGTTGTATGTTTCCTTGCACTCGTTCTGTGAGTGAGCTTCTGAGTAGGCTAATCAGCCATGTCGATGAACCCAGCATGGGTAGGAGGGCCATGTAGACAATCGATGACTTGAAAAGATATGCCAGAGGGTCCTATTTAAATTCACCTTCCTAGATACAGTACTTAGAAGAACTACTCAACCATGAACCTGATTGTTTTGGGGTCGAGACTAATTGTGGACCTTTGCTGCAGCTCGCGGTCCTCTAGTCAAGTATGTAAATTCTTAACTCACATGTTTTATACCCCAGAGTAGAAAGGGTGTGTCCGTCTTTATAACACACTCTCTGGATTCCCTAGGGCGAAGCTAGTCACAAGGCAATGTATTAGAATAAACTATGATCTCTTATGGACAAATAAAATCACATTCTTATCATCACCAAAACATTATTTTTCATCTGGATATTCTCTAAATCAAAATCAAAGCAAAATGTATTTATATAGCCCTTCTGACATCAGCTGATATCTCAAAGTAATGTACAGAAACTCAGCCTAAAACCCCAAACAGCTCGCAATGCAGGTGTAGAAGCACAGGGGCTAGGAAAAACTCCCTAGAAAGGCCGAAACCTAGAGAGGAAACAGGCTATGAGGGGTGGCCAGTCCTCTTCTGGCTGTGCCGGGTGGAGATTATAACAGAACATGCCAAGATGTTGAAATGTTCATAAATGACCAGCATGGTCAAATAATAGTAATCACAGTGGTCGTTGAGGGTGCAACAGGTCAGCACGGCCAGGTGGACTGGGGACAGCAAGGAGTCATCATGCCAGGCAAGGAGTCATCATTCTGAGGCATGGTCCTACACAACATAAAGTATGTAAAAATCACATACACATTATGAAAACTCCTAAAGTTGCATTTTTTTCATTATAACATCCTCATTTAACTTTAATTCATAAAATAGACGTTAATTTTCATATTCCTTCCATCATTGTTACCACCATTTTGGCTGATGAAATATATTGTCGCAAAGTCCATTTATTTGATGTTCTGTAGTTTTTGGCTGTAAACTCTTCATAATGCACACAGACATTCCGATCTCTCACATTAGAGAACAGAATGGACTGCTGCCTTATAATTTACAATGGGCGTGAGGTGATAAACCCCCCCATCAATCACTCTATACCGCTCCCCCTCTGTGGGAGGGAGAGATATCTCTGTAGAACTGTGATCCACTGTAACCTGATCCTCACAGGCCAGTCATGACAGTACCAACAAACTATCATGGCCCAAACACACCAAGAAAGTTGTGAAGAGGGCACAACAACGCCTTTCCCCCTCAGGAGACTGAAAATATCTTATCCTCAAAATGTTCTACAGCTGCACCATCTAGAGCATCCTGACCAGTTGCATCACCTCCTGGTATGGCAACTGCTCGGCATCCACCCGTAAAGCGCTTCAGAGTGTACAGCCCAGTACATCACTGGGGCCAGATGTGGAGGTCCTGAGCTGGCTTGCTTACACGTGGTCTGCGGTTGTGAGGCCGGTTAGACATACTGCCAAATTCTCTAAGACAAAGTTAGAGGCGGCTTATGTAAGATAAATTAACATTTAATTATCTGCCAACAGCTCTGGTGGACTTTCCTGCGGTCAGAATGCCAATGGCACACTCCTTTAAAACTTGAGACATCTGTGGTATTGTGTTGTGTGACAAAACTGCACATTTTAGAGTAATTTTATTGTCCCCAGCACAAGATGTAAAGATCATGCCACACCTGTCAGGTGGATGGATTATCTTGGCAAATGAGAAATGCTCACTAACAAGGATGTAAACAAGTGTGTGCTCACCATTTGATAAAAATACACTTTTTGTGTGTATGGAACATTTCTGGGATCTTTTATTTCAGCTCA